>NC_056743.1:1055148531-1055471031 GCF_019279795.1 Protopterus annectens
ACTGTACAGCTAAGGGCACTTTATTTATTTTAAGTAAAATATGCTTCTTTTCCAAAAAATAAAAATAAAAAAATACAATAAATTAATAACCATCCTGTGGTGACTTGTTTAAAGCTGCAGGGTATCCTTGTCATTTCCAACCCAGTCTATCCCATGACTCACTGGAAGGTAATGAGCAGAAAGCCCAGAAATATTTAAACAGTATTTAAGGAACATTAGCTGTATTAGAAAAAGGTTTAAAATTCGTACCAACGGTCTTACCTAGACTGCATGAGTTAAAATGTGATGTTTTCCGTTTAGTACGAAAATTAAAGCTTATACATTTCTTTAACATAGAAGTTGAGAATATTAAGAATGAGAATGATGGAAATGAACAAAGTAGTAGTTCGGATGATAGCTTTTATTCATGTCATTCTATGGATAATGAAGTTGTTTGTAGTAATGCTTATTGCAAGTTAAATACGGAAAATATCAAAGTTAAAAGTGAATTTATTCCTTATTGTAAAAATGAATGTATATTTCGCTTTGATATGTCTTTGAATTATAATGTACAAATAGCATCCAATAGATTTATGAACAAAAATAAGAAATGTATAAAGTATATTTTAGATAAAAATGAATGGAAATGTTTAATTAATTTAAGTAAGAATGAACAAATGGTGTTTAAACCTGCAGACAAAGGTGGGAAGTTGGTAGTATTGAACTATATTCAATATTTATCTATGTGTTATATACATTTGAATGATAGTATAGTATATCAACATATAGAAATGTTAGACTATTATAAAGCTCAGGCTCAATATAATGAATTGTTAGATAAAGGCAAAAGATTGCATTATTTTTCAACTAAAGATGTAAAAGATAAATTTGCTATAAAGAATCCTAGAATGCCATGCTTTTACTGTTTGTCAAAAATTCATAAGGACTTGAAAAATCCGCCAGGACGTCCTATGGTTTCAGCTAGTGGAAGTTTTTTGAATAATATTTCTTGTTTTTTGCATGAATTTTTAGTTCCAGCAGTTAAAAAACTACCATCATATGTAAAAGATGTATTTGAATTTTTGACAAAAGTGGACCAAGTAAAATGGGAGAAGGATATGTTCTTTATAGTTATAGATGTTGTAAGCCTTTATACTATTATTAATCATGTAGATGGTATAAGAGCTATTAAATATTTCTTAGGTGAAAGTCCTGTGGTAGAATATATTGTGGAATTAACTATGATGTGTTTGCAGAATAATATATTTGAATATGATGGAAATTTATACAGACAAACACAAGGAACAGCAATGGGGGCTCCATTTGCCCCTTGTTATGCCAATATATTCATGGGTCTGTTTGAACAATTTTATATCTATACTAATCAATTTTTTCAAAGTTTTGTAATTAAGTACTTTAGATACATAGATGATCTCATCTTTATTTGTAAAGGTGGTATTGAGTTAGTTGATCAATTTATAAATGAAATACAGATAAATAACATGGGAGTAAAATTTGACGGATTACAGAAAGGAAATAAGGTTAATTTTTTGGATGTAGAAATACAAGGTGATAGTTATTCAAAAAAAGTAGTTACTAATATACATAGGAAATTTCCAGAGGGTAATCATATATTACATGGTGAAAGCTATCATCCTTTGCACACTATTAAATCTATTCCATATACTGAATTTATGAGAATAGCAAGACTATGTAATAATATTTCAGATAGAGATAGAGAATTATATGATAGTTTTCATAGATTTAAGGAAAGAGGTTATGATGAAATTAACTTAAAAGAAAGTCTAAATAAAGTTTTTTATAAGGAAAATAGAAAATGTGGCTGGATACCTTACAAGAATATTAATAAAACGGATAAAGATAAAGATATATATTTTACTACTACTTACTCAGTTTTATCTGAGGAAATTTTAGATATAGTTAAATCTAGTTGGAATATTGTAAGAAGAGAAGTAGATTGTTTAAAACAGAAAAAATCACTCTTTTCCTTTAATAGGGGTAGGAATATTAAAGATTTCATAGTGCATAGTAGGTTTCAAAGACCAAAGGTTGAGATATTAAGGGGTATAAAGGAGAAAGGTACAGTAGCGTGTGGAAAATGCACCATCTGTAAATATGTGAGTCCGACTTTTGATAAAATTAACGGCAGGAATTTTCAGACAAATGGGTATTTCACATGTAGGAGCCAAAAAGTTATATATGCAATTAAATGTACTTGTAATAAATTTTATATAAGGGAAACGAAAAGACAGTTTTCATGTAGGATAAAAGAACACATAAGGGATATTAGGAACTATAAATTAACTAGCCCTGTGGCTACACATTTTAATGAAATTCATATGGGTAGTCTGGATGGTTTTCAGGCTACAGTTTTAGATAGTATAGTTCTTAACAAATTTATGAGTGATGAACAGGTTAAGCAATTATTAAGGAAAAAAGAAGCATTTCTGATTTTGAAATTTGATACTATGTTCCCTGGTGGACTAAATCAGGAATGTTTCTGGAAAAGTTTCATGTAAATATGTATATAAGGTTCTGTCTTTTTAAAAAAACTGCATTGAAGCTTGTTAATCAATTAATTAATCTATTAAGGTGTAGTATAAATGGATATGAAGTTTTTTAGGTTTTGTACTCTGTTAAAGGCTTTTGGCCGAGGCGCTAGAGGTTTCTAAGGTGTGTGCTCTTAATAAATTTCCTTCTACGGAGTTGCTGGTTTATCGTGTGTGGTTCTTCAAGTATTTAAGGAACAGTGTGTACAGTGGATGGTTGCAAGCTCACTTCTTCGGAGTGCATGATGAGCTGCAGTAGTGTGAGATTTTTTTTTTTATTTTATTTTTAAAAACATGTCTGACAACCAGAAATAAGTTATGCTTTAAGTAGAGTTGTAAGTCAGGAGATGGGAGTGGCTGGCCAGTAACTGTATATGTTGATGTGAAATTGAGCTGAAGTACATTATGTCTGTTCATTAGCTAAAAAGTAGATGTAATTGCTGGTCTTGATAGGAGAGGCTGTCATTGGGTGAAAAATAAAAGACTGCTGCTGTTTGACCAGTTATTCTTGTCTGGCTTTGCAGAACTAATGTGATTTGATTGAAGCAATCTGGAAAGGGATAACTATATTGTGGCAGCTTCTTTTTGTATGAAATACATAAAGTGGCCACAATCCAATGAATGAGCTATACGCAGTTGCCAAAGTAGCTATAACTGCTGGTTTGTTGACTAGCTGTGATGGAAAGCAAATTATTATCTTGTTGCCTGCTATGTTTAAAACCAGACTTTAAGGGATGGTTGCATTTGTATGAAATAAGTTGAAATATTTACTTCCTAGCTACTAATTGTGTGAAATAGTATTAAACATTTTCCTGATTTTGCAGAATTTTCCAACTTTGCCTCATATTTTTGCCCTTTACTTCATAAAATATTTGGTCTTTCATCAAATCATTGAGAATTACAGTTACAAAATAAGGGGTAGGGGTTGTCTATAGATGATGAAAGCAACTTACCCTCTTGTTTGCTCAACTTAAAATCTAGCTATACAGGACTAGTATATGTCTGTATAAAATATGTTGGAATATTTATTCACTGTTTACTGTTTTCATGGAACAAAGTTTAAACTGATTTTGCAGAGTGTCCCTGACTTTGACTCATATTTTTGGACTCCTCATCATAAAATATGCTATTTTCTGGCATATCACTGAACATTGCAATAATTAAATGACAGAAATCTATGTTTTATATTCTATATACTTGAGAAAAATGTATACTAATGCAAAAATTATTTTAGCAACTTTTTATGCATATAGATTTTCCACAATATTTTAAATATTTCCTTGATTGTGAGCCTTTTCCCCTCATTATTTTTTTATGTCTGTTTGGCCTTCTTGGAAGTGTTTGACCTGCTTGTTGGGCTGTTTTCTTTAAATATTGCTGATCTTTGGCTGCATTTTATTTTTAATTGAAGCTCTTCATTTAAGGTTTGATCACTTCTATTTTGCATCTTATTATAGTATTACATTTGTTTTGTTTTAAGTTTTCTATTCTTTTGGAGTTTTAAAAGTTCTTGGCTAGGGTCAGTTACAAAGGTTACCAAGGAATTCCTTTGCAAACTGTGAATGATACTAGAGAACTAGTGGGGGGAGCTGGCAAACAGCATTGCTCTTTTATATAGAAGTATCTCTATTTAGCTGAAGTGTTTGTTTGGCCTGCTTGTTGGCCTACTTGCTCTGAATATTGCTGATTTCTGACTGCATTTCCCCCCTCCATTCTTGTTGTGTTCTTAAATTTGGTAGGTTTTGAGTTGTCCATCCCTACACCAATCTCATTTTACACATTCTCCCTATTCCCATCTCATCATCTCATTCTACTGAATAGACAGAGATCATTTGGGAAGGCCCACCCCCTTAGTTTCTCAACCTTGAATATCTTGTTTCCTCCCTTCTCACTTAACCTAAAAATTGCACTTTATTTATCTGCTTTTACTGTATTTGTGTTTCTTCCTACTTTATTACCTTATTTTGCTTTTGCTACTTTTTCTTAAAAGTATTCAATTGCATTTATTCTGCTGCATTTATTGCTGCTTGTTAGTAGCCTGATTAAATTGTAACTGTTATTCTAAGCCTTTTGGTTTAAGCACTTGGAATTCAGGCCAGTTGTTTTACATTAGAAAGATTTGTGGTCTACACTCTTGTGGCAGGAGAGGTAACTTACATCCTTCTAAGTTGGGAATTGCTGGTTCAAGGCTTAGTGTGTCTGCTATTCTAAAGGGGTCTTAGTTCTGGTTTAAGCACTTGGGCTTCAGGCCAGTTATTCGACATTAAGAAAGTTTGTGGTCTAGACTCTTGTGGAAGGGAGGGTAGATTCTGCCATTCTGAGCTGGGAATTGCTAGTTGAGGGCTTATTGTGCCTGCTTATTTGCACTGCTTCTTTCTTAAATTGATGCACCTTGTTTACTGTAGCATAGACTAGATTCAGACCTGCTGAATCTAGACCTGTTTGTGTAACTTCAGCACTAAACCAGGCCATCTTTTGTTGGAGTTGGTTCCCCTGCACCCTAGTGGCAGGAGTATGCAGTTAGAACTCGTCTGAATAAAGGTTGCTGGAACAGGGCTCAGTTTTGAGCTTTTTTTATTTTTAATTGGTTAATTTGTTTAAATCAGTTTGCACTTGTTTGCTACTGTTATATTTAAGCCTGTATCTGTTCTCCTGTGTTAAATTTGCCTAAACAGAGTTTAAATATCTTTAGTATAGTCTGGTTACAGGTTTTGCTGTATCCAGATCTGTTTGTTTGATTTCTGTGTTTCCTGCTACACCACCTTATGTTGGCTGGGGCCTGCCTGTACTTAGTGCGAGTAGGTGAACTGGTTGGAACTGGTCTGGCAGAGCATGTTTAGCTAAGAGCTCAGGGACAAGGGTTGATTGGTCAATTCCAGTGTTTCTATTTTACTTCCATTTTTGTGGTATTTTAAATCCCGCGTTTGTGTGGGTTTTTGCTTGTTTGCACATTGTGCACCACTGCTGGACTGTTTTAACACTTTGTGAGGTATGTCAGCTGCATTTGTCCCTTACCAACACTCCTGTGTAAGTGAGGCCCTCCCTTACAGCTACTGTATTGATTGTATGCAGCCCTGCTCACACCAATAGGTACTCTCCTCAGATAGTACCCACTCTACTTTCCCTGACCCCTCTTCCACAGATTCTGAGAACCATGGACTGACAATTTCCTATGTTTTCTCCTGCTGTTCTCATTGATATGGGCATCCTAAGACAATGTAGCAACTGCCTCATGTACATGGACAGCCCTCTACTACTACCACCTAGGAATGCAATATATGAGAGATGCAATTACATTAAGAACCTAGAATCCTTACTGTCTCAGTCACAATCCAGTACATCTGGCACTGAAAAGGTTGTCTGCTCAAACACTACAAACACCATCCACACTCATACAACACAATCCTACATATGCAGAAGTTCTCAGCAAAAACATACCTAAACAAAAGAGACCTCCTAAGCAAAAACACACATGCACATCACAACCCACAGCATCAAACACCACACATAGTACACACGCTTGTGTCTCACAGCCTCTAAGGTCCACCGACAAACCTAATATTCTAGTCATAGGAGACTTTATTATGAGACACACAGATGTGCCCCTCACCAGACTAGATAAGGAGAAAATCACAGTAAGTTGCTTGTCAGGTTCTAGAATCTGCCATATCATGCACACACTCAAGTCTCTTAACAACAAGTACTGTTATGACTCTATCATAGTCCATGTTGGTATGAATGACTTGAGCTGTACCTCTCTGGACTATATGAAGAGAGACATGATTGAGTTCACTGAATATGTGTCCCGGGTACGCATGTCCCTAGCCTTAAGCAGCAGCCTACCATCAACCAGAATGATGCCTCAGTACAAACAGAAAATGGTTGACTTTAACAATTGCCTGAGTTTCTCATGTCATGCCATGGGGATCCAGTACCTGACAGCCTGGAAGGACATGACTGACAGACTACAATGCTTTGACAGACATGGCCTTCATTTGTCTCCCCTGGGCTTCAGGCTTCTGGCACAGGCTCTTGCCTCCCCCATATTGCCTTTTTAGGCAAAGCCATGAGCACAAAATTACCAAAGTGAAAAATGATTCTAAATGAAATTTAAAGGTCATGCTGCTAAACGCTAGGCATCTTAGCATGAAACTGCACTCATTGCAAGCAGTCCTCACCTTGGAGGATGCTGACATTTGTGCAGTCACTGAAACCTGCTTTAAATCTATGGTTGCACCCCAGCTTTACTAGGTTACTCATCCTACCATACTTTCAGACCCCAAATTGAGGGCTACAAAGCCAAAGGAGGTGGGGTTTCAATATTTATCAAAGATGTGCACACCTCCATGCTGGTCAAACAGTATGATGCACAGGAGACACTCCAAGTGCAGTTAACTGTTGACAAAACACCTATTCAGATCATAGCTAGCTACAGACCCCTACCGTGACTCAGGATGCCAACTCCACCTACCTGGGCTTACTTGAATCCCTCAAGATTCAACCCTCTACCCTGATCCTGGGTGATTTTATCTACCCAACCATAGAGTGGAAGACCTATTCTAGCCCAAACATGAGCACCCAGAGTTTCCTCGACTTCATCAGTGCTAATGCATTGGATCAGCTGGTCGACACCCCCATGGGAGGTGAAAATATCCTGGACCTGGTGCTAACCAACATGAGTAGCCACTCTAGCACCCCTACAGTTTCATCCTCCTTGGTAAGATCTGACGATAAAGTGATCACTTTTGAAGTTACTATCTCCCCGATCCTCCCCCTTGTCAGGGTCAAACAAAAAAAAAAACTATTCCAAAACTGACTATAGTCTCCTGAGACCAGGTATAAGTAGCTTCACAGCCACTGTCCCACCAGTTGGAACTAGCACTAATGTCCAAGCCTACACCAAAAAACTATATGAGCACCTACATAGTTGTATAGATTTAGCAATACTTGACAGGATCAAATCATCTTCCTCAATGAAAAGTAAAACTGTCTGGTGGACAGCAGCAACAAACACTCTATAATAAAAGTAAAAAATTGCTATCCAGTACCAAGAAGGAGCAGGTGCCAAGTTGGAAACAATCTCTCATTTGTCTGAACAAGCAAATAAGGTTACTGGTGAAATCCTCTAAGTCTAACTTCAAGTCCAAATTGGCCACATCCACTAAAGACAATCACAAGGCCTTCTTCACATATGCCTGCAATCTCAAAGGTAACATTCAAATCTGCTCTGAACTGGTGGTCAAGAGCACCACATAATCAAAAGCCATAAATATAGCCAACCTGCTGGCAGACAGAAATCTTCACTCCCCTTGTCCCCCATCAGTAAACCAGGAAATCCCCAGCACCTGCCCCCCTCCCCTCATCACCAGGGAGCAGGTCTTTAATGCCCTCTCAAAGGCAGAAAATACAGCCTCCATGGGACCTGACAATATCTCTGGCTTTGTCTTACATGAAGTCTAGCATGAGCTCTCAGCTCCATTAGGCACCCTATTCAACCAAAGCCTGAGCTCAGGCTTTGTCCCAGCTGAATGAAGGGCAGCCACTGTCATCCCTCTACACAAAGTTGGAGTGTCCACTGACCCAGGCAATTATAGGCCCATCACCCTAACTAGCCTGATCTGCAAGGCCATGGAACACATTGTCATGGACCTTATAAACAAGGATATTGGCAACCTCCAAATGCTTAACCAACACAGTTTGGTTTTGTCAAAGAGAGACCATGCCTGTTAAACTTGATCAACTTCTTCAAAACAGCCACCAAAGCCATGGAAGAGGGGAAGATTGTGCATACCACTTACCTTGACCTAGCCAAAGCCTACGACACTATTCCCCACTCGGCATAATAGATAAACTCTCTCAGTTAGGCATCAACCCATATGTTACCAGATGGGTAGTTAACTGGCTCACTGATGGAACCCACTCAGTCAAAATAGGGGAAACCATCTCTAGTAGTAGACCCGCAACAAGTGGTGTACCCCAAGCATCAGTTTTAGGGCCTCTACTGTTTGTGATATACTTTTCTGAGGTGTAAGTCAAAATCAGTAGTCAGTGGCTGACCAAGTTTTCAGATAACTGCAAGCTGGGTGCTGTCTTAAAATTCCCATAGTTATGTGAACATCCTCCAAGAAGGCCTTATCCAAACTAATGACTGGTGCCAGAAGCATGGCCTCAAACTGAATGCCAAGAAATCATTATCCCCTTTGTGGAAAATGGTGTCCCCACTAATCATCACACTAGTAACAATGTACTAAGTACGCAATCAGTCGTGAGGGATTTGGGCAACCAGGTTGATAGCAACCTGACTTTTGACCACCACGTTGCCTCCATTATACAGAAGGCTTTCTACATGGCCCACCTCATAAGTAAGGGAATGTCATCCAGGAACAAGGAGGTCATAACACTCCTGTACTCCTCCTTTATCAGACCCATTATCGAGTACAATGCTCCTTTGGCATGTACCTTGCCAAGCACATGCAACAGCTAGAGAGACCACAGAGGTCCCTGAACAGGAAAATCCAGGGTCTCAAACACCTATCCTATACAGATCGGCTAAAAGCCCTGTCCCTCTAGTCAGTCTCATACAGACTGCTCACATGAGACCTGTGCCTGTCATAGAAGGCCATCTCAGACTCAGCTTAGATGGAGTTGCTGCATATCCATAATTCAAACTCCACTTGCGCAACCCACACACAAGGCCTAAACATGGTCTCTGACATTATTAGAACTTGTTGGCAGGATAGATTTGTGTCCCAAACCCCCCCCATCTGTGGAATAGACTCCCTCTCCATGTCAAGCAGAGCACCTCACTAGCCCTCTTTAAGAGGAACCTGGATGACTGGATGAGAAACAGAAAATACACTTCTGGGATCCCACCTGTGTCCCTGCTAGACAGGGAAACAGGTGCTGATTTTGTGGGAACATGGGCAAAATTCTTGGCTAGGCTTATAAGGGCCTCCAGGCCAATAGCCTAGTATCATCCTATGAACCTAAACCTATTTGGAAAACATTAATGCCACCAATTTTATTGCATTCAGATATTTATGGTAAATATAGTCAAATGGCTGTAAAGGAAAGTATGGAAATTGCTGTAATAAACTGATCAAATAGTCTGAATTGTGTTAACTCAAGAATGCAAATCCAAAAGAAAAGTGCAGTTATGTGTGGTCCAAAAAAGTGAGTTTGGGGGGAACCCATAATTTGAAACTGTCTGGGTTCCAAGGTACAGTTAATCCACTGCTGCAACTTGGATGAGGCTGCTGCTAAACAAAGCTGGTACCTGACATGTTTTAGCTCCACAGTATCAAATAAAGAAAAACGTGTGCAGAACAAAGGGATTATTATAATATACACAACATTTTATTTAAACATAGTGTGTATAGAGGGTATGGATTATAAAGAACTAGGAAAAGCAAGTAGTCTCAAGAAGAACGTCATGTAACTTAAATAATTTTCATTCAAATAGTAATTTGTCTTTTATTATTCTGACGGTTTATAAGAATACAAAAAATTAATTTGGGCTTATTGTCATACATATAATAATTGTCTGCACGCAATCATTTCAACTGTCGTTACTTAATTTGCTGCACAATGAATGATAGCATACTGCTACTGTGGTTGGTTAGTTGTAACCTCTGTATAGATTTTTTTGTGAGGAGTTTGCATGTTTTCCCATGTCTTCAGTGTCCTGTCATATCCCAAAGGCATGTTATTCAATGTATTACTTTGAATTACCCCTGTATATAGTTTGGATTTTGCTGTTGTGGCTTGGATCATACATCATGAAAAGAGGTATATGGCTTTGTCTAGTTAGAAGAATGAAAGGTAAATGAGTATGTTACAGATATCCATTTGTCTTAGACAGGTATGGCATTATGATATGTGTTTGACACGGATACATATATGTATTTACCTTGTACAATACTATTACTGTAGTTAGGTTTGACTTCTTTCCTGTTAAGCCTTAACACATATAAACAAGTATCTGCCATCTTCAACAGATGTTCCCCAGTATAGCAGTACTACAATGAATTCATAACATGTCAGCTTTACTTTCTGAAATGTATTTAGATTTTTAGAAGCAGGCAACAAAAATTGAACTGGTACTTTTTTAAGTTATGTGCCATTATCAGTCAGTTGTAAAAGTCTAAGATTTACTATGAATTCTCAAAAAAAATTTGGCCCTCAGTTTGAGCAAAGGGTCTGACAAAACTATTTTGTTTCTCTAAAATAATTATTTATTAAATGTTAACTTTGGCCTTTGTCAGTAAAATGTATCTGTTCTTTCTCTTAAAAACAAAACCCCAAGCTGCTCAAGAAAGTATATTTTGTATATTTTTTCTCTACAACCTTATTCCTCTTTTACAACCCCAAAGCCTAATATCCTGTTCCCACCTCAATATTTATTATTGTCAGTTGATTTCTCTCTGATAATTCTCAATACAGGCACTTGAAAACATGTTAATTCCCTTTACTTATGTTATTTGGCATATAGTAGAACAACACTCCTAAAGAACAGAGAGGACTTGATCATAATAATCTGAATACATTTTCAACTATTTTTCATTTACAAGATTGCATATGTGTATATAAATAATACAGTGACAATATTTTCATATGCAAAGATAATTTTCCAGTTATCTTTCCTAATTATAATAATGCTTTCATATGAAGACATATACATTTTTGCTGTCTTCTCACTATATTGTTTTGCATAAAGGAATCTGTTTTACGTCTTACTTGCATACCTAACAAAGTCTCCTTTAAACACAGCAGTGGTGTGTGTGTAGTGTGTTTCAGTTAACTGTTTAAAAATCATTCATTTGAAGGTGATGTACTGAATGGACTTTAATAATGTTTATAGCTAACGTCATTGTCTGGAAGCCTTGGAAGTACCTATTAGAGAGTTACAGGTGACACATTCCCCCATAAGGCAGTGGGTGAAGACTTTGGCCCCATTGAAGAAATCTTCTTCAGGCAAGTAGGCTTTGATGAGATAGATGGTTTGCAGTAGAGTACATCAAATTTATAGAAATGGAAAGAAAGCCAAGTGTTCATTTATTATTCAAATGAAAGATTTATATTCTCACAGAAAAGATAATTACCTTCTAAGAAATGGATACGCTACAATGTTTTTCACTTCATTTCACATATAAAGAGATTCTTTTCTGATAGAATTTTGCTTTTCACAAATAACATTTTTTTATTTGTTTTTTGTTTATTTTTTTTTTGTGTCATTATCAATAATGCATTATTTCCTATATTTCACATTCTTTATACACAAAAAGCAATGCTATCTTCAAATATGTGCTTGCATGTGTTTTACATGCAAGTGTATGCAAACACACACACATGCACAGACTTAACTTCTTTTCTGTTTTTTATTTAAATTTTTTAAATGTAATTAATTTGTAAATCAAAATAACTTTCCAGAGTTGAATCACTTTGGTTTAAAGCATCATATAAAAAGGAAGCATTATGTTACAAATTTTATTCTAGCTTGTATAATTATGCAGCAGACAACAGTAAACCTAACTGTGATCTGCCTTGAATTTTTACAAATGGAGGGTGGTGTACGGCCTTTGACTAACAATCTTAATGAGTTATTTTCTTATACTCTCCCTATCTCAGGTTGTTCACAGATGCAGTTGGTGATGTTAGCTCATGGTTTGCAAGGTAGGCTACATGATTTACCTATGGGAATATAGACCCAGAACTGTGGAGTAAAGGGGTTAATTTGGGTTACGTATCTAACAACGCTTATCTTCTTAGATTTTAACTCTAGCTTGAGATCAGGAATGCTTTAAATCAGAAACTGTATTTGTACGTTTCCAATGCTATTGATGCTATTGGAAAATAAATATTGATCAGAAAACATGCACAAGATAAATGACAAGTCATAAGATATGCTGAAGTAAAAGAAAATGTTTGATTTGAGCACAAGATGTTGAGTCTCATTTTAACTGATACAAGATAAATGACATTAATATTGTGTTTAGTTAGGAATTGTGCCTAGGAGCATATGGAGACATCACGTGATCATCGCCGTTGTCATTGAAGTCTCATGGCATTGTAATTACCATAGTAAAATCAATATGGCTGTTCTCATTTGTTACACATAATAGATTATACATTCTCTTTAGCAGCATGCATCTCACTATTATTAGAATTAAGTGTGCTTCTGCTTTTAAATTGCACATTCTGTTCATAAATACTTTTTTCTATGCTATCTCTCATATCCAGAAAGACAGGCTCAAAAATATACACACATGTGACTCCATTTGACAATTAAAATTGTGAACTTGCAAACTTGCTTCACTCTGGCATGTATAGTATCAATAGCAGTGTGACAATAAAAAATAAACATATACTATAACTGAGAAATGCTGTTGTATATGCCATTTTTTGCACAGAACAATACTTTGTCGGACAGTAATAAGCCAAAATATAGTGTCATGATACAAAATGCTGGTTGTGTCTCCATATACAAAATAGATTAGGTAACTGTCTGTTTGCACACACTTTATGATTAAGGCCTTATTAAAACAGTTCACTAAATAACAGTAGGCCTTTTCCAAAGCAATGACTGGTGCCAGAAGCATGGCCTCAAACTGAATGCCAAGAAATGCATCATTATCCTCTTCAGGGAAAATTATGTCCCCACTAATTATCACATTAATAACAATGTACTAAGCATGGAATCAGTCTTGAGGGACTTGGGCACCCAGATTGATAGCAACCTGAGTTTTGACCACCATGTTGCTTCCATTGTACTGAAAGCTTTTTACATGGCCCACCTCATAAGTAAGTGTATCTCATCCAGGGACAAGGAGGTCATAGCATCCCTGTATTCTTCCCTTATAAGGCCCGTTGTTGAGTACAATGCCCCATTCAGCATGTACCTGGCAAAGCACATGCAGCAGCTGGAGAGACCACATAGGTTACTCACCATGTGAATTCAGGGCCTCAGAAATCTACCATACACAGACAGGCTAAAAGCTCTCTCCCTCTACTCAGTTTCATACAAATTCCTCAGAGGTGACCTCTGTCTGGCATATAAGGCGATCTCGGACCCCGCCTTGATGGGACTGCTGCATATCCACAAGTCAAGCTCCATTCAAGTAGCCTGCATGTATGGCCTCAACCTGGTCTGTGACATCAATAGGACTTGTTGTCAGGACAGATTTGTGTCCCAGAGACTCCCCCCATCTGTGGAATAGACTCTCTCTCCACGTCAAGCAGAGTATCCCTTTACCGCTTTTTAAGTGCAACCTGGATAATTGAATGGGAAATAGAAAATACATCCCTGGGATTCCACCCGTATCCCTGCTGGACAGTAACATTGGGTGCTGATTTGTCTAAGCATGGGCTGAACTCTTAGCTAGGCTTATAAGGACCTCAGGGCCAGTAGCCTAGTCACTTACTATGATCCTAAGATCCTGTATAATGAAAATATTTCAACACATGTCCTATTAAAGATTCCTGTTAAAACATATATTCAATCTCAAAAAAGGATATAGTCAAATTGGCATACATGGAAACAAACGGTGCTCCCATGGCTGTCCCCTGTATCTGATGGAACATTTTATTATTAAAAAGAAAAATTATTTTCCAAACAAAATTGAACCAATTCAACACAAAACAAGACAACGGACTATCACCCAGGAAATAATGTAAGGACTGAATAACATGATGGCATTGTATATTAGTATATAAACTCTGTACATGTAAAACCCTTCCAGTAGATATCCTCTTCCCATTTCAAATCTAAAATTTTATCAATAAAATCCTGGGTGTCTCTGATATAAGAAGGGGTTTGTTTAACAAAAGGAAACATATATACATGTAAAAATACACCAGTATTATGAAGTAAATATTTACAAGCACCAACAATAGTTGGGTCTCCCCTTTCAAGCAATAAAATGTCACTAAATCACATCCCTGTACAGCAACTTCCCTGTCTATATCATTTTGATTAAAATAACCTAGCCTACAGCTTTTCAGTAACAATGATAGGTATTTATCAAGGGCTTCCTTATAGACAGTTATATGACACCTCTCATAGACTGTAAATCATTTAAAAGTGTAACACATTTCCATGTATTGTCTGAAATTCATCGCCACAATTCTATTACCGTTATCCAAGGGCTTAATTACCAATTCACTATCTTCACTTAAATTTTTTTAAAGCTTGCCATTGTTCCCTCAAAAGGTTATATTTAATGTCACACTTTGATTTAAAAAAATTATGGAATAATGGCTCAGTAGGAAAATTCAAAGCAGCTGAGTATTGCTGGATAGTTTTATGCTCAAATGGGGGTAAAAATAAACTCTTGTAATTTTTACTAGAAGTATCCAAAAGACAATAAGCATTAGGCTGAACGTTATTCCACTCATTAACATCAGAAACGCAAGAGTGGAAACTATCATCTGAACTAAAACTCAACACTTCCCCATACACTTTTTCTGACTGAGAAAAATAACACGCAAAATATAATTTATGTATTAATCAAAAAACTTCACATTTCAAATTATACAAGCGGGGAAGGACTGCTGGCATAAATTTCAAACCTAAATTTAACACTGACTCCAAAGAGTCCAACAGAGTACACCCAGAAATATTAATAACCAAAGAATGAGAGTTTGTATCAAAAACATTAGCATATTGTTGACAGTCATTGCCATCTACCTTTCTTATGGTGCTGTTTGGACTGTCTATCAGTATTATATAGTCCCTGTTCATATCTACTCCTTTTCCTCTCATCTGAAGGCCCATCTGTTCGGCTAGTTGTTCTCCAAAATCTACCCTCATGAGCAGCTGGATCTTGGGCAGGTGGTAATGGAGGATAAACTCCCCCATCACTCTCACAGTTTGTGAAAGTGTTAGCACCTTCTGATGAAGCAAAGGAAAGAGTCATTTTTTTTTATGACTTCCAGTTGTATGCGTAGTCTGGGCATGCATCTTAACCTTCTACAGAAAAGCCTTTCCTTTGTTATAATCCCGGAGATCTCTCTTCAGCTTCTCCTTCTTTTTTCTATTAAGTCCTGCTCATAGGACTTAATTTTGTCATTAATTCAAACCGAGAGGTAGGTAATTGTGAAATAAGCTGCAAACACACAAATTGTACCTCCTCTTTAATACGATGCTGCTTAACCAAATCTTGTTCAATCAAGATTTTAACCCATTCAAGGGCATATTAATGGGCTGCAACAATCCATCTCTCTTTAAAAGCTTTATCTTCCTCATTCTCACTATCAAAATGTGTACTAGGGCTTTTAAAGGCACACAATCCCCGAGGGGTAATGTCCAATTCAAGATATCTTTTCAGACTTAAGACATTAAAATGTGTGTTTGTTTTTTTAAAAAGCAACTACTCATACTTTTGACTCAAATATTGAAGGTTGTTAGAAAGATTCCTAAAGATAGCACCCATCAACATAAAAGGCTTGTCCATATGGCAATTCCTTTCCTCAATATATTTATCCCAGAATTTCAGTACAGAATCTCCAATCCGTACTGTTCTATCTTCCACATGAAAAATATATTGATCCATAGACCGCTGGGATACATCTGTAGTATCTTCACAAAATATTCTGGGAATATTCACAGAAGGATCTGTAGTCATATAAAAACAACAGGACCACAGGAACAAACTGAAAAAAAACACCAACCACAGCTACAGACACAGGTTAACTTTATTCACCTCTAGCCCCTCGGCAAATGCCTCCAAGGAGTACATAGTAAGTCAAAAAAGCACATAATATATATTCAAACCAATAAAACAATTAAATCAATTAATTAAATACTGCCAATTAAAGTCTGCGTTTAACCCCTTTGGGGCCACTGTATAATATTTTAAAATAAACACGGCTTCTTTGTATAATAATTTATATTTCAAAGACACCAGATCCCCCATACATACATTGATTTGTTTTAAAACACAGCATTTAAAAAGTCAAAAATCACTACAAAGATAATTTCTAAAATGAACTGGCAAGGGACTATCACAACATCTATTTTTATATCAATATTATGCTCCTGAAATCTCACCTTAAACATTCTTTGACTTTCCTCCACATAAAATTTCTCACAAGGGCACTTTAAAATATAAATGATACCAGGAGTATTACATGAACAACTCTGATTAGGGCTAAAGCTGACTCCATTAATTTTAAAAAAGTATTAGCAACATGAACACAAATAGAATAATTCCCACATGGAAAAGTTATTTTCCTAGGAGGGACTAACTTTTGCATCTGGTGGTCTAAATTTACTGTGAACCACCATGTCAGCTATACTATGCCCTTTCTTATATGAAGCCAAAGGTTTCTTCTGAATAATTTTGCTCTTCACGAAGCCAAATTGGATGGAATGCAGGGTATGGATGTCACCTATATCTTTATTTATGAGGTCCATAATAATACATTTCATGGCCTTACAGATGAGGCTGGTCAGGCTTATGGGTCTTAATTCCCAAAATCTGTTGCTAGGTCACCTTTGTGGAAGGGGAATAACTGTAGCTGTTCTCTATTCCACAGGAACAAAGCATGTGGTTATGCTATGATTGAAAATGGTATTTATAAGCCTAGCCAGAGTGTGTATGGCTTTCGCCACCCATTTTAAATTAATTTTGCTATGCCCTTTTTCGAGGTTAGTATAATGTGCCTCTGTCTAACAGTGACACAGAAGTGATACCTGGGGTAAACCTATGATCTCCCATCCACTCATCAAGATTCCTCTTGAAGAGAGTCAATGAGGGACTCTGCCTAACCTGGACTGGGATTTTATTCCAGAGTGAAGGGAGCCTCTGGGTTATGAATCTGTCCCTCCAGCATGTCCTATTTATTTCAGTGCTGAGGTTTAAGTCCCTCGAGCGCGTAGCTCGATGGAATTTGGATTTTCTGAGGTGCAGCATGTCCATTAATTCCGGGTTGGACATGGCTTTATACGTCAGGCACAGATCGCCTCTGAGCAGGCGGTATGCCACTGAGTAGAGCTGGAGTTTCTTTAACTGGGCAGCATACGGCATCTGTTTGAGCCCCTTGATCCTCTTGGTGAGGTACTTTTGGGGTCTTTCCAGTTGCTGCAGGTGTCTGATAAGGTGCATCCCAAAAGGGGCATTGTACTCAATTATGGGCCTGATGAGGGATGAGTAAAGAGGCACGATGACCTCCCCTGATCTAGATGTGAATCCCTTCATGATTAGGTGGGCTATATAAAATGTTTTTCTAACCACTTTGGCCACGTGGTTGTCAAATGAGAGATTGCTATCAACTTGGGTCCCCAGGTCCCTAATTACTTCTTCTGTACTTAATGGATTACCACCTATGTATTAATTTGTGGGCACTTTGTTTTTGCCAAAGGGGATGACTATACACTTTTTGGCGTTTAGCTTGAGGCCATGGCTCTGGCACCAGTTGTCTGTTTCTATGAGGCCCTTTTGGAGGATGCTTGTGTCGGCTGGAGAGTCTATTATGGCGCCCAGTTTGCGGTCATCTGCGAACTTGGTCAGCCACAGTCCTTCCATGTTGGCCTGTACCTCCGAGAAATATATACCGAACAAGAGAGGTCTCAAGACTGAGCCTTGTGGGATGCCACTTGTAACTGGTTTGGAGTCTGACATGGCTCCAGCTATTCTAACCATGTGGGTTCTGTCCTTGAGCCAGTTTGCAACCCATCTAGTGACATAGGGGTTTATATTTAAGCTGGGTGAGCTTATCTATAATGCCCGTGTGGGGTATTGTATCGAAGGCGTTTGCGAGGTCCAGGTAGGCTGTGTAGACCACCTTCCCCTTGTCAATGGCCTTGGTGACTGTTTCAAAGAAATCAACCAGGTTTAAGAGGCAAGATCTGCCCTTAACAAAGACGAACTGGGTAGGATCCAGTGTCTGTAGGTCCACAATATCTTTATTTATAAGGTCCATGATGATCCTTTCCATAGCTTTGCAGACCAAGCTAGTGAGACTTATGGGGTGATAGTTTCCAGGATCCGTTGAGGCACTACCTTTGTGGAGAGGGACCACTGTTGCTGTATGCCACTCTTTGGGTACATATCCTGTAGTAAGGCTGAGATTGAACAGTAGTTTTAGGTTTGGGTTTAGCTCTTCTTGGAGTTCATGTAGGACACAGCCTGGGACACCGTCTGGTCCCATTGATGCTGTGTTTCTTGCTTTGGAGAGGGCAGCTCTTACCTGAGCATCTGAGATGTCAGGGGGGGCAGCACTCTGCTGGGATAGATATTAGCCCTTTTGGTGGGGAGGGGGGGGGGGTTGCGCTGAACCTGTCAGCTAGGATGTTGGCAATGTTTGTGGGTTCGGTGTATTTTTTGTCATTTTGAACTAATTCTGAGCATATCTGGGAATTCCCACCCAGGTTCCTAACATAACTAAAGAAAGCCTTGTGATTATCCTTAGTGTCCTGTGCAATTTTTCTCTCGAAGCTGGCCTTAGACGATTTTATGAGTGCCCATACTTTTTTGCTAATACTGATCAGAGATGCCTTCCCTTTTTGGGATTTTGCTCTGTCATGTAGTAGCTTCCTCCTTCTATTGTATAGTTTGTTTATGGCTGGGGTCCACCAGACAGGACGTCTGCCTTTAGAGGATTGGGTCTTGGTTTTATTTGGGATTGCATGATCCATGCATTCCTGAAGGTGTTCATAGAATGCGTTTATAAAGGATTTTGTGGTCTGGGCCGTATTATCTATAGGCCAGGGGGCTTTGAAGGATTCCACCTTGGTTTTGAGGAGTGTGAAATTTGCTTTAGAGAAGTTTTTCACTACGGTTTTCTGGGCATGGGGTGGGGTCGGGATGCGAATATCCAGTGAGATTAGTTTATGGTCTGATCTTACCAGTGAGGGATACACTTCTGGTCTGGAGCATAGAGTCCCCATGTTGGTGATGATCAGGTCCAGTATGTTTTCCCCTCTTGTGGGAGTGGTAACAAGTTGTTCCATAGCATTTGAGTTTATAAATTCTAGGAACCTTTGGGCTAGGGTGTTGGAGCTAGAGTAATGCTCCCAGTATATGGTTGGGTAGTTGAAGTCACCCAATATAATGGTGTTTGGAGAGACCTTCATATTTTCCAGTGTTCTCAGGAAGGCCGAGTGGGGTTCCTGGGTTTGGGAGGGTGGTTTGTAGCAGGCTATAAACTGGAAGGCAGTTTTACCCACTGTTAGTTGCACATGGATAGTCTCTGATGCTTCGTGCTGTGCCACCAACCTGGAGGTGTGGGTATCTTTGAATATTGATACTCCCCCTCCTTTTGTGGTTCAGTCCAAGTTTTGGGGCCGAAAAGCATGGTATGAGGTATAACCTGGTAGTGCTGGGGTGCTCTCGAGAGCCTTGAACCAGGTTTCTGTTACTGCAAAGATATCGATGTTCTCCATGCTAAGGAGAGTTTTGAGTGCATGCATCTTGAGGTTTAGACTTCTGGCGTTGAGTAGCATTACTCTTAGTTTCTTATCCCTTGTGATACCTATGGAGGTAGGTTTGTCTTTTGAGCCTTACCTAAAAAAGGCACTATGGGGGTAGCAAGAGCCTTTGCCAATATCCGAAAGCCCAGGGGTGACAGGTGCAAGCCGTCCCTAGCGAAGCATCGTGGCTTGTCGAGCATGTCATCCCAGGCTGACAGGCATTGGATCCCCTTTGAATGACATCAATACTTAAGCCAATTGTTGAAATTGATAATCTTGTCTTCATACTGTGGCATTATTCTTGGTGAGGGTAAGATGCTACTCAAGGTCAGGGTCATACCAGCCTGGGCTACATGCTCAGAGAGCTCCTCTATGTCTCTTTTCATGTAGTCCAGGGAGGTACATCTCAGGTCATTCACACCAGCATGGACAATGACTGAGTCATATTTGTACTTGCCTTGGAGTGACCTGAGTGCTTGTGTTATGTGGCGGATCCTAGCGCCCGATAGGCAGCTCACCATGACCTTCTCCTTGTTCAGCCTGGTGAGCGGGACGTCAGTGTGCCTGATGATAGAGTCACCTATTACAAGTGTATCAGGTGTGTTGTTTAGCCTTAAGGGCTGTGACTGTTCGGCACACTGGCTTTGTGAACTATGTGTTCCACGTGTTTTGTTTTGGGGTAGCGGTTGCTTGGGTGTCTGCTTTGGAGGTCTCTGCTGCTTAGGCAGATTTTTATTTAGAGCCTCCAAGTATGTTTTTGTGTGTTTATGTGTTTGGTTTGCTGTCATGGTAGGTCTATGTGAGACTGGAATTGTAGTGAGTGTGGTTTCCTTCTCCTCCTGACTGGTTACGCCAGTACTGAGTTGAGAGAGCTTAGCCTCCAGTTTGGCTATATGGTTGCATCTCTCACATGTGCTGGAATTTGTTGGGAGGAGGAGAGGGTTGTCTGTGTACATTAGGCAGTTGTAACATTGCCTCAAGATTCCCAGGTTCACCAGCTGGACCGGAGAGGAGATTGACAACTGACCTTTGGACATGCTAGAATATTATTGGGAATTCCTTTATAATTGAAAAAAAGGGCCAATGGGGAACAAGTTACTCAAGGGGAGTTTGTGAGGGTGTATTGCTTTTAATTTTTTAGTGCTGACTTATATAATTGCTTTAGTGAGCAAGTGCTAGGCTTTAGCATAGGAATATGGTGTTTATTATGAGAACTAGATCAGTTCCAAGGCTCAAACCCAAATAAGTGGTGCTGCTCGATGCCACGCTATGCACAAAATCATGCAAAGCCGCGCTACAGCGGGTTTTATACAGGCGGACTTGAAAGAGCTAGAAATTGGCCCAAAACAGCCAACAGACTACCAGATTCCTGCGCTGGGAACACTCCTCCAGGGACAGATAGGCTGCTCCAAGCTCCCCACTGCCACTGGTGGACAAAGAAGCCTCCCTCTATCCAAGAAAGGAAATGGCAACACAGGAACTTTCCAAAAGTCCAGAATACAGCAAAGCCTGTATTTGGACTACTCTAGGTTAGGAAAGACGGGAAAAAAGGATAATTTATTTGTTTTTTTTTTTTTTGCAACAAACAGCAGGAAAATGCAATAAATATTTAACACAGGCTAGCGTACTTGAGTGTGTAGCCTCAACAGGTAAATGCAATAAACAGGACAAACTTTAAAAGTGCAGGTGCAAAAACAACTTTAAACAGTTTAAAACAGTTCAAGAAGCAGAAATACTTGCAGTTTAGCTAGATCGGACAGTTGCCCAGATAGTAGTAGGAAAAAAACACTTTTATCAGGTTAGCAGTCACTCTTTTGGCCTCTCTGCTGCTAGCACCACTCTGCCGGACCAAAAGGAGCTTGGCTGAGTAGTAACAAGTGCAAAAACCTTGCCAAAGCGGGTTTTATACAGGGGGACTTGAAAGAGCTAGAAATTGGCCCAAAATGGCCAATAGACTACCAGATTCTTGTGCTGGGAACACTCCTCCAGGGATAGATAGGCTGCTCTAAGTTCCCCACTGCCACTGGTGAACAAAGAAACCTCCCTCTATCCAAGAAAGGAAATGGGCAACACAGGAACTTTCCAAAAGTCCAGAATACAGCAAAGCCTGTATTTGGACTACTCTAGGTCAGGAAAGACGGGAAACAAGGATAATTTTTTTTTTTTTTTGTTTTTCTTTTTTCAACAGATAGCAGGAAAAATGCAGTAAATATGTAACACAGGCTAGCACACTTGAGTGTGTAGCCTCAACAGGAAAATGCAACAAACAGGACAAACTTTAAAAGTGCAGGTGCAAAAACAACTTTAAACAGTTTAAAACAGTTCAAGAAGCAGAAATACTTGCAGTTTAGCTAGATTGGACAGTCACCCAGATAGTAGCAGGAAAAAAACACTTTTATCAGGTTAGCAGTCGCTCTTTTGGCCTCTCTGCTGCTAGCACCACTCTGCTGGACCAAAAGGAGCTTGGCTGAGTAGTAACAAGCGCAAAAACCTCGCCAAAGTGGGTTTTATACAGGGGGACTTGAAAGAGCTAGAAATTGGACCAAAACAGCCAATAGACTACCAGATTTTTGTGCTGGGAACACTCCTCCAGGGATAGATAGGCTGCTCTAAGTTCCCCACTGCCACTGGTAAACAAAGAAGCCTCCCTCCATCCAAGAAAGCCTGTATTTGGACTACTCTAGGTCAGGAAAGACGGGAAACAAGGATAATTTTTTTGTTTTTGTTTTTCTTTTTTATAACAAATAGCAGGAAAATGCAGTAAATATGTAACACAGGCTAGCGTACTTGAGTGTGTAGCCTCAACAGGTAAATGCAAAAAACAGGACAAACTTTAAATTACAAGCACAAAAGTGCGCTAAAGCTGGCTTTAAAGCAGGGGGCTAGAAAGAGATAGGAAATGGCCCAAAATGGCCCATAAGCTACAGGTCACTGGGCTGGATCCACTCCTCAAGGGACATATAGGCTGCTCAGAGCTCCCCACTCTCACTGGTGAACAAAGAAGCTTCCTCCTATCCAAATATGAAACAGCCCAGAGATCAGCAATACCTGAAGACTGGACTATTCTAGTTCAGTAAAGGCGGGAAACAAGGATTTTTTTTTTTTTTTTAAGTAGCAGAAATTAGGTACAGAAACACAGTAAATGCTTTAATTCGGCTAGCGCACTTGAGTGTGTAGCCTACCAATTAAACTAAGCAAAAACAAACTTTAATAGTGCAAAAAAAAACCTCAGAAATACAGGCAGGAATGCAATAAAACAACTTTACAGAGCTTATTTAGTAAAAGAAACAGAAAAGCAGCTAAAACACACAAACACTTCAGATGCAGTGCAACCTAGAGCACTTGAGTTGTAGCAATATTAAGGCTATTACAGTTATAATAAATGCTCTGAAATATACTGTATATTTCCAAAATGTTTGAGAAGCACAGTCAGAACACAAGGAGGTTCAGGCAAAAGAAAAAAAAAAAAGTTTTGTTTTACTTTTTGAAAGGGAAAAAGGAGGAACAGAAGGCCTTATCAAATGTTCTCTCTGTATTAGACAGAATGAGCTAATGACACTAGACTGGAAGGAGTGTCACAGTAGGGGCTTTGTTGTAAGTTAGAAGGGGATAAGGGAGTGAAATTTTCACTAAACCTACCTGCTAGCAGGTTCACTAGCTCTGTGGGGTCAGTGTGTGTGATACCATTGACCACCAGTTCTGCACATACTTTAGGTTATGTACGCAGCTATAAATGGAGTTATGGTTATCCTTGGCAGTACTTGCTAGGTTTCTCTCAAAGGAGCTCTTGGAGCATTTGACAAGTTGTCCTAGCTGCTTGTTAAGGCTGAGGAGGTTGATTTTCTATTGTTGGCTCATTTTCTTTGTTTTCTTGAATAGCAACTTTTTGAATTTATTATACAGTTGTTGATGCTGGAAGTCCACCATGGCAGCTAGATTTTACTTGGGGCTCTGGTTTTGATTCTATCTGGTACAGCTGAGTTTTTACATTTATGCAAGTGATTGTACAGGGCTTTAGTGTAAGCTTTGGTGCAGTTAACACTTTCAGCTTGGGGCGGGGCTTGGCATGCATTTATACCTTAACCTATCAGGGTATAGTTTGCCTTGGTGAGATGTTTTTAGTCTGATTTCACCCTTTGTGAGTTCTGGTGTTAGTGTCAGTTTGAAGGTGACCGATTTGTGGTCAGTTTTAGCCAATGGGCTCCAACAGTTGCAGCAGTGCACCTGTTTGAATGTTGGTGAGGACCAGATCTAGAATGTTTATACCTCTTGTCGAGGTATGAACAATTTGCTCCAGGTATTTTAATTCACAAAGTCAAGGAACATAAGTGCTAGTGAGTTTCGGCTAGAGGAGGTTTCCCTGTTGATAGTGGGATTGAAATCCCCATAATCAGTGTGTTCAGTAAAATTTGGATTGTCTTCAATTTAGTTAAGTAGGCTTCTTGGGTGTCGTGATCCATGGAGGGGGATCTATAACTAGCTAGGACTTGAATGGGGGTCTTACCCACTGTAGCCTGGACCTGGAGTACCTCCATGGAGTTGTCCAGTCTAACTAGGCAAGAGGTGAATTTATCTTTAATATAGATTGAAACACCACTTCCTTTGGTTTTCACATGTTCATTTTGCGGTATAAAGGTGTGGAAGGCATTGTAACCTTGCAGGGCCAGGGTTGTCTCTGAGGCCTTAAACCATTTTTCTGTGACTACACATTCATCTAAATCTTCTAGTGATAAAAGTGCTTCCAGTGAGTGCAGTTTTGGTTTAAGCTCCTAGCATTTAGCAGCATGACCCTTATTTTGTTCTGACTGGTTAATTTCATGTCGGTAATGTTGTTTTTGAGACCTTGCCTAAAAAAGCCACTATGGGGGAGGCAAGAGCCTTTGCCAACAGCCAAAAGCCTAAGGGAGCCAAGTGCAAAACATCTGTAGCAAAGCAACAAGGTTTGTCGACCATGGCTTCCCAGACAGACAGGAACTGGATCCTCTAGGAATGACACCAAAAATTAAGCCAATAATTGAAATCAATCATTCCTGTTTATACTGTGGCATAATTCTAGGTGAGTGTAGTATGCTGCTCAAGACTAGGGACATACCTGTCTGGAACACATATTCAGAGAGCTTGACCATGTCTCTCTTCATATAGTCTGGCATGGTACATCTCAGGTCATTCACACCAACATGAACTATGACAGAGTCATATCAGTACTTGTTGCTGAAAGACCTGAGTGCATGCATGATTTGGCGAGTCCTGGCACCAGACAGGCAGCTGACCTTGACTTTCTTCTTGCCCAGCCTGGTGAGTGGGACATTTATGTGTTTCACTATGGAATCTCCAATGACAAGAAAACTTGTTTTTTGATTGTTACACTTTACTGGCTTGGTGGACAAGACATTGGTGTTGGTATGTGTCATAGGTGCTGTGGAGACTATGTTACCTGTAGCAGACGTGTTTTGGAGGTCTTTGTTGTTTCATTAAGTTTTTCAAAAAAACCTCCACATATGTGGATTTACATGTTTGATGCATACTATGTGTTTGAGTAGTGGCATGTATATGAGTAGTGGTTATATGTGAATATGTAGTAGTTGGTGAGCTGACAACCTTCTCTATGTTAATGTTTTGAATGAGAAAGAGCATGGATTCTAGATTCTTGGTGTAAATACATATCTCACAATCTGTACTAGATTGTGTTATTAGTAGAGGGTTGTTTGTGTACATGAGGCAATTGCTACACTGCCTCAAGAGACCCAAGTCAACAAGGTTGGTAGCAGAAACAAGGGTAGTCCAACTGTCCATAATGCTAGGTTGAAAACTGTTGTCACTAGGAATGTTTTTTTTCAGAAACAATTATGGAGAAGCTCAGTGAATGGATATTTCTGCCTTGGTTTTAAGGGAATATTTCTTGAATTTAACTGTCCAGCTTTGGCGCACAAATTGCATAGCAGTGTACAATGCTGTAAGATGCACAAACAAGCATAAACCTACTCAGATACAGGGCCTAAAAAACAGAAACTAAAACTTGAAAAAAAACTCTAACAAAATTCAAAAGGCTCAATGAGGATGCTTTATTCCAAGCCTTAGACCAACCTCTCTTTACTAGTCAGGTCCCAATCAACACATTTCTCTCACAGAAATGCAGACAGGCCACTTCCAATCCAAGATGGCCTAAAAAACATGTTCAAAACAAACAAACCACTATAAACAGTTCTGGAAGCAGCAAACCTGGATCTGGATTATGCTACACTTACTAGCTACCCTAGTATCAGCAGGAAACATTAGATAATGTTTAACACAGCAGAAAAATAGCAGTGAGATACTGAAAAGCATTTAAAACAGCAGAAAATCAGTCAGGAGGCTATAAAAATTATTTAAACAGTTAACAGGTCAGTTAATTAAGTACTGTTTGATGGGAAAACCACAGCAGGCAAAACAGATACCTTTAACACAGAGAAAAATATCAGTAAATACTTAAACAATGGAAAGTGCAAAAAGCTTGCTAAACAGTGAAAACAGCAATAAAATTCAATTTTATAGACACAGTGGTGCAGGCAATTGCAGTATAACAGTGGAGTTTGGTACACAGTAAATAAATACAGTATAAAATTAGTGCCAGGCAATAAGAAAGTGCAGTAAATAAACACATTGGACAAAGTACCCATTTGCAAGTGCACCGAGGAGCACTGCTCAAAGCTGCACAATAGGCAAATGGGGGTGGAAGGATTCTTTTGATTGCATGAAATATATCTTTAATAGTCAAATCCTTAAGTGCAAGACTCCTCTAATTCACTTACAAAATTAACAGAGTAATAAGTGTTCCATGGACAAGCATTTTCTGAGCAATTGTTACTAGGAAACTCTAATGATTGACAATACTGAATGACTGCAATCCACAGTGAGAACCAGAAGAAAGGTTATTTATTTTTTACTTATCTGTTGACCAGACAAGCCCACTGGACACATTGCTTCTTTTCAAGGGTGGCCAGGTACCTTGTTTGGTTAAGTGACTTGCTCAGATTCACACATTTATGCAAACATAAAATGAATCAGATACTTTACCCTTAAATGTCATAACCCAGAGTAATATCACCATGGAGGAAAAAAAATACATTATACAAGTGAATCAGTGCTGGAGCACAAATTTAGACTTCAACAGATATTGGGGTATGACATGACTGTGGATACTGTCAATACACACATACTCTTCAAGACTCACTTCCCTAATAACTCCAAAGATCCAAAGCAACACCATTACAGGCTGTCAACAGACTTATTTTTCTATCATTTGTGATTCTGTCAAAATGAGTTTGACCATTTATGATTCAATCAAATGAGCATTCAGTCAAGTGACATATAGACCCATATGTAAACACACACACTCACACACATGCATTACACTGCATGTGCCTGCATGTACAACAAAGACCATGTTTTAGCCCCGTAGATGAATGACCTACAACTGCTTGCAAGGCTGCTTTTCAGCCTCATCATTGATCTTGCTAGTTATGAAGTCAGTTTTGTATTATTTTTACTGCAGCACAGATTAACCAAGCAAAAGCTATCTGGAGCCACCTAACACAAGCTGGTATGGCAGAGGCTGAAGGCACGCAGATGAAGCAGGCACAAACGTGTTTATAGGCATACCATCAGAGGCTCTTTGGCATGTGCTGCAGGACAGCTACTCTAACTATGATGCTCCATTCCTCCCCATCCATACCATCATCAGTACAGATATACCAAGATCCCACTAAAGTTATAGGCATCTCAGCTAAGATGGCATTCTCTGGTAATGCAAAAAACGCTGATTGTAGAGTGTTTTATGCTTCCCCTTTATATCTAGGGCTGTAACCTATATGGTAGTATCATCAATGAACAGTGGTATATTAATTCTCTTCTGAGGATGCAACAGAAAGACCCTTGTCAAAGGCTTCTCCAACACCAGGTCAGTTTCTGATGCTCAACACATACCAACTTCTTATCATGCTGCAAGTCTCCACAACTGACACACACACACACACACACACACACACACACACACACACACACACACACACACACAAAGATTAAGAAGCCACTCAGAAGCCAAAGAAAGAAACACCCATAAGACAAAAATGTCTATAGAGTATACTTAAAGACCTATTCAACAGGCAAATAATGCAATTATTGCAGCCCAATGATAGGCAGAGAAAGCAATAATTCATTGTTCATGGCTTTAAGTTTTGTAGTAATGAAATATCTTAAATTTCACGATAAGGAAACTTAATTTTGTGGTATATGCTTCTGCCACTTATCAGAAGATCTTTCCCTAATCTTAGAACATAGGCATTTCATGTATCATTCACATTTGAATAGGCCTTTAGAAAGTTTCTGAACGGTTTTATGAACAGGATGACGTATGGATGGCTGTCTACTCAAGTTCTGAGGGACTTCTTAACCTCTGTGTGTGTGTATGTGTGTGTGTGTGTGTGTGTGTGTGTGTGTGTGTGTGTGTGTGTGTGTGTGTGTGTGTGTGTGTGTGTGTGTGTGTGTGTGTATGTGTGTGTGTGTGTGTGTGTGTGTGTGTGTGTGTGTGTGTGTGTGAGCATATGTATGTGTGTGCTGTCATTTCATTATTTTATGACTATTACTAATTAGAATTGGTTAGCTAACTTAGTCTTTTTTTTTTCTTAATTCAGTGTTATTTTATACAACATGGATGTTACACTTGTGTTAATGCCCAGCAAATAAACACAACATTTTTTATAGTTTTACAGTATCACAGCCATGGAGTTGTTTCTTATGGTTTCTCTACACTCAGCTGGAATGCAGAAAATCTTGATATTCTTCCAAGTCTGAGATCCAGCTGGGATGGGATGTGCCAATGGGATACTGCATTTGGAGTTGCATTATTCCTGGCTAATGAAGTGTAGTAGAAGTGGAGACAGTATCCCTTCATATGTATATTTTTGTACTGCTGTCATAGTTCATAGGTTCATAGGTAGGTACTAGACTATCAGCCCAAGGGCCTAAGTAAGCCTAGCCCACAAGGTTCCCTGGCTTACACCACCCAAGAAAGTTATTTTCCTGTGCCCCTGTTGAAGAGAGCCACGGAAGTGATCCTCGGGGTGTATTTCCTACTTTCCATCCACTCATCAAGATTTTTCTTTAAAAGTGCTAATGAGGAACTTTGCTTGACATAGATGGGTAGCTTGTTCCAGAGTATGAGAAGTCTATGGGACAGGACTCTATCCGTCCAGCATGTCCTGTTTATTGTAGTGATAAGGTTTAGGTCCCTACAGCATGTAGCTTGGAGGGATTGGGATTTCTTTAGGTGTAGCATGTCTAACAGCTCTGGGTTTGACATAGCTTTATATGTTAGGCAGAGATCACCTCAGAGTAGGCAAAATGCTATGGAGTAAAGCTGAAGTTTTTTTGAGATGGTCAGTGTAGGGCATCTGTTTGAGGCCAGTAATCCTCTTTGTGAGGTACTTCTGTGCCCTTTCCAGCTGCTGCAGATGCCTTGGAGGTACATTCCAAAAGGGGCGTTGTACTCTATAATGGGTCTAATGAGTATCGAGTAGAGGGGAACAATGAATTCTTTTTTCCTGGATGAGAACCCTTTTGTGATGAGGTATACCATGTAGAAGGATTTCCTGACTGCTGTGGTGATATGATTATCAAAGGAGAGACTACTGTCCACCTGGATCCCAAGGTCTCTTATCACACATTCGGTGTTAAGTAGACTGACGCCTATGTGGTAGTTCATGGGTACAGAATTTTTATCAAAGGGGATGGCAATGCACTTTTTGGCATTGAGCTTGAGGCCATGGCTCTGAAACCAGGCATCTGTCTCAGTGAGACCCTTCTGTTGGATGTCCACATCATTTGGGGACTCAACTATGGCTCCTAGCTTGCAGTCATCTGTGAACTTCGTTAGCCAAAGGCCTTCTGTGTTAGCCTGTACTTCAGAGAAATAGATACCAAACAGGAGAGGTCCCAGGATTGAACCCTCCACTTGTCACTGTTTGAAGTCAGATTTCGACTCAGCTGGAATGCAGGAAATCTTGCTATTCTTCCAAGTCTGAGATACAGCTAGGATGGGATGTGCCACTGGATACTGCATTTGGATTTGCATTATTCCTGGATAATGAAGTGTAGTAGAAGTGGAGACGCTATCCCTTCATATGTATATTTTTTACTGCTGTCATAATTCATAGGTTCATAGGTAGATACTAGGCTATTGGCCCAAGGGCCTAAGTAAGCCTAGCTGACAAGGTTCCCTGGCTTATGCAACCCAAGAAAGTTATTTTCCTGTGCCCCTGTCGAGCAGAACCACAGATGTGATCCACAGGGTGTATTTCCTATTTCCCATCCACTCACCAACATTTTTCTTGAAGAGTGCTAATGAGGAACTTTGCTTGACATAGATGAGTAGCTTGTTCCAAAATATGGGCAGTCTCTGGGACAGGAATCTATCCCTCCAGCATGTCCTGTTTATTGTGGTAACAAGGTTTAGGTCCACAGAGCATGTAGCTTGGAGTGATTGGGATTTCTTTAGGTGTAGCATGTCCAGCGGCTCTGGGTTTGACATAGCTTTATATGTTAGGCAGAGATCACCTCAGAGTAGGTGATATGCTATGATGTAAAGCTGGAGTTTTTTGAGACGGTCAGTGTAGGGCATCTGTTTGAGGCCAGTAATCCTCTTTGTGAGGTACTTCTGTGGCCTTTCCAGCTGCTGCAGATGCCTTGTGAGGTACATTAGAAAAGGGGCTTTGTACTCTATAATGGGTCTAATGAGTGTCGACTAGAGGGGAACAATGACCTCTTTTTTCCTGGATGAGAACCATTTTGTGATGAGGTATGCCACTTAGAAGGATTTCCTCACTACTGTGGTAGTGTGATTATCAAAGGAGAGACTACTGTCCACCTGGATCTTAAGGTCTCTTATCACACATTCGGCATTAAGTAGACTGCCGCCTATGTAGTAGTTCATGGGTACAAAGTTTTTACCAAAGGGGATGACAATGCACTTTTGGCATTGAGCTTGAGGCGATGGCTCTGACACCAGGCATCTGTCTCAGTGAGGCCCTTCTGTTGGATGTCCACATCATTTGGGGACTTGACTATGTCTGCTAGTTTGCATTCATCTATGAACTTCATTAGCCAAAGGCCATCTGTGTTAGCCAGTACGTCAGAGAAGTAGATACCAAACAGGAGAGGTCCTAGGATTGAACTCTGTGGTACTCCATTTGTCACTGGTTTGAAGTCAGATTTGAAGTCTGCAAATTTTACAATGTGGGTCAGATCTGACTAACGAGGAGCTGACTTCAGGTGTGGAACACTGGTCACTCATGTTGGTAAAGACTAGGTCTAGGATATTGTTGCCCCTGGTAGGGGTGTGGATAAGTTGATCCAAGGCATTGGAATTTATGAATTCCAGAAAGCGTTGAGTGAAGGAATTGGTACATGAGTAGTTTTCCCAGTTAATGGTGGGGTAGTTTAAATTGCTCATTATTAGGGTGTTTGGTTGAACGCTAATATTTTCCAGTATATCAAGAAAAGAGGAGTCGGAATCCTGGGGCATGGTGGGGGATCTGTAGCAAGCTACAATTTGGATTGCAGTTTTGCCCAGAGTTAGTTGCACTTGGATAACCTTGGATGCATTATGCTGAGCAACTAGCCTGGAGGTGTGGATATCCTTCATGAATATGGACACACCTCCACCTTTGGTGTTCCAGTCCAGGTTAGATGGCTGAAAAGTGTGGTATGAGTTATAGCCTGGTAATGCAGGGGTACTCTCTGGAGCCTTGAACCAGGTCTCAGTCACTGCACAGATATCAATGTTCTCCATTTTAAGGAGTGCTTCGAGGGAGTGCATTTTGAGATTTAGACTTCTAGCATTGAGTAGCATTACCCTCAGTTTGTGCTTGCCTCTTCCTGTTATGGTGGTGAATTTGTCATTTGAACCTTGCCTAAAAAAGGCACTATAGGGGCAGCAAGAGCCTTAGCCAGTATCCAGAATCCCAGGGGTGACAGGTGCAGGCCATCTCTGGCAAAATATCATGGTCTGTTGACCATGTCGTCCCAGACAGACAGATACTAGATCTCCTTAGAATGACACCAGAAGCTTAGCCATTTGTTGAAGTCAATCATTTTGTCCTTGTACTGCAGTATCATTCTGGGTGATGCTAGGATGCTACTCAGGGCTAGGTCATACCTGCCTGGACTACAAGACTGGAGAGCTCTTCCATGACTCTTTTCATGTAGTCCAGGGAAGTACGTCTCAGGTCATTTACACTAACATGGACAATGACAGAGTCATATTTGTACTTGTTGTGGAGTGACATGAATGCATGGGTTATGTGGTGGATCCTGGCACCCGACACGTAGCTAACAGTAACCTTCTCCTTGTTTAGCCTGGTTAGTGGGACATCAGTGTGCCTGACTATAGAGTCACCTATGTGAACTAGTCAACTAGTGTGTTGGGTAAGTTGTTTTGCCTTATGGGCTGTGGTTGAGTGGCACACTGAGTCTGTGGGCAATGTGTCATTTGGGTTGTGTTGGGGTGGTGGAGGTTGCTTGCATTTCTGCTTTGGAGGTATCTGTTGCTTGAGCAGATTATTACTGAGAGCCTCTGTGAATGTTTTTGTGTTTCTATGTGTGGATTTTGGTGGTGTAGTTTAGTGGGAATATGTGATTAGTTTGGTGTGGTGCAAGTGTTTACCTTCTCCTCTTGACTGTCAAGTTCAGTCTTGGTTGAAGAGAGCTTTACCTCCAGTTTTGTTAGATAAGTGCATCTCTTACAGGTTGTAGTGTTGGGTGGTAGGAGAAGAGGATTGTCTGTGTACATGAGGCAATTGCTACATTGCACCAAGATGCCCATATTCATCAGATAGACAGGAGAGAACACTGGGAGCTGACCCTTGGACATGCCTGAATAAAAAACTATTTTCCTCTAGACAAGTGAGGAAAGTGAGTACAAGAGCTATTTTTCTCTAAGCAAGTGAGGAAAGTAAGTACAAAAACTGTTTTCCTCTAGGTAATGAGGAAGGTTGAGTGCTGTAGTAATTTGTAACTTATTTAGTGCTTACAACAAGTTCTGAACAAGTGCTGAGCATGAATAAGCTCAGCACTTTTCTGCAGCTTCTAGGCACGGACTGTGTTGAACTGCACTATTTCCTGATCTGACTGGTTGGGGAGGGGGGAGCATTAGATCCTTCACACAGTCATGTTTCAGCATGGGTTACACATTATCCCCTGGCAGCAGTGTTTGTTTTTATGTATTTGTTTGCTTGTGTATTTGTTTTTGTTTGTTGAACAGAAGATTCCATTCAGGAATAATTTGTTTTCAGGGAGAAAATTTTCACACTAATTAAAAGTAAAACAGACACAGAAGTTCAGCTAGGCATATATAAAAATGGAAGACAATACATTACTACATTACACAATCACAGTGGTATGACTGTGTTAGAGCAAGGCAATAAAAAGCACAAAAATAGTTAAGACATCAGAACAAATTGCTAAGCAACAATTGATATACGCAGTCCTAAATTATACAGCGACTAAAATTAAATATATTTCAATCATGTCTTATTAGTATAATTATCACAATAGTTTATGATGCCACATAGGTCTATGAAACAAAAAGGTTAAACAAGTGGATATGTCCAAATGGTAGGATGAAGTTATTGTCCTGAAAGATAAAATGTGATACAAGGTTTTGACAGGAGTGTGGTCGGTTAGTAGAATACAAGATGGAAGAAGACGGAAGAGGAAAAGGTCATTAATGATCTATGTACGAATTAACCAGCTGGTCTTCAGAGAAGACATAACGCAAGGATATCACTGACACTAGTAGTTAGACACAACAGCTTATCAAGTCTCAAGGAATGCCACTGGTGTAGGGGCATGCCCACACCATTCTTACCACTCGTGGACACATAGGGTCAGCCACTTTGTATCATGCCATTGCCAAGTATAATTGCATTCGGCTTGCTCCATGTACCACAACAGTGATCCTTTTACTTGTGGGCAATTACATGTTACATTGTTATTTTGCTAATAATATCATCAGACATGCTTGACTATCCTCACTTGTCACTCCTTGTGTCTTAGCTACTGTGTTATCTGCATCATTTTCTCCAAAAAGTTTAATAGCTTTTGTTTCTTTTTCTGTGCATTCGCTATGTATCATTTCTATGACACCTTTCTTGCTCCATGCCTTTCATGATGCCATGGTTGTTGCTTTGCTTCTTCATCTGTTCCGATTAAGCAACAACTCTCTTCTACTTCCTTCAGTTTTCTCCCTTTTATTTATTTATTTATTTTTTTTGCTTAAATATTTTATTATTAAATTATAAAAAAGAAACCAATGGGATAACACACTGGCCGAGTTTAAAAACATATTTTATTACCAAACAAGTAAAACTTGGTAAGCTTTAAGAAAACCACAGGTAACAGCCAGGTAGTTCAAAGGTTTAATCAACGTATTGCACAATCCACAGTACACAGTAAGCGCTTTCATCCATAAAAGGACTTCCTCAGACTGAATAATGTGATTAAAACTTAGCAGCTTAAAAACCTTACTAAGAAGACACATGACTTTTAATGGTGATGTAACTTCCTCCTTTTGAGATAAGCTACAAATTCAGATATATCATTTAACCCAGATGGATAGCATGCGTTTAGTTTTACTTGCCATACATATTTTTCCACCCGAGTTCCCCTTCAGCATCAAATCTATTATTAATATTAGTCACTTCATCCAAAACAATGAATTGAAAATCAAGTTTACATGCTAGACTATTTTTATAATGTTTACCAAATGCATTTTTTTCATCTTTTGTAACAACAGCATATTTATGCTCATATATTCACCTATTCAATTATTTTGTTGTACGTCCTACATAAAATGAAGTGCAGGACAAAGTGCTAAATAAACATTAAATTTGGATTTGCAGCTATAACTTCCTTGTATTTAATTAAATACCCACCTACTGTTAATTATTTACTTTCTGTCATTAAAAAGTTACACATATTGCAATTTAAACATTTGTATATACCTGGATTCACAACCCTATTATTAAAGGGGGGGGGTTTCAATTTTGCTTGAAACATATTTTTAAAACTTTTTCCTTTTTTCTGTAAAAATACTGTCCTTTCTCTCACAATCCTGGAAATTTCTACATCTGACTTTAATAATTTCCATTTATTAGTAATAATATTTTTAATAGAGGAAGTATCTACACTATTCTCTATCTTCATAGATGTACTAAAATCACTCTGTTTGGCATTAGAATCTACAGCCATCATTTGACATCTTCTCATCAACTGGCTATCTTTAAGGGCTTCTGCCACTACACTTTCTGAATATCCTCTGTTAACAAATTTGTCGCATAAGACCTCGCTTTCCCTTCTGAAATCACTTTCTTCATCTGTTAATATATCTATTCTTTTGAGCTGACTCTTAATAATATTATTCTTTGTCTTTCTCGGATGTAAACTATCATAATGCGGGTAGGTATTATTTTGTACTTTTTTCTTAAAAATAGAAGTACATAAAGCCTCACCTTCCTTATAAATAATTAAATCTAAAAAATTAATACTATGTTTATCGTATACTGATGTGAATTTTAAATATGAACATACTTCATTTAAATACTTTAAAAATGAATTAATGCCTTCACTTCTCCAAATGAAAAAAACATTGTCGATAAACCATTTATAAAACTTGATATTTTTCATAAAAATACTCTCATAAATATGAATTCTTTCCCATCCCTGCATAAACATGTTTGCATAACTAGGGGCCATGGCTGCACCCATGGCTACACCAATAGTTTGCTTATATATCCTTCCACTGAATTCAAAAAAATTACAGCTCCAAATCAAATCAAGCATTTCCATTATAAGACTAACCATTCCTTGAAAAAGTTTATTCGCCTTCATAAGTTCAAATCTCACTGTCTCCATTCCCTCATCATTGGGAATGATGGTATATAATGACTTAACATCAAGGGTAACAAGATAATCATCTTCACTTATTTTCAAATCCTTGATCTTATTTTTAAAATCAAATGAATCCTTGACATAAACCTTATTTTCTGCCACAGTAGGCAACAAATGTTTGTCTACATAGACGGCCACTTTTACTTCCAATACTTGTAACTATTGGATGCATGGGCGGATTATCTAAATCTTTATGTATTTTTTGCTGACCAAATATACGGCTTATTTTTGGAGCCTGTACAACTAAAAAATGCCTAATTTGCTCTGTGATGCTCCCAGTCAAAAAACATTCTTCAATTTGGCCATCTATGAACATAGAATCTTTTTTTCTTTCCTTAAAAGATACATTTTTATGAAAATATATATCATTCAGCATTTCTTCCATTTTTTTCTACATATACCTTTCTATCTAAAATAACTAATGCACTACCCTTATCTGCCTTAGTGGCTAAAATTTCATCATTATTATGTAGATCATTAAGCAGCTCTTTTTGCTTAACACTTAAATTAAAATACTTATATTCAGATTTATTTTGTAACAACTCAATTATTTGTTGTTCACATAACATTTAAAACAGTTCCAACTCTTTCCTTAAGGGAGGATTATAAATACTCGGTTATACAAAACATGCATGTTCATTAAATTTGTTAGGAAATAACTTAAAATTCAACTTTCTTACATAATCTCTCAGTGCATTTATAGTATTACATTTGTCAGCCCTCTTAGACGGAACAAAACTCCATTCTTTCTTTAATACATGGCAAAGCTCTTCATTTAGAAACATACCTGACAAATTTACTATAACAAAAGCAGCATCATATGTACCTTTTTCTCTCAGCATTTGATGACTTTCTTCTTCGTATTGCGCTGAGTGTTTTTGTGCGGTACTGATGCTACTTTTGCCCAAGTTCTGTTGTCCTTTCCATTGCGCTGGTACACCCTCACAAGCTGGCTGATGTTGTCTCTCTGAAAACCCTTATTAGCTTTTTGGGAAGTGTTTTTGTCTCTGTAGTTGTTGTTTGTAGTCACTACTTCACTCAAAGTACCAGTACTATCATTTCTATGAGCTAATCTTTTAGATTTCCTAAGGCCGTTATCGCCTGCTTGTATCACTTCCGTTTCAGTTTGTCCGGCTATTGCTGACATTACAGATGTCGTATTAGCTCCTCCTTCTACCTCTAACTGCTTAGTTTCATCCAGGCCTTCATAATCAGCTTTATCTCTCAGATAATTGCTGATTTTATGTTTTTTCAACACCTCATATTCCTTTTGCAACTTATTTTGAATAACGGTCAATTTAGATTCAAAATTCTCTGATGTTAGAGAATCTTTCAGCTTATAAAAGACTGACCTAATGTTTTTATTGAGATCATCCATTTTACTTTTATTTAGGTCTAATAACATCTCAACATACTGCAGTCCACTTCTTCGATTGGCTTAAAAACTCTGAAGGGTACTCTGTGCCAGCTGGCATCACAGAAACCCTCAAACCTTTAGGCACTCTCTGCGATTTTAAGCAGTAGTCAAAGTAAACATTGCCCCATTGCAGTCTTTTTAATTTTAGCAGATCTTTCTCAAGCTGACCAAACATCTCAAAATAATTAACCTTCGCTGTTTGGACGTTGTTACTAATATTTAATCCTTCAAAAGGGTTAGAAGGAGGAGCTAACCAACCATCTAGTGCCTCATCAACTCTCACAAAAGCACCCCCACCATTAGACATAAGAGAGGGATGTGTAGATGCAGCAAAACAGTTTGTTCTCCCTTCTTGATTTAGTAAAATGGAATCATTTGGTGTATCTGTTAATATTCCTCCAGGAGTCAGGGTTAAAAAATGGAACTTCCTTGGCCATCCATGTAAAACAATCAAAGTCAAAAGAAACACAACTCACTGGAACAAGTAAAATCTTCAAGAAAACCATAGGTAACAGCCAGGTAGTTCAAAGGTTTAATCAACATATTGCACAATCCACAGTACACAGTAAGCGCTTTCATCCATAAAAGGACTTCCTCAGTCTGAATAATGTGATTAAAACATAGCAGCTTAAAAACTTTACTAAGAAGACACATGACTTTTAATGGTGATGTAACTTCCTCCTTTTGAGATAAGCTACAAAATCAGATCTATCATTTAACTTTTATTTAGCTTTACTTGCCATACATATTTGGATTATACAAGGAAGATATAGCTGCAGGAAATCCTTCTATGTGGCACACCTCATCACAAAAGGGTTTTCATCCAGGAAAAAAAGAGACCATTGTTCCCCTCTACTCGGCACTCATTAGACCCATTATAGAGTACAACACCCCTTTTGAAATGTACCTCACAAGACATCTGCAGCAGCTAGAAAGGCCACAGAAGTACCTTACAAAGAGGATTACTGGCCTCAAACAGATGCCCTACAGTGACCGTCTCAAAATATTCCAGCTTTAGTCTGTAGCATATCACCTACTCCGAGGAGATCTCTGCCTAACATATAAAGCTATGTCAAACCCACAGCTGTTGGACATGCTACACCTAAAGAAATCCCAATCCCTCTGAGCTATATGCTCTAAGGACCTAAACCTTGTCACCACAATAAACAGATACTTCCTATACTCTGAAACAAGCTACCCATCTATGTCAAGCAAAGTTCCTCATTATCACTCTTCAAATAAAATCTTGATGAGTGGATGGGAAATAGGAAATAAACCCCGGGGATCACTTCTGTGGCTCTGCTCGACAGGGGCACAGGAAATTAACTTTCTTGGGTGGCGTAAGCCAGGGAACTTTGTTGGCTAGGCTTACTTAGGCCCTTGGGCCGATAGCCTAGTACCTACCTATGAACCTATAAGACCAAAAAAGCTTGGGGTTGTTTTGGTGCTTTTGCTGCAGATTACTGTAGTATGATGTCTTCTCAGATTGAACAAGAATCTTTGTACAGTTTCTGAGATACAAAAATTTGGTAGCATGTTGTTGTTTTATTTTTATGCCATTCTTTCCATGCTTTATCTATTTGCAGCATGAGCTTTTGTTCTCTTTTGTCAACCATGGTGCTGAGTTAGTTTTTGCCCTTCTTGTCCTAAATGATGCTAAATCATTTAGTATTTTTAGGAAGGTGTACTTGAAGTGAGTAACTGTTTGATCTATGTGCATCTGTCTTAATACATTCCAGTGTGATAAATGTATCTTTGTTAAATCTGGTTAAATTGTGGACTTATTTATAGATTATTTGTCTGGGTGAACCATATTGTTGTCTGATTTCATAAGGAGGTGGTCACATATTGTGGGAGGAGTTAAGACTGAATAAATGTAAGGGTCTGGTGATGGTTAGGGAATTGGGGGTGATAGCAGGGTGAAGCAGGCAGAGATAAACAATCACAGTAGCAGGAGACAATCAGTCTATGTAGGTACCTTTAGCACAAGTAATGGAATGGAGACCCATTTAAAATTGTCTACATTACTAATTATGGATTAATATGCCTAGTTATTACTTGAGGACATGCAAACTCATTCCTAGCCCAAACTGAATCGACTAAGAATAGATAAACTATTAAAGTTGGGGGGTGTTCAGTCATGGACATCTCCTTATCCTTATCACAAGGAGTTGCTTTTGCAACTAACAAGGAAGGCAAACTCAGTTAGCAAATACCAATAAAAAACCATACAGCAGAGTTAATTTGTATTTGCTACTTTATATGTCTTTTGCAAGTTGAAAATGAAAGCAGAATGTTGTAGTCGTTGGTGGTGGTGGGGGTCAGTTGTAGATGTGCAATGTTTTGTTGTTTTGGTAAAAGAAGAACCCACATTATAGCTTGATATTACCTAAAATAGAAATGTGGTAAGAAAAAGAAAAAAAAAAGAAAAGTTAAAATGTTAGTTTCTAAAGTAGAGTCAAAGACATAGCTAGCAACAGTGTGCAAGTTCACCCCGGGGATCACTCCAGTGGCTCTACTTGACAGAGGCACTAGGAACTAAGGTCGAGTGGCACAATGCCAGGGTAATCCTATGGGCTAGGCTTGTAAATGCTCCAGGGCTATTAGCCTAGTACACACCTATGAACCTATGAAACTATGACAGGAACAAAAAAAAAAAAAACAGCTGCAAAACAGTCAATGATTTCCATCATACATTGCCATATACATGCAGGTAAGGTATACATTACATATAAATATACAATAAAAGTATAAGCTTTGTATAACTTCACCCTAATGTATATATTGTGATATTAGCAATCATGCAGCACCTACAATATTACAGCTAAATGCATTCCAACATTCTAATTCAGAGTGCAAGGGCTAGTACGGTACTTAATGGGTCATAAGAGCAGCCACCTAATTATTCAGCATAATCACCCACATAATCACCCACAAAATAATTAAAGATTCATGCACAGTACATAAAAATAGCAGTCAGTATCTGTAGGGGGAATTAGAACAGCAATAACAACTTACTGGCCATGAGGAAAAAGACACAAGTGACTGCTACAGAAATAAAGAAGAGATAGAGTTTTGGATAAAGGAAACACTGAAATCTCAGGTCACTAGCTGCAAAGATATGAAAAACATTGCTTTAAACTGCAAACCTTAAATGTATCTTGTCTCAGTAATGAGTAATAACCACTCAATCACAAATGATTAAGTTCACTAAATGATGCAACAGATTCTCTGCTGTGTACCAATGTATACCATAGGTCATTAAAGCCATTGGTTTTATCACTTAAACTATGGCCTCTTACATAAAATTGGTAGGATAGATGTTATGAATATAGTGAGAAACTGTACAGATTTTCTGTGAATCTTTACTATTGTAAACTGACCAAGCTGTATATCTCTTCCTGATTTTTTATGATGGACGAACATCATGTTATAAAGCCACATAAGCACATTTTCTTATTTCATAAAGCCCTTTCTATGAGGCATGAAACATTGGATATCACTATTAAAAGGCTTTTGCTACATATTCTGCATCTGGCTCAACATCAGCATATAATGCATCATATCAATATAATCGTTATTAGTAATGTCTGCAAAGCTTAACTGCAGCAAGCTAGTTTATGAATATTCATAGTTGGTTATAAAATTGCCATTGTAGATCAGACAGCACTTCCATTAAAAGGGATAATTCTGCTGTAACAATGAAGGAAAAATTAACTATCATACATACTTCTCATATATCTCTGATTTTGCAAACCTTTGCTAATTTTGCCTTAAGCTTTTGTCTTGTTCCCTGATAAAAAATGTTGATTTTCTGATAAATCACTGAGGATTATATTAGCAAATATTAGTAAATTAGAATATCATTCAGAATTGTCCATGATTTAGCACCTTTGCTCCCTCTTCCATTATTTCTTGCTTTGCTCAGAATTCTTGAACCAAGATTTTGAGAGGTATTAAACATAAAGTGAATATCAGTGGATTCTGATGTTTGATTTACTATCTCCTATTTCATTTTTGATTATTTAATTAAGAAAAAAAATCTCAATATTTGCTTCTTTAGTCCCGGGTCAAATACGGTCCAATATTTGATTATATTAGTAGTCGGGCATATATGAAGCAAAATCACCAGAATAGGGTATGTCTTTTATTGTTACACCAATGAATATGCTCATAAAGATAAATTCTGATAAGCTTCATTGAAATAGAAATCTGCTGATTTCAGTTCAGATTTCCATTTTCATTTGTGACCTTTTATGTGTGACAATATATCCATGGTGGTACAGCGATAGTGTTGGTGCGTCACAGCAAGAAGTTCCCACGATCGATTCTCGGCTGGAGTGCTGGGAGTGCCTCCTGTGTGGAGTCTGCATGTCCTCCCCATGGTTGGGTGGGCGTTCGAAAGACATGCGTAAAAGGGCGTGCCTTCGTTGAAGGTTGAACGTTGAGCTGGCACCTCGGCGTTCATCAAAATCTACTGCCAATCATTAGAGGACCGAGTTCTGCTGTGGCAACCCCTAACCCGGAAAAGCTGAAAGACAACAACAACAACCTTTTATGTGTGACAAAATTGAGAAGAAGTACATCTGTGGAACAAAATGCTGTAAAACTGATACAGGTCTTTTGAATTAGATAAGGCTATACACATCTTGCAGCACAGTAAATAAATAAATATGACAGACATAGGGATGAGCATTGAATGCTTTATTATATGGCTCAATAAGTGTGGTTTTGCTCCAGAGAACTGAAAAGAGTAGCTGTTAATTGAACTTTTATGTCAAAAAACTAATGGTGACAAAGGGAACTTTTTCTATAGGAATGTCAAGGTTGCTTTGTGGGGATTTCTGGAATCACTCATTTTTAAAAGATTGCAGGAGACCTGGACTCATGGTAGATTAATACACTTGTATTTATGATTCCAAACGAAGATGATTTATTTTATAGTGTGATAAAAGTAATGGATTAGAGTATATAGAATGTGACTTTGTACTTTGATGGGATCCTTTAATGAAAACTATGGGCTACCTAGGTTCGTTACACTATAGTAAATATGTAACTGCAATGGATAAGGTGATAATTACGGTAAAACATATTTAATGTGCTAGAAAAGAAAAATCGAAGGAAATTAGTCATATCGTAGGATATTTTATATCGATCTTGATCATGGTACTACTAACAGTATTATTACAGTAAATGCAGAGTGGCTGTAAGGAAGTGTTCCTATTTCTAGGTGACAGTAGTAATAAAATGGATACTATAATGCGTTATACAAAATTAGAAAGTACCCATAATCAACCAAAGGAATATCTTGAAATGTAGTTTCTAAAACTCAGTGCATGAAAAGCCCAAAATGCTGCACCTAGGATACACATACTAATGGGATGATTACATAGTGGGACAAGTGATGCTGTCAGAAAGTAAGCAATATATCTCAATATAGTAACAAAGCAGATCCATTTGTGAAGCCTGTAGGGGACTCTGTTGGAGGAAGGAGTGCATAGGAAGAGATAATTTCTCAGCTCATTGGTACAGTTTCATCATGTTCTGAAGACTACTTCTGCTTAAAAGTAAAGAAAAGATCGGGGTGGGGCATTTTCAAGAAAAATGGTAGAGCTGAAGTATAATCATAGCTCTCAACTTGCCATATTTAAAACAAGTAGCAGTCATTTAGGACTGCATGGTACAACATGAAACTGGATATGGGGTAACGTGAGAAAAACATGTTTTCAAAATAGTATTCCTCTTCTTCTTTCGACTTTTTCCTGGTTAGGGGTTGCCACAGTGGATCACCTGTCCACTCATGATTGGCAGTGGAGTTTTACGGTGTCAAGTTGCCAGCCCGGCACCCAACCTTCCACAGAAGGCACACACATGCACATACTCACACCTAGGGCCAATTTAGAATGTCCAATCCACCTACAGCATGTCTTTGGGATGTGGGAAGAAACCGGACCACCCGGAGGAAACCCACACAACCATAGGGAGGACATGCAGACTCCACACAGAAGGCACCCCAGCCAAGAATCGAACCAGAGAACCTCTTGCTGTGAGGTGGCAACGCTAACCGCTGCACCACCGTGGCCACCCATGTCTTCAAAATAGTATATTGGGGATATATTAGACATTGCTAAAGAGTTGGTAGGGGTGAATGTAAATCAAAAGTACTTGGAAAGGAGTTACAAAACTGTCACATAAAAAATGGTGACAAGAAACATAGTGTAAGTGGGATCTGTTTACAGTAGGTAGGTAGTTAATCAAGCATGCAGAGTGTTGCAGTCATCTTTGAGTTTGTTTGTTTGCTTCTAAACATTATTTGGAAATGTATATGTAATGCCTTTAAATTTACGCTCCTTGTTGTATGTCATATAAAATCATACCTTTACTTTAAAAGCGTACCAAAAACTACAAATAGAGTACAATCAATTTCTGTAAAAAAAAAAAAATTGAACCCCAAAAACAACATTAAGAAAAAGCAAAATAAGAGCATAATGCGGAAAATATTGGTAAAACATTATGAAAGTTGAAACTAAGGAAACTATTTTTTAGCTGACCCAGAAAATGGCTGCACAGCACCAGTTCTAAATTTTTCATGTTTTTTTTTCTCTTACATTTTTGTTGGTATGTTATGTAGATTTACACCCACATACACAGTTTTCTTACTCGATGTTGTACTTCATTGCTCAACAACAAGCCTTGGAAGTTACCACTAAGCTATGATGTCAGTTTCTTATCTCACAAACCAGGGCATCTACTAGAAGAACAAACAAAACTGTTATACAATTTGTGGGCTTTTGGTAGTGAACACAGGATGTGTGTGGCAATTTGCTGCTTGAAAGTAAATTGCACTAAATAAAAGGAAGTAATTATATTTTCCATCAGTGCCGCTGCATGTGACAAAGAGAACCAAGGCTCTCACTGAAAACAGGGCTATTTGCTTATTTGACTGATATGTTTATATAGTTGTAAAAGATAGCAAATATTTACCTGTAAAAGGTATAGGGCTAAACTGATAAATTAAATCTAAGTATGAAATATTTGTTGTGCTTTTACTATCAGTAGTCACCCATATTCAGCACTTAAATATTTTTATGATTTTTCTTTACCATCCGGAGTTGCTTTTTGCTTTTCCTGATGTCATCACATTAACCTGTCTTGGTACTCTTGCAGATAATGACTACAGTATATTGAAGCACAGTACAAAGGCTGAAACATATACATGACAGAGCAAATTACATCAGTCTATTTTTCTTACCTGTGTCAATGGATCATTGGAATGTATTTCATTTGTTGTGAATGTGCACCCAAACCACAGTCAAATTGCCCCATGGTAGGATGCTAATAGTGTACCATATCTGTCAATCACATGCATTTGAATGCTTTTAATTCTAAAACACTAATCATGGTTTAAAGTGTATGATGCATGTGCCTCCAAATACAGAGAAAGAACATGCAGCACATTTTTCTCCTGTGCTCCGAGCCATAATAAAAAATGCCAAACATCTGTTTATTATACTTACATTATTATATTTTTCAACCTAATGAGACCAATAAGTCCTTTTATTTCAGGATAGACTTAAGATTAAAAAAGTTTCATTATTCATTTGAGTTCATGAAGTACCCTGGAGAAACTCAAAACCTTGCTTCTTACCTTTCCAGCCCTGCACCTTAGCCATTCTATCAGTCTACATTCAAGAAAAAATAATATCCAAAGCAGAAGCAGTGCTACATTTCCAAGTGGTCATGCAGGCATTATATAAGGCAAGCCTGATATAAAGAATAAATAAATAAGAAATAATGATACAGCTGCATATATTGCATATTCAGAACAAAGATGTATACAATCATAATGCACTGAAAGATCATCAGTGGAACTACTACCCCCCCCCCCCCACACACACACAGAAGATGAGATATTAAGCTTCACCTAGGAGTGTAATTAAGAACTTGTCTGAATGAATTATACATGTATAAGAGAGAAGTATTAAATATTGCAGGAGTTGGTACCAGTGTTTACTTTCCCTATTACTGCAAAATTAAATCTAATTGCATGAGTTTCAGAAAACAGAAAATGTGCCTTGTTCACCACAGAGTAACACAACCGAAGTAATCAGAGTTGACAAAATTCATCCACTTGTACGTGTCACACACAGTTTTATCTATTTGGACCTGCATGAGTATGCAGCAGACTTTTTATAGCACAGATCAGACTGAAATAATTCAAGAAGGAAGTCACCAGAGGGCTGGAATAGGTTTCTAAGAATCAGACAAACATATCTTTTTTTACATCTTAGAAATTGGCAAAACTGAGTTACATATCTCAGTTCATCATCGCCTACAACATTTGACCGATGAACTGGAAAGTTTTAATAAGTTTATCAACTTTCTGGAAATATTTCTTGTACTCTACATATTTAGTGGCTTTCAACTATTATTTTATTGTATTCATTTCTTATACTTAACTTGCAGAGTTCTGTAGATGGTCCATGCCTTTTTGTGATTTAGATATAACAAGTAAATAGTTTACTATACTAGCAACTTATTCTTACTTAAATACACGTCACAGTTTTATTTCCTTTCTCTTTTATTTGGTGTCTGTTTACCTGCTAAAATACTCTCATCATCCGTGACCCTTTCCAGACATAATCCAAGGCATGTACATACTGAGGGAAATGCAGAATACAAGGCAATTATTACTATGTATATACCAAGCTTCAGATCAAACTGTGTACAATACATCGCCTTGACTGTATATATGCCAATGTACAGACATTTCCTGAAATGTTCTTGTTAATTGTTGTATTTGTTGTTATGTTATGGAGCTTTTCTCCCAAGGCCTCTGCTGTAAATGGACCTTGTTCAAGCCAGACTGTCCCAGTAAACAAATGTAAAATAAAATAAAATAAAATGATAGTATGTGATATTATTCATTTACATGTAGCAGAGTGCTGGCCCGAGTTTACAGAGGGAGAGGATCTATATATGATAATAGTGACCTGAGTTTGATCTGTTATATGGGTTCGAGACAGTAGCTGAAGAAAAAGCAAATGACTACCATTAGCCAGGTCATGTTTACAGGGAAGTAAGGTGAGAAGTGCCCTTATATTTGACCACATGCCTCTGTACCTTTAAGCAAATGTGACAGTTCAGAATGGCTGATTCAGGTGTACAAGGGTAGTATCAGCCCTCTTTCATCTTAATATCCCCAGATGAAATGGGGAATAGTAAGAGCAGTCCAAAATAAATAAATAAATCAATAAATAAAGCTCACAGTATGATGAATGGACTTCCTCTATCACCCAATTGTCATACCAATAGGAAGGGATGGAGAATGTCGATGAGTGGAGGTCCCCTTATAAGGCATCATTGAAAAGCGTGTATCAAAAAGTTTAAATCAATCATATAATAAATAAATTAACATATACACGAAACATTTGGCATAAGCTTATCTCAACATGCTTTTAAGAAAAAGTACTAAACAAATCAAGTATACAGGAAAAGAACACTGTAGCTGGCTAGCATCCATTAGTTAGAGGAGCGATTAGATGCACAATGGCTATACAGGCATCTATTAGCAAATCTTCTTGCTATTTAATGAGCTTGTCAACACAGTTGTAAAATGAGGAGTTTCAATAGGAATCACTGAAGAAAATCCCCTAATCTCTGTATACTGATATGTTATATTTATTTTGTGTATACCTGGAAAACTGATCATAACTCCTGATATGTGAGACTGCGTTTAAATCAGTTAGCCAACAGTTATGCACTTAAAAGTTACAGCTATGAATGTGAAAACAGCTTGCAAAACAAAGCAACACATACTACTAATATAAATTAGCTCCAATTTAAGAAATGTTGTTAAAACATCATGAATTTGTAAGCTGAGGAAATAAATTCTCTTTCTTGCTGCCATGCTGAAATACAGAAATGTGAATTTCTGTAATCTGTAGTTAGCATACAGTGTTCACATATCTTTAGCAAATGTTTTGCCTTAGTGAAATAAAAGAGAAAGATTAAATCAATCAATATATGTAGCTGTTTAAATGTCAGAAAAAAAATGTTCCGAAGCTTTCTCACAAGCTAATTTAATACCCATGTTGTTCCTAATTCCATTTGTGGCCTATAAAAAAAAAAATCACAGATTTACCTTAACAAAAGAGTTTATGAAGTCATTTAGTATAACTGACTGGAAATAATGTCTATAGCTCATGTCTTCAAATGTAATACTACAATATTATCTGTGTAAGGAACACCTTGTAAGGAAGATGCCTCCAATATAAGCCCATGTGTAAAAAATGCAAAGGGTAAACTAGCTGGCACTGATGTTTACATGTAAACCTACTCCCAGCTTGATAAAAGGAACTCTTAAACAAGCCTACAACTTTATCTGGATCATTTGTGCATTACAGATTTCTCAAGAACAGCCTCTGATCATTGGAATCAGCAGTTTGATATGTCACTGAAAAGTCCATTAGTGAAGAATCTGATATCCATTCCATTAAGAATACTTGTAGACTGAGAATATAAGGCAGATGTGAAACTAAATCATTCCCAGAAACCACAAAACATGAAATATAAATCATATCAATATAGAATTTTGTTCATAGTTTTTTTTATGTATGCATCATACACAACCCTGGGCTTACTCTGTGATGGAATGATGGAATGTTAAGTGTATATTTATGTTTTATGACTGGGCTGATGATTACTGTAGACTGCATGTAACTTCAGTACCCTCCAGTATGCTATTATGCTGCCTACAAGAAACTTTTCTTTTTGCATAAGTAATTGTTATGGTCTTTCTTATATTGTCCATGAACATTTCTATCATTCTACTGACTTACAGATTAAAAGGTTTACCCATATATATGTTAATTCCTATACTTTATAGAACCATCAGACTTCTGAACAGCTCAAGGATATTTATCAGTTCTTAAAGCCTATGGTATCATATACATTACAATTATTTTCTATATGACTGGATACATGAACTGATGGCTTTATAAGTTCTTGCTACGCTTATGGCCAAAAGACACCATGAAGAAGCTCATCCACATCACCTAGTCCTGGGGGAAAATAGCAGTGCCCCCCATTAAGTAGACTTTCTTCACATATTCCTTGTGAAAATTTGCAGTCGATCATCCAGTCAAGGTTCACAAAGATTGACAGTGTGAGATCACCAAGGAGGCATGGATGCCTTGAAGCCCATGGTGGACACATTCTCAGAAGCAATTCTCCATTCACTACTCTGACCACTTGTTTAATATCAGTAGGTTAAGAGAGTAGGACACAGGAAAAACACTGGCATGCCAGATAGTATATATGATGTCACTGACTTCCAGTGACATTCCATGATCCACTACTCCTTTCAACTGCACCTGGACAGCTTCAGCAGGGAAGTTACACTGACATTTAAGTTTCTCACCTGTTATCCTTCCTTCCCACAAGTGTGACCTCACCTGTGAATGGGTATTACTGGGATCAAGAGTTAGGAGATAAAGAAGCAAAAATGATCAGCTGGAAAGTCACTCTTCAGGGGCCAAAACAAAGACCACCTGGTGTGATTTTTCCTGCCCAGTAACAGACTATGTGTGGGAGGGGGGTGACGCCTAGATTTGGCAAATTCCTCAGAGAGGGACTCATGCTTGACATGTGACCAATTTGGCACCTGCAAGATCAATTGGCACATTAAATATGTGCAGCATCATCATTCATTCGTGATTAATATTGTACTCATAATTTTCTGAACCAGTAGTAGTTGTTCAACTATAGTAAACTTTAAACTGAAGCACACCTATGGCTCGCCTAACTTTGATACAGAATTTATAGTGTTCCTGTGATCTTAACAAAGTGTAATATTACAAACTACATTACAGGTCACTAAACCAGAATAGCTAACTCAATTAAAATTGAAATAGCCTGGGTTCATTTCAACATTTAGTTTAAATATCCTTTCTGTATTTAGCTGCAATGGTCAGCTTTACCACTTCATAGAGTAATGAATGTGTTTGGATACTTTTAAGTTTTTCTATTCAGAATTCATCAACACAAAAAGAATGATCCATACATTTACCTGTAATGTACGCTGTCTTGTTCTAGTAACAAACTTAGTTTTTCGTGTTTTTTCTATGTTGTACAAATAAAGATATCTATTCCAATATCAATTGGGGAATAAAAGTAGGAGACTGTAATGATTATAGTTAGCAACAGTCTTATTTGTTATCTATCTTAGTATTTAACTCAAGACACTCATTTGTGTTAGGAATCCCTGTGTGTAAAACAGCTGACTTTGTCAGGAAGATGGTGCATCCACCTGATTATGAGATACAGGTGATAGGTAATGTAGCACAGAATCATAGAACCCACTGGAAGTTAAGGACTAATAGGCTGTCAGCTATGTTTGATTCAGTCATTTGACAACAAAAAAAAGTAATTTTGTCCAAACATCAATCCATCCGCAACCCATTTCCCATTTTTACACATGGGGTCAGGGTGTCACTTCAACAGTGACAATCAACTAGAGCCAAAGTACACACCACCGAATGACTAGCCCTGCCATGGCTGTTGTTCCATAACTCACATTCACACCTATAGTCAATTTAGTGTGTCTAACCTACTTCTTGGAATGTGGTAGGAAACCAGAACACCTGGAGGAAATCCACACAAACACAGGGAGAACATGAAGATGCCACACAGAAGGCACCCCAGCCATTAATCGAGCCAGAGATCCACTTTCTGTGAGGCAAAAATGCTATCGACTGGGACACTGTGCCGCCCCACTCATCTAGTTCTGTAACCTGCTGAGTATGCTGCAGAATATAGAGGGTTCCCAATTAATTCTTCATACAAGAACTGCCTTGATGAATGCTTATGCATTCCTTTATTCACTGCTGTGTTTGGTGTACCAGGCTTATTTGAAACCTATTAGGCACATCTTCTACAATTCATGGCCTATGACAGAATGCATCCTTTTCAATATTTGTGTCAATGTTTACCAGGTAAATGAACTGAGTCACCAGAGGCCCCTTTTCAGCTATGGCTGAAACACAATAATGACAGTAAATGTGATATGCATAGGCAGTTTAGAGTAACCAGTCAGCTTGCTTGATGTGGGGAGCTGTAAAGAAACTAAAGTGCACATAAAATTCAGACAGAAACAAGCAGAACATATAGACTGCTAAGAGGTGTTAATCAGTGGTCTGAACTATGCTCTAAGCCCTGAAACTGTGACACCAAAAACCTTAACCATTAAGCCACTATGCTTCCCATAACTAGCCCTTACATGTTTTTTTCTAGCCAGCAACTTTTATTGCTTATAAAAAGATGTTGCCTTCATATACCCTACATATACCTTTCCGATATTTGGATCCCAGCCAGATGTGTGAGACAGAATCTTATGAGTGCTGGTACTGTACTTAACTCTGATTTAAGCAACAATGGATTCCTGACTCATTAGGCCAACTTAAAAGTACTTTTTACAGGCTTTTGTTGCGCTACACCCCCCCCCCCCCCACACACACACACACACACCTGCTACTTAAATATACTAACACAGAGATCACTATACCTCAGCACTTCTGATATTCTGAGATACCACAACCTCAGACTCAGTATTTATCCCTATTGCATTTATGTTTTACATCTGCTGTTCCAAGTATCTCAGAATTTAAGCAGGTATCTCAGATATTTAAAGACTTATGTCAGATTTCATGATCTAGCTTTTCTTTGATGGTGTTTATATTAAGGATGCCTCAGTCATTTACAGACAATCATGATGTCACTTGCAAAGACAATATTTATGATTAGTTTTAGGACCAGTCAATATGTAACACTGCCATGCCAAACTTTTTTTACCTCCTTGATGCACACTGTTAGGCTACCTAGCCCATCCATATGCATTTACTTCACATAGGATCAAAGTCTTACTAAAATCCAAGTGGGACATATACAATACTCGGTTCTGCTTCAGAATTCTAGTAATATTAGACAGCTGTTCATTGCTAATAGCTTTGAAAGGTTCATTTCATATAATCACTTCCATGTCAGATTTTTAAAGCTGAAACTCTACAATTTCTACTGTTATCAATATACCTATAAAATGCCGTGGCTCCCCAATAACATCATGTGTCATTACTATTTTGCTCATCTGCTAAGCTATTTATGTTGCTATTACTACAGCGGAATGAAGAAGCTAGACCAGGTGACCCAGAGATATGAATAGTTGTATAGTGACTTTCAGCAGGAAATAAAAGTGCAATCTTTTGCAGGGCACAGTTTACCTTCCTGATGATGATGTTGAAGGGCAGTCCAATACAAGGAGAGAATAAGGATGAAGGCTAATGCCCCTCTCTGAGAACAGTAGGAATATATTTTATTATGTGAAGAATTTAGGTAGAAAGTACCCATTTACAATCATGCATTTTCTAAATAAGAACGATCTTAGGCTTGCAATGCTTAAGTCTGAGTTTTAAGTAGGTGTCCATGGCATTATATTCTATGATGTTAAAATGCATGTTAGAGTGAACCTTCGTTGAAAAACTCCTACATTTTATTGGCATTTATGTTTAATATTTGGGTTCCTCCACCATCTGGTACAAAACGCAATCCAATTTAATTTGAGATTGCTGAAAGATGACAAGGTAAACTTTTACGTTTTAATGTTATTTTACAAAATGTTTCCATCAGAATTTCATTAGGCCCATCATTTTACAATGTGGATTAAACAGAAACTCTTTCATACATTTGTAGTCTGTGTGACTTGATAGTATGTCTTTTGGGAGTTTAATGATCTTATGACATCAGTTATTAAGATTATCCCCCTCATTGAGGTTGATTGTGCAAGCTGTTGATTCAGTAAAGCCAGCATCCTTTTCACTAAGATGCAGCGACCTTAAGGATGGTTAACTTTATTTGAAGTATGTAGGGGTTCTCCACTGAATAGGGCTGTGTGGAATAAGCTCACAGGATAAAAAATACAGTGTATGAGTTTATGAATCTACAGAAGTATCCTTTGAATAATCCATCCAGCAATATTCACATTTACAGAAATTGTCTTCACAAGACCAGCATATATCCTAGAAGCTAAACACACAAGAAGCACCAATATATATAATTTCACTGTAGTACTACTGATGTGATACTTATTGTTAGTTTTTAACTTTTCCACTGAAATCTACATTTTTTGTATTATTTTACAACATGTGGTATGTGACAACATTTCATCATGCCTACTCTGGGACTTGCTGCAGGATGGGTGTAAAACAGGTTTTCTTAAGTTGTACCTATAACGTGTTCTTCATTTGGTAAAATCTCTCTGCTGTGATCTGAGTGTAACCAGGTAGGATGCATTAGAGCTGATCATGAAAATGTTATGTTGATTGAGATTATCATGTAAAAGGTTCAATATTTGTCCAACAGCATACCTGCTATGATATCTCGTCTTTGTTTATGTCATAGTTGAGCTGCATCTCCTCTGGATCTGTGCTCACGCCATGTTTGTTCTCCCCATCTCCACCTGCAACTAGAATAAAAATGAAAGTGTAAAAAAAATTTTGAGGTTGAAAAGCTGACTTTTGATGCTCATTACTGGCACATGTACATGAATCTTCAGTGGTAACAGGCTGCTATATAAAATTAGTTTACAGATTGTTGAAACAGTCAAATTTCCTGTTACATGCAAGCCCACACACACAAAATCAAAATATCTATTTATCTATCTATCTGTCTATCTATCTATGTATCTATCTATCTATCTATCTAGACATCTAATTTCCTATCTTTTTATAAATCTAAAAGGCAGCATACAGCTATCACATTCACTGAGCTGGGTGATAATGAAATCTCCTGGCTGACCTCCAAGAAATATATTGTAACATAACTTCTCCAACTATAAATACAGAGCATGTCTTGGCTGCACTCACTAATGCCAAAAGCACAGCTTCATTGGCCACTGATAATATCCTGGGATGCCTCCTGAATAATCTACAATGTGATCTGTGAGGGCCATTGTCCCAAAATAGGCTTTGTACCACAAGAATAAAGGACTACAATGGTCATCTGTTTTCATAAGGGCAGATCATTTTCAGATCCCAGAAACTACAGATCTACTAATCTGACTAGTTTTATATGTTAAACCATGAAAAGAATTATCATGGGAATGATCAACAAAGAAACTCGAGGTCTTCAGACACTGAGTCACCCAGTCTGGCATTGTCAGAAGAAGGTCATGCCTACTGATCCTGTCAGACTTCTTTGAGAAGGTCACCAAGGTAATGGATGAGGGTAAATCAGTGTATACTGCCTAAGTTGCCCTAAGGCATTTAATACAATACCCCACTAGGAAACTGTTAAAAAACGTATGAAGTTAGATAGATACCCCTACACAATAGATAGAACCAAAGAAGTTAAGATTGGTGAGGTCATTTCCACAAATAGGCCAGTCATCAGTGGAGTCCCTCAAGGCTCCTTGCTGGGCCCGGTCCTCTTTGGCATCTAGTTCTCGGAAGTCATTGAAACAGGGAGCAGTCATAGAATCCCCCCAAGACGTAAACATCTTACAAGACGGTCTAACACAGACAGATGACTGGTGCCAAAGCCACTGGTTAAAGCTCAATGATGAGAAATGAATTATAGTACTTTTTGGGAAGCCGGCCACTGTAGGAAACTATGCATTGATAAAACACCCTTAAAGGTTGACCTACAAGCCAGAGATCTGGAAATACATGAGACAGTAATCTGGCCTATTGACCAACATGTGTCCAAGGTAGTAAGGAATCCTTCTGTCTTGTTCAACTTCTATGTAAGGACATGGCATCTAGGTCCGGGGAAGTAATTGTAACACTATACTCGGCCCTCAGCAGATCCATAATTGATTATAATGCCCCCTTTGCTAAGTGCCTGACTAGACACATGCAGCCATACCTATCAACTGTCAAGTTTTTGCAGAACATCCAGATTTTGGCCTCATACTTTTGGTCTGTTTCTCATAAAAAATGTGTTTTTCTGGCAAATCACTGAGGACTGAATTCACTAAATAAGAACATATATTTGAATTTCAGACTTCATGTCTTTTAGAAATCTAATTGGCATAATAGCTAAGGTCTTCACCTCCAGTGCACAAGGTGTAAGGTTCTATCCTGACCTCTGGCCAATGCCTGTTTGGAGTTTTCATGTTTTCCCTGTGTCTCTGTGAGATTCCTCCCACCTCTGAAAAAAATATGCTGAGTGTTTCCATATCAAACTCACCAATGAATGGAGCTGTGGGCAGCAGGACAGACCCTACATTGTGCCCTATGGGGCAAGAGTCGCATTCAATGTCATCAAAATAGGAGAACATGGATCACAGATTGTGCACCCTGGCAGGGCTAACAGTGCAGCAGTGTAAAGTATGGCTCTAGGTGATTCAGTCATGCTGACTAATGTCACCATATGGGCATGGGTATTTGTAGGTGATAAGTGGGTTGAGGACCTGACCTATTCTGGCCTATGTTGGGCACCCATGCTAACACTGGAGGGTGTAGGTAGACTTCCTCCTAGTGAGGAAACTATGTGTCCTATTGACCAGTGTGTGCCTGCCATAAACCCCAGCAGCCCTGGGTCAATAAGCTACTGGCAGGATAGTGTTCAGTTACCTGAGCTAATTCTGTTGAGCAAAAAATGGACATAAAACCAATCAACTTGCCAAACATGAACTAAGAATTGCTAAACTTAATGTCAGTTCAGTGACAGGATGCAGCTTGAAAGTGGATGACATGATGGTACAGAGGAGGCTGGATATCCAAGAGACAAGATGGAAGGGTAGCGCAGCAAAGACTTAAACATGCACACACTATTTTCTATGTATAGTTAACTGCTTTTTACAACACTTTCTCAAAGCTGTATTCAGTGTGCATAACAATTTCTCCAATAACAAATATTAAAAAAATAGCTTCTACCTTCCTAGAAAGAATTGCATTTTGTAATAGCAGACGTTTCCATATCTTCTTTCACCATTTCTTTTTTTTTGTTGATTGCTCCATTCACTGAATCGATTTATCAGCGAGGTTAATGTATGAAACTTCCTGTGTTTGAAGAGTATTTAATCTTTCTTTTTTTGTAAAATTGTGGTAACTGTAATGAGACTGGAGTGTCTGCAAATGTTTTGAAGTAATTGTAATGGAATTAGGGAAGTTTGCAATTGTTTTCTGGTAATTGTAATGGAATTAGGGGTGTTTGCAGTTGTTTAGGATTTATGTTTAATGACTGCACTAGTTAAAGGATTACTGTTTTTATTAGAGAGACTGCATAACTACGGATGAGGAGGAGCAGTTTATATTACATAAACTCACATGTTGCACTTTCCCCTCTCTGTGCAGATTCACAGTCAGAATATATAAGTAGTAGGTGTGTGAGTATCACAGCCCTCCCATGGGGGCGATGCAAGCTTGGCCGGGATTTTATACTGCTTCAGCAAATTCTTTCTCCTTAAGAAGCAGAGCCCTTACATTTCTTTACTGTTATTTAACAATATTGTATCATAATTGCTGCATCTATTGCAATATTTTATTCGAGTGCATTGAGATAAAGTGAAGTAACATATTACTTAGCAATGAAATTTTCTGTGCACTGCTAACTCACAGGAGAACAAGTGCTTTCTCCAGTGGAGGGCTCACTATTAAAAGCATGAAGCTTACCCCTTGTACACCATACAAAAATGTTACAGTGATATCAGACAGCCCGAATGAAAGAAAGGGCATTGAACAAAAAAATGGGATAAAATGAGTATAAAGCAGACATCTGTGGTTATTTTTACTATATGTTTACTGTGGCTGTAGAAATGAGTCTAAACTAAGCATTAATTTTAATTCAGACAAAAGTGAAATCTTGTTCAGGTAACAGTACAGCTATTACCTAATAGATTTAGTACAGGAGCTTAGAATTAAACCAAATGTGTCTTCTTTACATCATTTTCAATTTTTCTATCTACACTTTGCAGAGTACATTGGACTGAATCTTAACAATGGTGAAAAAATGCATTTTCAGTGCTCCATTCTGACCCATTAATTTATTCATTTCACAGGTTCATAGGTGTGGACTAGGCTAATGGCCCTGGAGCCTTTACAAGCCTAGCCCATAGGACTACCCTGACGTTGTGCCACCCAAACTTAGTTCCCAGTGCCTCTGTCGAGTAAAGCCACTGGAGTGATCCCCGAGGTGAATTTTCTATTTCCCATCCACTCATCAAGATTTCTCTTGAAGAGAGCCAGTGAGGTACTCTGCTTGACATGTATGGGAAGTCCATTCCATAGCATGAGCAGTCTCTGGGTTATGAACCTGTCCCTCCAGCATGTTCTGTTGTTTGTGGTAATGAGGTCGAGGTCTCTGGAGAGTATGGTACGGAGGGATTGGGATTTCTTTAGATGTAGCACTTCTAACAGAGCTGGGTCAGACATGGCTTTGTAAGTCAAGCAGAGATTGCCTCTAAGTAGGCGATATGAGACAAAGAATAGTTGGAGTTTTTTTAATCTGTCCATGTAGGATAAATGTTTAAGGACTATGATTCTCTTTGTGAGGTACATTTGTGGCCCCTCTAGTTGTTGCAGGTGTTTAGTGAGGTACATGCCAAATGGGGCATTGTACTCAATGACTGGCCTAATGAGGAAAGAGTAGAGGGAGACAATGACCTCTTTCTTCCTGGATGCAAAACCCTTAGTAATGAGATGTGACACATAGAAGGACTTTCTGACCACAGTTGCAATGTGGTGGTCAAAGGTGAGGTTGCTGTCAACCTGTGTTCCCAGATCATTTATAATGTCTTGTGTGTTCAGTGGACTACCATCAATGTGGTAATTCATGGGAACTGGGTTTTTCCCAAAAAGGATGATGACACATTTTTTGGCGTTGAGCTTAAGGCTATGGTTCTTACACCAGTCGTTGGTCTCAGTGAGGCCTTTCTGTAGAATGTCATCATCACTCGGGGAGTTAATAATAGCTCCCAACTTGCAATCATCTGTGAACTTTGTCAGCCAGAGTCCCTTCGTGTTGGCCTGGACTTCAAAGAAGTAGATACCAAACAGGAGGGAATCCAGGACCAAACCCTGTGGGACTCCACTCGTGACTGGTCGGCAGTCTGACTTGGAGTCAGCTACTTTCACACTGTGGGTTCTACCTGTGAGCCAGTTTGCAACCCACCCGGTGATATAGGGGTTGATGTTTAGCTTAGTGAGTTTTTCTATGATTCCTGAGTGGGGAATGGTATTAAAGACCTTGGCCAGATCAAGGTAGGCTGTATGAACCACCTCGCCTTCATCCACAGCTCTGGTGACTGACTCAAAGAAGTTGACCAAGTTGAACAGGCATGCTCTACTCTTCAGAAAACCAAGCTGTGTGGGATCCAGAGTTTGGAGATTCTCTTTATCCTTGTTTATTATAGGTTCATAGGTAGGTATTAGACTATTGGCCCTAGGGCCTATATAAGCCTAGCCAAAAAGATACCCTGGCTTTCTCCACCCAAGAAAATTATTATCCTGTGCCCCTGTCGAGCAGAGCCCCAGAGGTGATCCCCGGGGTGAATTTCCTATTTCTCATCCAATCAGCAAGATTTTTCTTGAAGAGTGCTAATGAGGTGCTTTGTTTAATATAGATAGGTAGTTTGTTCCAGAGTATGGGAAGTCTCTGGGACAGGAATCTATCCCTCCAGCATGTTCTGTTTATTGTGGTGACAAGGTTTAGGTCCCTAGAGTGTGCATGTAGCATGGAGGGATTGGGATTTATTTAAGTGGAGCATGTCTAACAGCTTTGGGTCTGACATAGCTTTATATGTTAGGCAGAGATCGTCTCTGAGTAGGTGATATGCGATGGAGTAAAGCTGGAGATTTTTGAGACGGTCTGCATAGGGCATCTGTTTGAGGCTGGTAAATCTCTTTGTGAGGTATTTCTGCGGCCTTTCCAGTTGTTGTAGTTGTCTTGTGAGGTACATACTAAAAGGGGCGTTGTACTCTACAATAGATCTAATGAGTGATGAGTAGAGGGGAACAATGACCTATTTTTTCCTGGATGAGAAACCTTTTGTGATGAGGTGTGCCACATAGAAGGATTTCCTGACTACTGTGGTGATGTGATTATCAAAGGTACATGATGATACGTAGAACACTGATCCATGAGGACCAATTTCAGGTACAGCCCTGACAAGATAAGAACTAAAAATATGTGAAGCTATATTCATATCAGGTTCTAGAAATGTAGCACCAAGGCAGAGAATGTAAACACAATAAGATGTATTAGTTTTTGAGTGCAATCAAATAAAACATTACAGAATGAGCTAAGATGTTAAGGCTACAATAAATATTCTCATAAAATAATAACCTGTACCATGACTTCTGCAGTGTTAGTAGTAATATTAGTTATTAATTATAGTACAAAATGTAAAGGAACTGAATATATACAAAAGAACAAAGAAATATATGAGAGATAAGCAGTAGTGTAGCTATGTGAGGTGAAGTTGGCAGGTGCCTTGTGCACAAAGGCTTAGGGGGCACAGTCAGTAGATCCCAATTTTTTTCTCACCCTCCCACTATGTTGCTATTGTGTTTTTAAGCACAACTGTCTTTCTAGTTGCCTGCACCTTACATTAATTTGATCACATATCTCCTTCCGGATCTAGGACTATTGAACGATCATTCAATAGTCCGACTCCACAATCACCGGACACACTTTAACGAAAGCACTTTCACTGAAAACACGCTATCGTAAAAGTGTGTTAAAAAAAAAAAACAATAAATCTGGGGGGGGCTGTGCACCCCAACCCCCACTTTAATATTCTCACTCTGAGATTGCACTACAGTGAGGAAAAGGGAATATTCCCTTATCCACACAGTAGTACGATCTCAGCATCAGGCATACTTACGCGAAAGTGCTTTTGGTGAAAAGCACTTTCGCGTACGTATGCCCAGCCGATAGTGATTCGGTGATGTTGTCGTTCGGGGTCAGTATGGATCCCCTCCTTCCCTCTCTCATTTCACTGGCTTGTTTGACTAAGCACAAAATTATCATTTTCTGAAATCACTCGCCTTCAACTATTTCAGTTTATTAGCCATCACACTGTATTCCACAGAACCAGAATACAAAGGTGTTTATCCCTTTTTAATCGATATTGTTTGTTTGTTTGTATCTTTTGGCTTTTCCCGGTTAGGGGTCACCACAGCAGAACTCCGGTCCGCTAATGATTGGCAGTAGATTTTTACGTGCTGGCTTGCCGGGCCTAATGCACAACCTTCAACGTAGGTACGCCCATTCACGCATGTCTCCACACAGAAGATGCTCTGAAAATCAAACAGGCAACGTCTAACTGTGAGGCAACAATGCTACTGCAGCACCACCACCGCAGTCCTTTTCAATCGATATTGCTCTTTTAAAATTAGTGGTTCTTCACTTAGACAACTAAAGCTTAAGCTAACTCATTTTTCATATCTAACATCTTAGTGCACACTGCAGGGCTTAGGATATTACCTAAGTTTCCAATTTTTTCCATCTTACCTTTAAATATCTATTGCAAAACCACCAGTTATTGGAAAGCCCATATTCTGCATCTCAATAGTCATCCTGGGATAAGAAGGACCACAGGGACATTATTTTCTGGAGACTCTTGATCACTGTAAAGCCTAATAACTGCTTCATAGGTAACAGCTTGGAATTTGTGCTTATATTCTACTGTTGGTGACAGAAGGAGCAGAAGGCATTGATTCCTGACTGTTTCTGGTTGGGCAGTGAATGTCTGTACTTGACATTCCTTATAGTCTGGTTGCTTTTCAAGGCATCTACCAGGAAAAGGCTACAACAAGCCTACAGTCCCTTGCATCATCTGGGACAAGCCTGTGGATCATGAAACAAGCTGTGGCCTTCTCACCTTGGGATTGGTGCTAATATTTTGCTTCTGGTGAGAGAAGAAGCAAAGGAGCATTGTTTCCCAGCACAGTGAAGCTGCAGTGAGACCAGAACTAATAGTAGCCAGGCAGTAGTCATTCATGCAGCTTCCCTCTGAATTTGTATCATTCATGACAAACTGATTCTTTATTTTCAGTAAGTAGTGTTTAATTTGTTTCCAACTTCACAATATCTGCCTAAATACTTCATCCTTAAATTTTCAGGGTCTACATATTAGTTTCACTCAAGTGTTTGGCAGTGCCCTTTACAGATACAGACACTTTGAGTGACATTTTTCCTGTAAAAGCATGATAGAAATTTCATCAATACCTAGTTGCAGACAGGACAACTTGTTTGCAGTGATAAGCACTCTGCCTAGAGTTGCAAACCAGATACTCCTGACATTGCTTTATATTTTCACTGCAATGGTCTAATCAATAAGAAAAATGTCCTTTGCCATGGATATGAACTTTCCCACTATCTCCATTACCAGCTTGGTGGAAATGGGCATCCTGAGACAATGTAGAAATTACCTAATGTTTACTGACAACCAATTAATTCTCAAACAAACTGATATGGTATATGAAAGAAGTATTTATACAATGCCACTGGAAGCAAAGCTCTCACATAAAAGTATTCCTAATGTCTATAAGGTTGCCAGTAGTAAACACTGTACCTATCACACACAATTCAAAGCAGACATATACACCCACATATGCTGAGGCACTTAAATGTAACCTTCCTAAACCCCAAAGACCTCCTAGATGAAGTATACATAACAAATACCCTCAGCAGCCCCAAATGTACTCTTTCAAAACAACACCCACATCAACACATAAAACCACATCTCATGGAGCCTCTTATTCTAATCCCATAAGGCAAGCCACCACACAATCCATCATTCTGGTCATTGGAGACACACTGATGTCCCTCTCACCAAGCTGAGTAAGGAGAAAGTCACAGTCAGTTGCTTATCAGGGGCTAGGATCCACCACATTACACCTGCAATCAGGTCATTGGACCACAAATACCAGTATGACTCTGTCAAAGTCCATGCGAGACTAAATGATCTGAGATGTACCTCCCTAGACTATATGAAAAGAGAAATAATGGAGATCTTTGAATATGTGTCTCAGGCTGGTATGAGCCTAGCAGTGAGCAACACTTTACCTTCTCCAAGGATGATGCCACAATATGAATAAAAGATGATTGATTTTAATAATTGGCTTAGTTTTTGGTGTCATTCTAAGGGAGTGCAATATTTGTTAGCATGGAAGAAGATGGTCAACAGACCACACTGCTTTGCCAGTGGTGGTCTTCACTTTCTCTTCTAGGCTTTTGAATATTAGCTAAAACATTGCCTTCCCCATAGTGCCTTTTTAGGAAATGCCAAGCTTAAAGTACTTCCAGCATAGCAAATCAAATCCAAGAGACTCTAAAGGTATTACTGCTCAATGCTATGAGTTTAAACTAAGAAACTCTATTCTCTATAAGCTCTCTCCACCTTAGAGAATGGTGGCATCTCTGCAGTCATGGGCTAAAGCAGCAGAGAACACACCAACAGTGCAAGGTTAGAATGCCTTCCACACATTTAGACAGCAAGTACACAGACAGTGGCTAAAGGTGGAGGTTTCTCAATTTACATCATAAATAAATATATCTCAAGGCTGGTCAAACAAAACAATACACTTAAACTACTCCATGTTCAAATTATCATAGGCAAAATCCAGTACCACTTCCTTGCAGGCTATAGATCTCATTATATGATCCATACCATGTATTTAAACTTATTCAAAAAACTCACCATCCAAACCAATACCATATTTATGGGCAACTTCAATTACCCTATTATTAACTGGGAATCCTATATGACACCAAACATACAGGCACAAAGATTCCTGGATTTTGTAAACACAAACTCCCTGGACCATATAGTCAATATACCAACCAGGGGTGCAACCTTACTGGATCTGGTCCTCATTAATATGGGAAAGTGATTCACACCCCTACTGTAGTGTCCTTCCTGGTAAGGTCAGTCCACAAAGTGGTCTCCTTTGATGTAAAAATAAAACCTGGAATATTCAGGAACTACTCTAAGGTTAACTTACTGCTATAAAGTGATAACCTGGCAAAATTCCAAGCCCTCATAAACTCTGAGAACCCTGCTCCTTATGCAGAACTGTTCACAGAAACCATGTGCAATCATGTTAGTAGCTGCATAGAGGTAGCTGTACTCACCAGGAAAAAGTACAGAACTAACTCAAAAAACAAGCCCCCCTGGTGGAACCACAAAATCAATAGGCTGTATAATAGATGGAAGAAAACTGTGGCAAAAATTAGGAGGTGCAGCATCCAACAGGATAAAAGCACTCTCACCAAACTCTGCAAACAATCCAGAGGACAAATAAAGTCTATCAAAGCCAAATTTGAGGTAAACTTGGCCTCCCAGGCCAAGGACAACCACAAGGCATTATATAGCTGTCCACAATCTCAAAGGTAATACACAATTGTGTGTTGAGCTCATTATAAATGGAGCCACCTATACTGAGCCAGAAAATATAGCAAACCCACTGGCCAATAAATTCAGCTTCACCTTTACCCCTTTCTCCCCCTCAACCTTCCCGCAGGAAATACCATCAAATATAACTCCCCCTGCTATCACTAGGGAACAGGTCCTTAATGCTCTCTCTAAGGCCAAGAACACTACATCAATGGGCTCATAGAACTTCCCAGGATGCCTTTGAAATAGCAGGAAACATGACCTATCAGGCCATCTGGAATTGCTGTTGAACTATAGCCTTCAAACAGGATTTGTGCTTCATGAATGAAGAACAGCAAGAGCCATCCCTCTGCACAAAGGTGGGCCATCTACAGAACCTGGAAACTACAGATCCATAAGTCACACTAATCTTATATGTAAAGCCATGGAAAGAATTATCATGGAAATGATCAATAGTGATACAGCAAACCTCCAGACACTGGACCCAACCCAATTTGGTTTCGTCAAGGGCAGGTCATGCCTACTTAGCCATGTGGATATCTTTGAGACGTCAGAGGAATAAATTCGTTTTCATTGTTCTTCATTTGTGGATTTGTGGATTTGCTAGAGTTGTTTTTCCCATTTTTCATTTGCTGGTATCTTGGTTGTTCACATATTTATGGCGAGCGATCCACAACTTCATTTGCCTCGCATTTTCAGAGACACTGTGGATGGCACACAAATGTCGTTGGACAATTTTTTAGCCAACTCTTCGGATCGTGCTGAAAGAAGTTCTTCACAAAGAAATGTGATTGGCAACATTTCTAATGTTTGGGATAAATGGGAGGATGATAGGAAGAAACATTTCCCTAATCCCTTCAATAATGTGGGGTGTAAATTACTGGCTTCCATCAGTATTGAAAGTAAGTCCCTGTTTGACAAGCTAGAGAAAAATATGTGGAAAGAGACGACTACGTATTTTAACATCTGTGGCTTACAAAAATATGTTGATTTGGACATAACACCTAGGGGGTTAAGAGTTTATAAAGATCCAACTACCCCTTTTGACTTGCAAAAAGATACAGACATTGCTTTCCATAAACGTTGGGTTGCAGCTGCTCATAAATGTGTTTCCGAATGGGTACACATTTTGATTGAGCGTGATAGAATTAAACAGCGTGAATTGGGTTTAGAGATAAAGAGACTGTGTGAAAATCTTACAGTTTGTACTTCTGCTCCAACTATGGATGATTTTTTTGAGCAACATGAATGAAAAACTAAGAGATTATGAGACTTTGTTGCTTGAAAGAAAGAAAGTTAAGTTACTTAGGGATCTACGTGATTATGAGAATAATAAAGCTTTTTTGTCTAGAGCCAATCGCAAGAAGCCATGTCATCAGGTGCGTTTTCAAAACGACCATGGAAGTGAGGGTAACTACAATTCTTCGTTTTCAGTGTCTGAAGGGAGTTATACTTCCTATGAAGAGATGGATAATACCAATGTAGAATTTCCAACACTACCAAAGCCTCAGCAATCTGATAGATTTTATCAAACTTTTCGTGGAGAGACGAATAATGCCCGTGGAGGTCCCCAGGAGAGAAAATGCCAATGGGAAGTACATGATTCATCACAAAGAGAACAATTTCCACAAGGTGAACATAAAAGAGGTAAATGGTGATGTTTTTTCTTTACCTCCAAATGAAGACTATGTAATTAATTTGTCGGGACATTCTTTCACGGAAATTGAGTTAACTGTTCTCAACCGGGGATTGAAATTCATTCCCACTGTAGTGTCTCGTATGCATGAAATGAAAAGTGATATTTATAGATTTGGTAGGAAGCTTCATTTAAAAAGTTTTTTTCACAACTCATTTAATAATGTTAGTGCTGTGTCTTCTTTAGATAGTTTGGATTCTTCATGTGAAAGTTTTTATACATGTGTATCTGAAGATATTTATGATGCATATTATAAATTTGATACTAATTGTGTTAAGCAAGTCACTAGCTTTGTTCCTCCAGTTTTAAATAATGATGTTGTGCATTTTGTCAATTTATTAAATTTTTCCATTGAACATGCATTTGAAAAATATATGAAATGTAGAGCTAATATACAGTATAATTTGTTTTAAAGAATGGAAGGCTTTGTTAAAACTTAGCAAAATGAATGAAATTGTTTTTAAGCCATCTGATAAAGGCAACAAGCTTGTTGTTATGCACTATTCCCAATATTTTAGAATGTGTATTGACCATTTAAATGATGAAAATGTTTATGAAAAGGTAGGACATAGTTTGTATAATGATGCTTTAAAGGAATATGATGAGTTACTTGGGAAGGGTGAAAGGTTAGGTTATTTCTCCCAAATGGATTTAAAGAAGAAATTTAATAGAGAAGGTTGTAAAATGGCCAACTTTTATTGTCTTCCCAAAATACATAAAAGTTTGAGAACACCTCCAGGGAGACCTATTGTTTCGGGGTGTAATTATTTTTTGCATAATTTGGGTCTTTTTTTACATAATCTTTTGTTAACTAAGGTAAAAACTTTACCCTCATATATTGCTGATGTTTTTGATTTTATAGAAAAAATTAAAGATGTTAAGTGGAATAAGCAAATGTATTGGATTACCACCGATGTTAAAAGCCTCTATATGAATATTAGTCATCAATTTGGCATGGAGGGCGTCAGGTTTTTCTTAGGGGATTACCCTGCCACAGAGTATATTTTAGAGCTTATTCATTTTTCTTTGACACATCATTTTTTTGAATTTGATGATTGTTTGTATTGACAAAAACGAGGCACAGCCATGGGGGCAGCCTTTGCCCCCATGTATGCAAATTTAGCTATGGGTTTATTTGAATCTGAATTTTTATATAGAAACAATTTTTTCCAGAAGTATGTTATTAAATATTTTAGGTTTGTGTATGATTTAATTTTTTTGGTTGAGGGTGGTGAAGTTTTAGTAGATAATTTTATTTTAGATTTAAATAGAAACAGGTTCTCTTTGGAATTTGATGGGTTCAAAAAGGGTACATCTATTCCTTTTCTTGATATAATTTTAAACATTGTTGATGGAAAGAGTTTAGTAACTTCTGTTAATAGGAAGTTTGATGGAGGTACACAGTATGTTTATGGCACTAGTTGTCATCCTCCACATATGTTGGAAGCTTTGCCATATAGTGAAATTCTTAGAATTTCCAGATTATGTAATAATGAGGTTGTTTTTAATAAGGAATTGAACTTATTAATGCATACGTTTAGTCAAAGGGGATATAATAAGGAAGTTATACAGAATAGTTACAATAGGTTTTGTGGATATAGGTGTAAAAAAGTTGGTAACAATGTTTATACTAGGTGTTTAGATGTACAAAATGTTAAAGTTAAGCCGAAGGATATTTTATATTTTGTTTCGAATTATGGTTATTTTAGCAGGGAACTGGTTAAGTTAGTTAATCATTATTGGAATTATTTCAGTTCCGTACATAATGTGTCATCATGGTTGGATGTTAATTTACGATTCTCGTATAAGAGAGGTAGGAATATAAAACATTTTCTAATAAAGAGCAGATTTGTGATGCCTGTGGCTAGTTTACAACGAAGTTTATCATTTAGTGGTACTTTGAAGTGTGGGAAATGTAAAGCTTGTGGTTTTGTGGTTAATAATTTTTCTTATATTAATAATGTTAGGTTTAACACTTGTGCTGTTTTCAGTTGTAATTCTGAGGGGGTGATTTATGCCCTTAAATGCCCATGTAATAAATTTTATATTGGTGAGAGCTGGAACATGCTAGGGACATTATTAATAATAGAGAAGAAAGTTCTGTAGCTGTACATTTTAAAGATTTTCATAATAGTAAAAATGAAGGACTTCAAGCCACAGTTTTAGAAAAAATAAATTGTTCCTGGCATAATATTTTGTACATCAAACAAGCTTTGTTACACAAGGAAGCTATGTATATTCTAAAATTTAACACTATGTATCCACAGGGTCTTAATGAAGACTTAAATTGGAGAGTATTTATTTAAATTATGTTATATTGTCAATTGATTAATTGAATTATTGTTTTATTAATTAATTTTGTATATATAAATGATGTGTGCTACTATGTTTTTTACTCCTTGAGGGCTACGGCCAAGACTTCAGAGGAATAAATTTGTTTTCATTGTTCTTCATTTGTGGATTTGTGGATTTGCTAGAGTTGTTTTTCCTATCTTTGAGAAGGTTACCCAAGTAATGGATGAGGGAAAAATGGTTCACACTGCTCACCTGGACCTGGCCAAGGTATTTTACACAATATCACAGCTGGGCATTGTTGACAAATTTAAGGGGTTAGGTAGAAACCTGTATGTCACCCAGTGGATAGCCAACTGGCTCACAAACAGGACCCAGGAAGTTAGAATTGAGGTGTCCACCTTTACAAAGAGGCCAGTCACAAGTGGAGTCCCTTATGGATCAGTCTTTGAACTGTTCTTTTTATAACATTTACTTCTCTGACGTCAAGGCCAATGTCAATGGTCTCCAGCTGACTAAATGTGAAGATGATTGCAAATTAGGAGCTATCATTGAATCGCACATTGACTCAAATGTTCTCCAGGAAGGGCTGACACAGACAAACAGCTGGTGTCAGAGTCATGGACTAATTGCATCCTTTGGGAAGTCATCCACCCCAGGTAACTATCATATTGACAATACACCCCTTAGAGTTGACCCAGTAGTCAGGGACTTATGGACAGATATATACAGTAATCTAGCCTTTGACCATCACACGTCTACAGTAGTGAGGAAGTCATTCTATGCTGATCAGCTTATAAACAAAGGTATGGCATCTACATCAAAGGAAATTGTTGTCCACTGTATTTAGCATTCATCACACCTGTCATTGAGTAAAATGCCACTCTTTGGTATGTATCTAACCAGGCATATCCAACAACTGGAATGTCCACAGAAGTTTCTCACTAAAAGAATACAGGGCATAAGTAAAATGTCCTATGCAGACCGCCTCATGGCCCTATCCCTGTATTCTGTCTCCTAAAGGCTTTTGAGGGGAGATCTATGCTTGGCATACGAGGCATTATCAGATGCAGCTCTGATGGACCTCCTGCATATCCATAAAACAAACAGCACCAGAATTACCTATTCTAAATATTTAAACCTTGCCTGTGATTTAAATAGGACCTGCTGGACAGACAATATGTATCCCCATCCATGTGAAGCAGAGTTCCTCCCTAACCCAATTCAAGTGCAACTTGGACAATTGCATGGGTAACAGGAAATTCACCCTGGTTTGGCAGCTATGTCTCTAAGGGGCACAGTAGAACAATGATTTCCTTTGACATAGATTTTGCAGGATGAGGTCAGTACAAATGAGGTTAGAATCATTTGCATATTGCATAAGTGTAACATGTTTGACAGTAGAGTGTAGATAGTTTATGGATATGTTGAACAAGTGTGGCCCTAGTCTAGATCCCTTTGGCACTCCTTTTGTTATGGGTAGGAATGAGGATTATTTATGCTGCCATTTGACAGCTTGCTATCTATTGGTTAAGTAGCTGTGAAACCATAAAAGGGTGTTGGAGGAAAAATCTAAAGTGGAAAGTTCTGTAATAATTTATAAAGAGAGACATTGTCAAATGTTTTTGACAAGTCAAGAAATAGGGAAGAGACTAATTTCTGGAATTTCTATTTTTACTGATTAAATCATCAAAGGGAAGTTTTCCTCCCACATCCCAAAGACATGCTGCAGGTGGACTGGACATTCTAAATTGGCACTAGGTGTGAGTGTGTGCATGTGTGTGCCTTCTGTAGAATGTTGTTTGCCGGGCTGGTCACTCAACACTGTTAAACTCCACTGCTAATTGTTCTGTGGACCATTGTTCCGCTCTGGTGACCCCTAACAGGAAAAGCAGAAAAGAGAAGACGAAGAAGAAGCTAGCATCAAAGTGAAGTATGGCAGTGGTTGTACTATGGTTGGTTTCAAAACCATGCTGCATATAGGGGAGTAAAATGTGAACCAGTTAGTTAGAGAAGTAATTGATAATGAATGCACTTTTCCAGAATTTTAGATAGTGGAGACAGGATAGCAATAGGTCTAGAGTTAAAATACTCTCTGGAAGTTCCATATTTATGTAGTAGGAATATCTATGCTTTCTTCCAGTGGGTGGGGACATTAAATCTGAAAATAGATCTATTTCTTAGTATTGATATTGTATGATATAGCTTTGGCTGCTATTTTCAGATATTCAGATATGAGATTGCCTGCAGCTAAGATTGTGTTTTTTTTAAATTTGAACAGATTATTTTTTTAGTGGAAGAGGAGACAGGTATAAAACAGAATGGTGTTTGGTTAGGGCTGAGCTATGGGATTTGAGAGTTAGAGGTATGGTTGTTTTTGAATAGTAAGAATATAGCTTGTAAGAAATAATTATTAAAGCTGCTTGCAATAGTACCTAGTGAGAGTTCAGTGGAGGTACTCAGTTAAGGGCTGTGGCCTGGGTTAGTGAGGTTTTGCAAAGATGTCCTAATTGATCATGGACTGTTTTGATGTCTTTGTTGTAGGTAGTTTGGGTTTAGTTTTATATTATGTTTAGTCTTGTTTTGTAGATATTCATATTTAAGAAGATTTAACTGGGTTCTATAAGTGTGACACATTTTTAGGATTTATCACTAGTCTTTATTAGTTGCCTAGTATCATGGGCTAGCCAAGATGCAGGTTTATATTTTACTTTTTTTCTCCTTAGGCCAGCATACTGATTTAATAGATTAGAAACCATTTTGATAAATCCTACAATAGCTGTGTCAAAGGGAATATATTTTTGTATGTTTCAGTTATATTTCTTTAGTGTAGAGTTGAAAATGTTTACATTAAAGTTTGATAGATTGTACACTGATTTATATATTGCTAGATTTTCCTGAGAGTATCCAATCTAGAACAGAGGCCTTGGTGGAGGATTTGTTGTATCTGATTGGAGTGTCGGTGAGTTGAGAAAATCCATAGAGACTGATGGATGTAGAGGAGGTGTGAGATACAATTTGGGTGCAATAAATATTTACATTTCCAAGAATATGTTTTTTTGTGGCATATTTGAAGATGTCCAAGGTAATATGTCTTCAGCATTGCTGACATTATTTCCAAGGCGGTATAAAGGGCTAAGATATACATGGTCTTAAATGGGTAAAGTTGTTTCAGTAAGTAGAAGAAAATCTAAGCATTGTTAAAACTGGAATCTGTTCACAGGTTCGTAGGTTCATAAGAAAGGAGGTGAGATAGCAGTCCCTTACAAAAACACTCTGTTAATAGAGACACTATTCAACCACCCCAATTCAACAATGCTGAACTCCTCATAACCAAATTACAAATTAACCATTACAAATGTTTAAACATCATCTGTGGATACATTCCACCAGGCAACAACTTAAATACCCTAGATAATATCCTGTACTGGTTATCCACTACTTATCCCCAAGAAACCATAGTTCTTGGTGACTTTAACACCGTCTGGCTCCCCTGCTCCTTTGAACCTCCCTCACTCCTATAAACTTATTTGGGTTTAAACAGACCATAACCTCTCCCACTAGGATAAACAAACCGACCAACAGGGAAAGTATCCTGGACTGGATCCTAGTTAACAACCAACCCCAACTGTGTACTGCTGGCACTCTCCCTGACAACCTTTGCGGCCATTTTCTAACCTATATCATAAAACATAAGGTAGGAAACCCTCACCAGACCAAATATAAAATGGTGAGAAACAGAAAAAACCTTGACACTGCAATATTCCTAAATGAACTACAAACAGTTAACTGGTCAAAACTAACAAAATCTACTATTAGAAGAGGCTGTAGCTCACTTTAACAGTAAATTCATAAGTATCCTTGATTCCCATGCTCCAGCACGTACAATAAAATCTAGATCAAACACAGCACCGTGGCTCAAAAAAGAGACCAAATCTAAAATCAAAGCTAGAAACAGAGCCTGGGCCAGCTGGAGAACAACCAAAGCCTCACTTGACCATCTAAAATATTGTCAACTCAGGAATGACACAATAAAATCTATTTTACTGGATAAAAAAGCTTCTACCATGATCTCCTACAAAAACATCAAAAGAACACCCAAATGTTCAGGGCAGGCTTAAATCAACTACTTCATTGAGGACATTCTACCACCCCAACCCCGGCTAACCATACCCATAGTTCCCCAGAGACAATAGCTAGTGCTTATAACTTTTTCACTGAAACAATCCAATTCCTAGCAAATCACCTTACCTCTGCAAACTTAAAGCACATGCCTAATTTATCCACAAATCACCCTGAATTTAGCCTCCAACCAATATCCACTAGTTTTATCAAAATTCTCCTAAAAAAACTAAAACCTACCTCCCTCGCTGCTGACCTCCTCCCTGCATTGTACCTACAAATAGCTGCAGATGCCATTGCATATTCCATATCTATCCTTATTAACAGAACCTTATCTGAAAATGCTATCCCCTCCCTCTGGAAAATATCTCATGTCATCCCACTCCATAAAGGTGGTAGCTCAATAGACATGTCCAACTATAGACCCACTGCCATTCTTTCCCCCACTAGCCAAAATAATGGAGAAATGTGTACACAAGCAACTAATGCAATACTGTACACAGAATAACTTACTATCCAACTCCCAGCATGGCTTCAGTCCATACCACAGCACCACCTCAGCCCTCCTTTCCTTTACTAATGCCATAAACAATAACAGAAATGACAATAGGCTAACCTCCACCCTCTTCCGTGACCTATCAAAAGCCTTTGACATGGTCAACCGTGAACTTCTCATTCTTTCTCTAAAATCCATTTCCCTCAATATGCACACTATCCAGTGGTTCCAGTCCTACCTGACTGGTAGACAATAGGCGGTACTATGGCAGGGCAAACTCTCCAGTCATCTACCTCTCACACTTGTTGTTCCTCAAGGCTCCATACTAGGCCCACTACTCTTCTCTATTTTTATCAATAATCTTCACACTGCTATCCCTAAAGCTACCTGTATTCAGTATGCAGATGATTCCACTCTCATCTGTTCAGCCACCTCCCCATCCGAACTACAAATCTTAACCCAAAATACATTTAACACTATTGAGAACTGGCTCACCAACCAACGCCTACTACTGAACCCCAATAAAACTAAACTTCTACTCTTCACCCCACTAGTAGATCTGCCACACTTTCATTCTCTGTCATGTCTAACAATGGCACCACTATCTCCCCAGATCAACACACTAAACTTCTAGGGGTAATCATAGACAATAATCTCAAATTTGACCTACAGGTTAACAAAACCATACAGACCATCAATAAGAAGCTTGGATCACTGTATAGAAACAAGACACTCTTAACCCCACTGGCTAGGACTGAAATCACCCAATCACACCTACTCTCTACTCTTTTATATGCCTCACCTGTACTCTCAAACCTCAATAAAACTGAACTAAGTAAGCTGTGCCATACCTACAACCATATTGCCAGATTCACCACTGGCTCCACCTACAGAACCCATTACTGCCAGAACCTGAAACAACTAGAATGGCTAGAACTGCCCAGCTTAATTCAATTCAATCAACTCCTAATAGTGCACAAAGTTCTGTACCACCCTAAAGATACCCCCTTTCTTATAAATATTATTAAGCCATATAGCAACCTGAGATCCCTATGGTCAGCTGACAAATTACTGCTCCAAACCCACAAAGCTAATAACTCAGCTGGTGAATCACTATTTACCAACTTTGTTGGCAAAACCTGGAATGCCTTGCCAAACTATATAATCCTACAATCCTCCAAAAATCTCTTAAAAAAAAAAACCTCAAACAGTATCTCAAATTGAACTGGCTATACTCATGTACCAACCCAGATAAAGTTATAAAACAATAGCATAATCAGTAATTATCATAGCATAATCAGTAATTATCATAACATCTAACTACATCACCATGCTATGTATCCAATCTTACTTGTAACCGCGTCTGTCCATGAGAACTGTGAGTCCCTACTAGGGAACATTACTAAAACAATCTCCATAAGATATATTACCACTTTGTTTTTATATATTCTAATTGTTTTCTAACTTCTTGTGTAACCTTTGTATTTCTGTCCGTGAGAATTGTGAGTTCCTACTAGGGAACACTTCTAAACCAATGTACCTAAGGTATACTACCACTTTTTTATATATTCTAATTGTTTTCTAACTTCTTGTGTAACCTTTGGTATGTTTGACTATGTGGAGCTTTTCTCCCCGGGCCTCTGCTGAAAATGGACATGTATCCAGTCGGACTATCCCAGTAAACAAATGTAAAATAAAATGTGAAATAAATAAATAAATAAAATAGGTGTTTACTAGACTAATAACCACAAGGGCCATTTCAAGCCTAGCCATGCATCCCAAATCTCTGACAAGTTCTGGTATCTTTGATAAGTGTAAGCAGGGGCTTGGGAGGTGAAACATTTACAAGCAGGGGCCTGGGAGATGGACTATTTACAAGCTGCCTATGTCCATTAGAGACATAACTGCCAACTCAGGGATGAATTTCCTGTTCCCTATCCAACAACCTGATATAATCATATTTAAAGGTTGTTTGAGTATATGATTAGCAACACCTCCTGCTTTGTTTTTTGGTCTGCTTAAAGGATGCTGTAGCCCAGATTTCTTTGTCTCTAATTTCAGATTTTAACAAAGTTTAGGTGATTATGAGTATAGCAGGACTATGATGGGATAAAACTGCATCACAGACAGTTGTTCTTTGCAGTAATATATTTGATTTTTGATAGGTATGAGTTGTGTTGTGACAGAAGAAACGTGCTGGTAGTTCTTGATCCTGGTAATTGAAAATTATACCATCAGTTTAAGTAATTACTCTTCCTTTTCTATTTTTTAAGTCACAGAGTAGCTTTCATAATGTCTGCAGTAACTATAGTCTGTATCATACAGTTAGCATAACAATGCTTATATGAGTGTTAGCAGAGTGCTGCCCATGCTTCCTTTTGTTTGACTTCCAAACCTATTGCTGTTATAAGACGTGTCAAATTTGAGTTCTAGTCTGTTCATTTTACACACTCTTTAACATAGATTTGCAGAACTAGTGTGCATTTGTATGAAGTTAATTGCAATACTTTACTATGGCTTCTGTGTGTTTGTGTGAAATGAACTTGAAATATATTGCCATGGCAATTTTATATTAGAATTACACATTTGAGGTAAATACAGTCAACAAAGAGGCTATAACTGCTGGGTGGTAAGGGATGAAAATAATCCCTCCCCCCATCATCTATTCATTTTAAATATTCATTAATCAGGATTTGCAGAACTAGTGTGAATTTGTGTGCAGTAAGTTACAATACTTTAGTGCAGATAATGTGTGCTTATGTGAAACCATTTTGAACTATGTCACTGTAGCTATAATTGTTATTATTGCTTATTATCATTATACTTCAAAAATTTACTTGGCTATTTTTTTTACTTCTTTTAAGTTTAAAGTAGTATTTTTAAACAGCTATAAGGGCTGTTGTTCTGTACTGAAATATATTGTATCTAATGTTTATTAGATACAATATATTTCAGTACTGAACATATTGTATCTAATGTTTATTATTTAGTATTAAGCATCTGTTTGTGGTTTCTTAACACCTGGACTCCATAGCAGCCATTTTACATTAAGAGGGTCAATGTATTCATTATTGTAACATGAGAAGGCTTATTTCAGCTATCTGGGCTGGGAATTGCTGTCAGAAAGCCTCACATTGACATGAAGCTATTCTTCACAGAGCAGTGGTTACTGGTGCCTTGTATATATGCAATCACCACAAGTTGAAATTTCAGTATAAAAACCACCTCAGAACTTTACCTCTGTCCCACATTACTCATGGGGTAACTCATTTGTGAGGTGAGCAGCATTTATGCATTTAGTTAGGACTATTTAGCTCTGCCTTACTTTATTATAACACCCACAACTATATCTTCTCACAGAGCATCTGGTTTGGGTGCTGGGCAGCATCGTTGGTTGGGTTAGCTGCAGGTTTCACCAAGTAAGCACCCTTCTTTCATCTGGTTACAAACATCCTCCCCTCCTATTCCTTGCAAGTACACATTAGGAACTACAACCATGGATGGGTACCTTTCTGCTATCTCTGCATCCAGTTTGGTGGACATGGGCATCTTGGGGCAATGTAGTATTTTCCTGATGCACACTGCCAATCACTTAATTCTCAAACAGAAAATACAGTGACTGTGAGATGTAGTTACACATTGATACTGGAGGTTATTCTTTCGCATACAGACACAAAAAGCAGCAAACAGGTTGTCAGCAACTCACACACGACTCACTGCACCCACAAAGAAGCACACACATAGACCCACATATTCAGAAATACTCACATGTAACTTATCCAAACTTTAAAGGCCTCTCAGGTGCAGTCCCTAGAAACTCCACATGCAAACAAACAAGCCAGTTCTCATCACAACACATAATGCCACAATTCATTGTGTCTCAACTACCAAGGCCATAATGTTAAACACTCCACAACACAATATTCTGGTCATAGGAGACTCCACTGTGAGACACACTGATGTCCTTCTTATCAGGCTGGATAAGGAGAAGGTTACAGTTAATTGCCTGTCAGGTTCGGGATCCAACAGATCTCGCAAGCACTCAGGTCACTTACCCCTAAGTACCAGTTTGACTCAGTCATAATCCATATAGGCATGAAGGACCTGAGACGTACCTCCTTGGACTATATCAAGATAGAAATGATTGAGCTCTCAGAATATGAGTCACAGGCAAGTATGAGCCTAGCACTGAGCAGCATTCTACCATCGCCAAGGATAATACCACAATATCAGCAGAAAATGATCGACTTTAACAATTGGCTTAGCTACTGGTGCCATTGCAAAGGAGTCAAATACTTGTCAGCCTGGGAGGACGTGGTTGACAGGCCATGCCTCTTTGCCAGGAATAGTCTTCACCTGTCAACTCTAGGCTTTTGGATATTGGCCTAAACATTATTCACTCCATTGTGCCTTTTTTAGGCATTTCCAAACAGGCAAACCTTCCAACATAACAAATGTTAATCAAGATAAGCTAAAGGTGTTACTGTTGAATGCTGGAGATCTCAACAAAAAATTGCACTCCCTACAAGCACTCCTCACCCTGGAGAATGATGACATCTGTACAGTTACTGAAACATGGTTCAAAACCATGGAAAGCACTCCAGCAGTGCATAGCTATAATGTATTTCATATGTTCCAACCACTCACTGAACATGAAAGAGCAAAGGTGGAGGTATATCTGTCTGCATAAAGGATAATTACACCTCAAGGCTGGTCAAAGAACATGACATGCTTGAGCTACTCCATATCCAATTAACCATGGGAAAAATCCATTACCATATTCATGCTAGCTATAGGTCCCCCACTGTAATTCAGGAAACCCATACATCATACCTGACGCTACTAGAATCATTCACCATCCAGACCAATGCATTCTCATGGATAATTTTAACTACCCCTCCATTAATTGGAAGGCATACATGACCACTAGCATGCAAGCCCAAATATTTCTTGATTTTGTAAATTCAAGTGCCCTGTAGCAGCTAGTCTGCACTCCCACTAGGGAAACAAATATCCTAGATCTGATACTCACAAATATGGAAGAGCGCTGCACCCCCCCCCCCAAGTAAGATCAGATTACAAATTGATCTCCCTTGAAATAAAGGTAGAACTAGTCCCCCAACCTAACCTCAAAAACTTTAACAACTTCTCTAAAGTAAATTGTTCTCTATTAAGGGATGGCATAGCTAGTTTCCAAGCTCCCCCAAATCCAGAAAACATAGAAACCTATGCAGAGTCATACAGTCATACACAAAAGCCCTGTACCACCACATAAACAACTACATAGAAACAGCATACCAGATTAAAAGAAACCCAGGTCAAACCACAAAAACAAGCCATCCTGGTGGACCTTGGCATTAATAGTTTGCACAACAAAAGAAAGAAAATCCTGTTGAGAAGACGAAATGTGCACATCAGAGAAAAAGGTCCTCATTAGTCTAAGCAAGTGAGTCAGGGAACTAGTTAAGCCCTGAAAGTAGACTTTGAGGTTAAAATAGCCTCCAAAGCTAAGGATAACCATATGGCATTTTTCAGTTATGTCTGCAGTGTTAAGAGCAACACCCAACAATGTACAGAATTAGTTGTAGAAGGCATCAGCTATACTCAGCTAGAAGATATAGCAAATCTGCTGGCCCACACACTCAGCTCAGATTTCACCTCCCCATCATCCCCAGTTCTCCTCAAGAAATATCCTCCACCAGTGGTAAGAAGGGCATTCTATATTGCTCTTCTCATAAGGTAAGGGCATTGCCTCCAGAAAAAAAGAAGTTATAACCTCCCTGTACTCTTCCCTCATCAGGCCAATAACTGAGTATAACTTCCCTTTTGGTATGTACCCTTCCAAGCATCTGCAGCAATTGTAGAGACCACAAAGGTTCCTCACAAGGAAAATTCAAGTTCTTCAGCATCTGTCCTATGTGGATCATCTGAAATAATGTCACTTTATTCTGCTTAATACAGACTACTCAGTGACAATCTCTGTCTTGCATATAAGACAATCTCTGACCCTGCTTTACCGGAAATTCTGCGTAACCATAAGTCAAATGGTACACAGGTTACTCACTCTAAAGACTTTAACCTGGTATGCAACATTAATAGAATCTGCTGGAGGGACAGATTTGTCTCCCAGAGGTTACTCGCAACTTTGTCCACTTTGTCATTGTATTCAGGAACATTCTACCTCACTGATTGTTTATGGTGATAAACCATCTGTGGAGGGGGGGGAATAACTGCTTTACACTGAAGGAACTGACTGGCCCTCTCTGCTTCTCAGCTGGGTCTCCCACTAATTTGTTTTGCCTTTGTGGCTCCAAACTCAGAGTCCATCCAGCTGTTTCACTCTACAAGAAATAAAACAACCCACTACATAAAGAACTTGCAAAGCTGATGTTCACTTGCAAAATTTCATAAGAAATAAATACACTGAGTTAAATTGAAACAACCCACTACCTAAAGAACTTGCACAGCTGAAGTTCACTTGCAGTTGCAAAATTTCACAAGGAAAAATACACTGAGTTAAATGTATGTAAGACAAATTCAGACTAATAATTTAATTTGTTAAGTCATGCACTAGTGTGTTATGTTTGTAGTGTTGAATCCGCTGGAAGGATATCCCCACCCCCACTTACTCATAGCCATTTTACTGCTGAAGGTGAAGCTACATTAACACTTCAGCATATTTTACTCCTACCAGTGTAATAGATCCCTGGAAAAGATATTGAAAGCCCATAACTATAAAATTAGATGCTGTGACTCAGGTCAAGTTTTTAGAGTTCAGTCACTTTTTCTTTGTATTTAGGAACATTCTACCTCACTGATTGTTTAAACCATCTGCAGGTTTCTTCCCTCTCCGCTCCCCTGCCCTTCTCCCATATCCCAACCTCCCCCAGCATCTCTACTCAAGAGGAAGACAGGCTAGAAATGGTGATGGAATAGTGTTGAGAGGCTTCAGAAGGCAGTGAAGGATGTCATCAGAATTAGTGACAAACACATGGCAGTCAGACTCCAGTGTAAGGATAGGACAGTATTCATAATCTCAGCCTATGCCCCACATCAGGGTTGTAACAGTGAGGAAAATAGTGCATTCATACAGCAGTTGCTGGACCTAGTAGATAAAGCAGGACAGCATGAATTGGTATTTATAATGGGTGACTTGAATGCACATATCGGGACAGACAGAACAGGATATAAGGACTGCCTGAGCCCACATGGGTGGAGCAACAGGAATAAAGAAGGAGAAGCCATTCTAGACTTTGTCTAGCAAATGGCTTGTTAAGTAGCTAATACATGGTTCAGAAAGACAGACAGTTATAAGATCACATACAAGAGTGGCTAACGTGCAGCTCAGTAGACTTCCTCCTAGTAAAAAAGAGCACTGGGGTAAAATTAATGATTGCAAAGTCATTCCCAGTGAAACACATGACCTACAGGTTAAACCACTGGCTGCCACAATAAGTTGCAAACATCAGTTAGAGAAGGCTCTAAGGTCAACAGAGACCAGGCTGAAGACCTGGAAGCTGACGGAGACAAAGCACAACAGTTCAAGAAGTTACTCAGGGCCCTAACACCCCAAGAAGTGGAGAAAATAGGTGGAGTGGAAGAAGAAGAATGGCAATGCCTCAAAACAGCATGTATGTGGACTACACAACAGATATGTGGCTGAGCCAGGTATGGATATAAGGTACATAAGGAAAGCTGGTGGTGGAATGCAGAAGACCAGGAAGTGATCAAAAGAAAGAAGGAGTGTAGGAAAAAATGGGAGATAGAAAAGACAGACCAGGCTAGCAAGGAATACTAGTTGACTAACAAAGAAGCTAGGAAAGGAGTTGCATTAGCAAAGAACAGGGCATCAGGGGCAGGTGGCACAAACAGGGCATCAGGGGCACTCTACCAGCTTCTGGAAAGTGACTCCATAGGTGGCACAAAGAAACTATATCAGGTTGTAAGACAAAGACAGAAAAATAAAGAAAATAGTCAGACACCCTTCATAAGGGATGCCAGCAACAACCTACTCACCAGTCCACTTGACATCTAATCAGATGGATGGAGTACTTCCAGAAGATTCTAAATGAAGAAAACCTCACATAAACTGTACTGCCCCAGATACAGCCTATAATAAGAGTAAAAGAGGTCCCACCCTAGAGGAAGTAGGAACAGCACTAAGGAAAATGAAGTCAGGGAAAGTAGCAGGATCAGATGGGGTCACAGCAGATATGATACAGATGCTAGGTGAGACTGGGAGAAATGGCTCCTGAGGGTACTCAGAGCAGTGTGGAGAGAAAGACATATCCCAGATAACTGGAGAATAAGCATACTCATGTCATTGTACAAGAACAAAGGGGACATACACAACTGTGGGCAGTACAGAGATATCAAACTCATAGGTTCATAGGTTCATAGGTTCATAGGTTGGTACTAGGCTATCAGCCCTAGGGCCTATACAAGCCTAGCCATAACAATTCCCTGGCTATTTCTTCCCACATTATTTACTTTCCTGGACCCCTGTCTAGCAGGGCGACTGACGTGATCCCTGGGGTGAATTTCCTTTCTCCCATCCATTCGTCAAGATTCCTCTTGAAGAGGTCCAAAGAGGCACTCTGCTTGACATGTATGGGTAATCTATTCCAGAGTCTGGGGAGTCTCTGGGTCAGGAACCTATCCCTCCAGCATGTTTTGTTTATTGTGATGACAAGGTTTAGATCCCTGGAGCGTGTAGCTCTGAGGGATTGGGATTTCTTTAAGTGTAGCATGTCCAACAGCTGTGGGTTTGACATGGCCCTGTATGTCAAGCAGACATCGCCTTTGAGTAGACGATATGCGACAGAGTATAGCTGGAGTTTTTTAAGGCGGTCAGCATAGGGCATCTGCTTTAGGCCTGTGATTCTTTTAGTGAGGTATTTCTGAGGCCTTTCCAGTTGTTGCAGATGTCTTGAGAGGTACATACCAAATGGGGCATTGTATTCTATAATGGGTCTAATGAGGGATGAGTACAGTGGGACAATGACCTCCTTTTTCTGGATGAAAAGCACTTCGTGATGAGGTGTGCCACATAGAAGGATTTCCTGACTGTTGTGGCGATGTGGTTATCGAAGGTGAGATCACTGTCCACCTGTGTCCCTAAGTCTCTTATCACACTTTCTGTGTTTAGTGTACTGCCACCTATATGGTAATTCATGGATACATGTTTTTTCCCAAAGAGGATAACAATACATTTCTTGGCATTGAGCTTGAGCCCATGGCTCTGGCACCAAGCATCTGTTTCTGTAAGGCCCTTTTGTAGAGGATCCACATCATTTGGGGACTCAATAATGGCTTCCAGTTTGCAGTCATCTGCAAACTTTGTTAGCCAGAGTCCCTTAGTGTTGACCTGTACTTCAGAGAAGTAGATGCCAAACAAGAGCTGCCCCAGGACTGAACCCTGAGGTACTCCACTTGTCACTTGTCTGGAGCTGGATTTGGAGTCGGCTACTTTTACAGTGTGGGTTCTATCAGTAAGCCATTTAGCAACCCATTGGGTGACATAGGGATTAATGCCCAACTTAGTAAGTTTATCTATGATTCCAGAGTGGGGGATGGTGTCCTGTCACATTGCATGAAAGTTCTGGAAAGGGTGACTGATAAACGGGTATGCAGAGGAGTAGAAAGTAAAATGGAAGATGAGTAGTTCAGATTCAGATCAGGATGCAGCACAACTGACCCGATGTTTGCAATGAGACAGATAATTGTGAAGAAGTTAGAGATAAGTAAAGAGTCCAACTGGGCATTGCTAAACTTAGAGAAAGCATATGACAGGGTCCCAAGAAAGCTGATGTGTACAGTACTGTGGAGGTTCAAAACCCCAGAAACATTGGTCAAATTAGCGCAGGCTATGTATAAGGATCCAATGGCTCAAGTATGAAAAGAGTTCAGTCTCACAGAGGGGTTCCTAGTGGGATTGGGAGTGCATCATGGTTCAGCTCTGAACCCACTGCTGTTCATACTGGTAATGGACTAAATTAGCAAACAGGTCTGACAGAACAGATCACCAAAGTTGCTGTATGCAGATGATTTTGCATTACAGACCGACTCTGAGCAAGAACTTCACAAAGAATGGGGAATGGACTGCAAAACAGAAGGCACATGGAATGAAGCTGACTATAGATAAGACAGTGGTAATGGCAGCAAATCTGGGAAATCAGAAGAAGCTAAGAACTGAGATAGAACAGAAGATAGTGGAACAGGGCAATATCTTCAAGCATCTGGGAGGGGTGGTCGAAGAGAAGGGAAGTCTGTATGAAGAGGTCAAAGCTAGAGTTAGAGGGACTGTAGCCAACTGGCATAGTGTCAGGTATAGTGTATGACAGAAGAATGCAAAAGAAACTGAAAATGAAGGTGTACAAAACAGTAGTGTGACCAGTATTACTGTATGGTACAGAAACCTGGGCAATAAAGGCAGAGCAGATGAGAAAACTAGAGGTGATGGAAATGAAGTTCCTGAGACGGGTGGTAGAACATATACTGTGGGACTCACAAAGAAATGAGGACATAAGAGCAAAAACCAAAGCAGCACCAATTGCAGAAAAGATCAAAGAGAACAGATTATGGTAGTTTGGGCACATGGGCAGAAAAGCAGAAGACAATCTGGTGAAGATTTGGGACAGACAGGAAGAAGGTAAAAGGAAACGAGGACATCCGGCAAACAGAAGGATGGATTGTGTGAGACAAGATCTGTGACAGTCAGTCATGAGTCTCGAAGAAGACACAGGAGTATGGCACTGAACTGAGAGAGATGGTTACCCTGATCCATGTAGAAAATGGGGAGAAAGGGGGTTAAAGATGAAAATGATAATGACAACCATATCCATTTTTAATAATGATGTGAGTTAGTAATGATAAATGTATCTATAACACATCTACTGGTAGTTTCTAAAAAACATAAATGGTGCCTGAATTCTTCTTTGGCAAAAAAAATAAATAAATCATGCATACAAAAATGTGTATGTGCATGTGTATATGCATATGTATGTGTGTGTGTGTGTGTGTGTGTGTGTGTGTGTGTGTGTGTGTGTGTGTGTGTGTGTGTCTGTCTGGATAACAGCACATACGAATAAGGAGTTACAGCAAACAATTCATCAAGGCTAACATCTTTTATTATGTTGTGTAAACATCACATTTTTTTAAGAGTGAGCACTTTTTCTTTCATCCAGGATTTTATGTTATCTTTGTGGCATGAAACTTTCTTGTTTTATAATAGTTGAACTATGCCATTAATCTTGAAGTAGCACTGAGAATAGCCCTGGATTTTTACCCTATGAATGAGAGCTAACCAGGTTGAGTTCATAGCTTGTGCTATCCAACACAGTTAGTAGCCAGTCCAGGCTTAGTATTCATGGTGGCACGACCAATCAGCAGAATATGTGGAAATCTAATTTATCTCTATCTATACACTAGGAGAGAAGGTGCTCCTGATTTGCACCCTCCTATCTCTGTGTTGAGAACAGCATCCTGAAATTTGTGAATGGGCTGGAAGGCTAGGGTACACTTTAACAGTTAAAGCTGTTAGGTAAAATGAATGTAAATGGCAGAAAATGTGTGGGGAGGAGCACAGGCTTACTTATGACTCAACACAAGAGAGCTGTCTACGGTCTACTTGGAGAGAAACAGGGACCCACACATAGACAACCATCAAAAGTTTCGGAAAAATTATCTGTGCTTTTAAACAAAAAGTAAAGGGGCAAGTGAATCTGGAGAGATGTCAGATGGGAGTAAAGAGTCAGGTGTGACACATCTGGATTGTGGACGTAAGATAGTCAGTGAAAGTTTTGCTTGGTGAGTAGGGGTTAACTTGCTGTCCTTGAAGTTGTGTTACTTTTACCTGAAAGATATATGATTAAGACTGGCCTTTGTCACTTGACTATGAAACTGTATATGTATTTGTATAAAATTCTGCGAAGGGGAAACATATGGTAGTCTATCCTCATCAAGGCATGCTATTAAACATGAACCTTTATGCACTGATTGCTGTATTTTTATGATGAATTTTCTTAAATGCTTACACTACAGTGAAAGGTGAGTACGTTTCAGAAGGACTCTAAACACAGATACTAACCATGAGGCCCACGTGATCTGCCCAAATGCTATTTAATGTCAGTTCTTCCTATCCTACCAAAAATAGTGTGTGCATTTCCATGATGTCATACTTCACATTTTTGTACTTATTCCAAGCAGCCGAACACATTTACTTTGTTTTTCTTTGGGACTTCAGTAGAACCGTTTCAATGGAAACATTTATGTACACATTTCTTTTGCCATCCATCTTATTTCAGTTCATGTTCTTTTCTTTGGAAAATACATTGATGTGCCTTAATATTTCAACATGAAAGGCACAACCTTAAACAAGAAAAAAAAAGAGAGAGAACACTGAAAACACATACGCACTGCGGCATAGTTTGCTTGCTGTTACATATTGCATATTGTGTGTTTTAACATCTTTCCCATACCGGAGGAAGAGCAAAACAACTTCATTGAGAGATCTAATTCAAGTTTACATTGCCAGCTGAGCAGTATTTCACATTAGTAACATCTTCTCAACCAAATTGTGCATTTTCATTGCATGTGCTTGTTTTATTGCTGGTATTTAGTCCTTGTCATTTGGGCAGCAGGATGCTTTGCATGGTCCTTTGTGCAAACAGAAGAGCAGTATGATTTATGGTGCCACTATCACCGCCTGAGTTAAGAACAAGCCCACACAAAGAGAATGGAAGAGAGGGCATGAACCTTTTTCCTGCTCTTAGTGGCTAAGCCAAAGTTTGTAAAAAGAGCAGATTTCCTTGCAGTTAAATCTTAACTTGAATGGCATATGATAAACCCACTGCCAGTTTTTTATTCTGCATATTTATGTTGGCTGCCTGACATCCCAAATCTATGATTCTCTGCATTTTAGAAACAATATTTATCAGGGAGTTTCTCACTGTCTACTAGTTTGGCTGTGTGCCTCAAAATTTGCAGTCTGCTTTAGATAACAGTGTTTATTTAGTCTAACTTAGTTAACTTAGAATAGCGTACTATATGCAGTCGTACGTATCATATGCCCATAATATAATATGCTGTACCATGCTATATTGCAGTGGCAATATAGTCCTATCTGCTGATACAAATGTAAATAACTCAGTGTGTTTTCACTTTTCCATTAATACAGGAAACACAGTAAAGACATAGTGTAGCTATTGCAAAAGGCTAGATAAATAAACACCAATAGTTGACAAGTTACCTACCCAAAAATCACAGCTGAAGAATGCTATATGAAGGTATAACATGACATCAGTATGGCACACATGAACCATGTGGCATGAGTCTGGCATACTACTGCATCTCAACATGAAGGCCCATATGAAGTGACATGAGGGAAACCCTGCAGTAATAAGCTGACAGGCAAAATATGAAGTAAACAGCAGATTTTAAGCAGCAGAACTAGCTGTGGGTATTTAACTAACCACAAGAATAACTCACTGGACTTGACTGCATGTGTGGCTAAAGTCTACCTGTTAATGATGGCGTGCAGCATGTGTTAAACATCATCTCATTTACTCCAGTGTCTCCAAGGTGCAGCGAGACTTTGGAATGCCTGTTCTTTATATAAGCAAACACAGTACAAGTCCCAGGAAATGAAAAAAATAGTAAGAAATTTAGAGTGAGCCACATAATAGAAAGATTTAAGAGCCCTAACATATTCCTAAGATTTAACAGAAGCATAACACAGTCTGTGAGAGATGTACATTTTATAAAAACCTCGGAGGCAAATTTTCACACATAGTAAACTCAGACAGCAAAATCATCAGCATTACACCACACATCACACCTCTCCAAGACCATCACATAAACATGATCCATCATTTGCTGAGGTTCTAAAGATTAACTTGCCTAAACCTCAAAGACCTCTAACACACAACATAGGCACAAAGCAGACACAGCATATTAAGTCTACTTTCTTGCATAAAACAAGAAATCCCAAATTTACAGATGAGCCTGTAAGGTAAGCATCGATCCATCAAATACTCTTGTTACAGGTGGCACCACTGTAAGACAGTGAATGCATATAATGTCTCATATAGTGTCGAACAGAATACACCATCAGGGTGTCCAAAAGCCAAAGGCAGCCCAGCAAACAGTCCAAAGAACAGAATAAAAAAATACAGACATTTTAATCATAAAACACAAACAGTTGACCATAAAAGAAAACAGTAAAAATGGACAAAACCACTTAACTGTTGGCATGCACAATCACAGGCTTAGTGTGGTTTTTGTTACCACTGTAAGACATACAGATGTGCTTTTAAAGAGGCTGAGCAAGGAAAGAGTGATGGATAGTTGCTTGTCTGGTGCCAGGATCCATCAGATCACACATGCACTCAAGTCCTTGAACAAGTACCAATATGAATCTGTTATAATTCAGGCTGGTGTCAGTGACTTGAGGTGTGCCTCCCTGGACTATATGAAGAGAGACATGATGGAGCTCTCAGACTATGTATCCAAGGCAGGTCACTGAGCAGCATTCTGCCTTCCCCAAGGATGATACCACGATAAGGTCTTTGGTGTCATTCAAACAGGGTCAAATATTTATTAGCCTGGGCAGATACGATTGACAGACCATGCTACAGGGCTACGGATGGCCTGCATCTGTCCCCTCTAGAGCTTTGGCACGACAAACCTATGAAACAAGGAGCCACCAAGCTGAAGAAAGCAAATACAGATTGTATCAAAAAACTGAACTTTAAAGAACCAAAAAAGTAAACTTAATAACTTTGACATTAAATTATCTAAATGCAGGAAGCTGAAATTAGAAAATGCATATCTTAAGGAATGCATTAAACAAAATATTATTCTAATTAATAATTCACCTTTCCACTTAGAATTAATGCAACTTTTTGATAGAAGTGGAAAAGAGTTACTTAATATTATGATAAAATACCACTAAGTAGATATTTATGAGCTAATGAATGAACTGACAGCATTAGACAGGGACATCAGAGAAGACTTGTCATTTGAAAATACCAAATATGAAATGTTGTGCATTTATAATAGTATTGACCAGCATATTTTAAAACTCAAAACTGGTAAAATGCAGAAACTAAAAAGAGACTTGAATCAATATGCAAATGGGTTAGTATACCCAGAGCCCCCTGGAAATCAAAGAAGATACCGATACAATAATAATAATAATGGTAGTAACAACATTGAGCATAATACAGTAAGAGAAACTGTTCAGCAAGCCAATTCCTTATATGATCAAGAATTCCCTGAACTCAAAGATCTGAAAGATTAAGGAACACAAACGGGTTTCAAGGGGCCAGGCTAAAGAACAAACAATGGAGGACTTAAATTATGTATTTATTGGTACTGATGATTTGTGTGTTTTACACAACATCCAACAACCTGAAAATGTAATAAATGAAAAAGAAAAACATGTTGTAGTGAACACAAAGGGAGATTTTTAGGTTTTTAATTTCTCTGAATTTCGTGTGGATGAAGAAAAGCAAATGTTTTATCTAAGGGAACTACCTTTGTTCCAACTAACTCTTTCAATTTCACTAATACTATGATTGACATTAAAATATTTTTAAGGAAAATTAATTTCAGTTTAATGTATCAATATGCTATTTATACTGTGAATACTAGGGTCAACATTAGCAGCATATAGAACCCCCTTTACACCCAAAATTAATGTTGTATGAAAAGATGTGTGAACAAGAATTAAAATGTTTAGATACGCTTAACACAATAAAAAAAAGACACACATAATTTGAGTGAAAATGAGCTAAATGTTTTGAAAAAATTAAGAAAAGAGAGAGTAAGAATCATGAAACCAGATAAGAGGGGTATAGCAGTTATGTACGAAGACATGTATAAAGATAAATTATATGAGATATTAAACAGAGATACATATGTTGAAGTGTCATTAAATGAGCTGAATGTTGCTTATAGAAAACTTTATAGGCAAATTAATTAATTTTTTTTAGAAAAACATATAACCCTAGACTTATACAACTATCTTAATATCATAAATCCCAGAATCCCATTTTTTTGCCACCCCAAAATTCATAAAAATATAGATAATCCCCCCATGAGACCATTAGTTGATGGCAGGGACTCTATTTCTTCAGCATGTGCGAAATACATAGATTATAAATTAAAGAAGGTTCTGGAGAAAGAAGAACAGATTTGTAAAGACTCCTGAACCTTTTTAGAGCACATGAATAATGTTGAGTTTGACCACAATGACATTCTACTGTTACTATAGATGTATGTGATTTATATACAGTGATTCCACAAACTATAGGGCTAGAATGGGTTAATGAGATGCTCATAGACTACCACATGACACATGGCTTAGTGAACTTAATCATGGAATTATTAGAAATAGTATTAAGCAACAACTACATAACTTTTAATAAGCAATATTTTTTTGCAGAAAAAAGACCTCGCTATGGGGTCACCATGTGGGGGTGCCTATGCAAATTTAGTTATGGCTTTTTGGGAGAGAAACTATGTATTCAATAGTGAACATAAAGTGTTTATCAAATCATATCATAGATTTCAAGATGATATTAGTATAATCTGGAGTGGCACAGCAGATAGTTTGAATGAGTTTTTAACATATATTAATACAACTACTGATTTTTTTAAATTCACATGGGATATCAATGTCAAATATATGAATTATCTAGATGTGCATCTTATGAAAAACTATGTCAATAAAATTTATACAGCTGTGATTTACAGGAAGGAATCCTATTCAAATTGTTTCCTACACTATAGCAGTTGCCATCCGGAGCATCAGAAAAAGTCTGTTATTAAAGGTCAATTAGCAAGAGCAGCCAGGATGGTCACTGAGTTTGATCAATTTCAAGAGGAATGTGCTTTTTTACGTGATATGTCCATCAACAGAGGTTATCCAGAAATGCTAGTTGAAACTCTCATACAAGAAGTTACCATTAAAAGACAGAATGGACATTTTAAACCCATTCTTGGTAAATCAAGGGTGGTACATAATGGTAGTATTCCATCTAATATCATTAATAGTGGCTATAACAATGATAATATTAGTGACACAGTAAGAAAAACTGTGTTTTCTAAAGCACTTGTCCTAACATTCTCTCAAGAACATAATATGGTTAGAGATATTACAATGGACAATTGGAACATTGTTATGAAAGATTCCTACTGTAGAAACCACATATGTGAAAAACCTAAAATTGTTTACAGAAAAGGTAGAAGTTTTAAGGATATTTTAAAACATAGGAATAGTTCACCTCGGAATGGCATGATAGGTATGACTATATGCGGAGCTTGTCATTGCTGCCACAAAATAAAAACAGGGGAAGTGTTTTATGTAAGGAAAAGGAAGTATTACTTACATGGCAAGTATAACTGCAAATCTAAAGCTGTAGTATACCTAGCCACATGTAATTCATGCCCAGTATTCTATATAGGGAAAACAGAAAGACAGTTTGTCCAAAGAATATATGAGCATGAAAATGCCATTAAGAAAAATAAGCCTAATAATGCGCTAGCTAAACATATTAGTGAATGCAAAGATCACCAGTTCTCCTTCATGGTAATCGACCACGTATACATAGAGGATAGGAGACCTTGGGACTTGTATTTAGAATAAAAAAAATTAAAATGACAAATGAATACACAAGCTGATATGTGGCCTGGTATAAATGAGCGTAGCACAATCACCCCCATACTGAAATTAAAGGCATTACAAAGGAATAAAATTATATGACGTAGTGATATCATCATATTTTGCTTTGACATGATTGTGGATTTCTTTCGTGCCATTATTTATCTTTTGTCATCCTTTTATTGTATTTTTATTGCATTTCATATAATGTGCATATCATATATTCTTTTAACTTTTTTAAATATATTTCCTCCTAATGCTTGGTATTCATACTTGTTAAGTGTTTCATAATATCTTATTCATTAACATCTTATATATATTTTTTAACATCATATTTGTCATGATTCAATGAAGGCATATACAATTGTTTACATATTTTGTATAAATTTTATTAAGGTTATCAATATTAATAGAATATTTAATTTATGAGTTTCAACATAGATTTAATATATATAACATACATGCCTTTCAATATCTTATAATACATATATACACTTTTTATAATTATTTAACATCATCTACTTTTTAGTGCCTTGAATATATGTTCATTCACGTTTTCAGCCAACCAGTACATTATGCATTCATGTAAGTGATTATTGCATTCAGTTATTTGACTTCATATATTCTTATGTATTTTTTTCTTTGTCTTATGTTTTTTAAGGAAGTTGATTGAATTAATTGTGAGCAGGTGTTTTTAATTTAGTATTAATTGAAATTAGTAATGGTATAAAAGGAAGTGATGTCAGTGTTTTGTAATGGTCTGAAGAAGTTTAACAGGAGTTAAATGAAAAACATTTCACATTTGTTATTTTTTTTTTTTGGTTCATTAAAGTTCCATTTTGTGATACAATCTGTATTTGCTTTCTTCAGCTTGGTGGCTCCTCGTTGCATTGGTTTGTTGTACCAGTAGTGGTTTTCAAATTCCCCTCTATAGTTTTGATTATTGGCAAAGATATTCTCCATTCCCATAATGCCTTGTTTAGGTAATGCCAACCCGACAAACCTACCAACATAATGAAAAGGCAAAAGTCAAAGGTGTTACGGATCAGTGCTAGGTGCCTGAACAAAAAGCTGCCCTTCCTCCAAGCCCTTCTCACCATGGAAGACACTGACGTCTGTACTGACTGGGACATGGTTTGAAATAGCATAAAACACTCCAGCTGTTTAGGGCTATAACACCTTTCACATATTTAGGCCAGCTTCTGCTCAGGAGAGTAAAAAAGTGGAGGTATCTCAGTCTTTATCCAGAAGAGGCTCACATCAAGGTTGGTAAAGCAACATGATGCACCAGAGCTTCTTCATATCCAAATAACCATCAGAAAGGTCCAGTACCATATATTAGTTAGCTATAGAACTCTCTCTCTGTGGCAAAAGAAAGCCACCAACCCTATTTGCAAGAACTAGAATCACTGAGTAATAAACCCAGAACCATTTTCCTTGGTGAAATAAACTATACATTTATAGACTGGGAAACCTATACCACCACTGGTGTACAAGCACAGGGATTCCTGGGCTTTTTCAATGGAACAATTGGTCAGAGTACCCACCAGGGGGAATAACATCTTGGCTCTTGTCCTTACTAATATGGGAGCATGTTGCATCATCCCTTGCGTATCTTCATCACTTGTTAGGTATGACCATAAAGCAGTCTCTTTCAAAATAAAACTGAAACCAGAGAACCCATACACCCAAGATACCTTTAACATTTTCTTTAAGACAAAGTACCTACTCCTAAATGATACACTGACAAGCTTCAAATCCCTACCAGATTCAGTTAACTCCACTGAATGCATAGAAATGTACACCACCACCACACTATACCAGCATCTAAACTGCTGCACAGATGCAGCTGTACCCCATAGGAACAAGTACAGGACAAACCCCAGAAACAAACTCACATGGTGAAATAAGCTTTATAATAAAATTAAATGAAATAATCAAACAACTCAGGAGCTTAACAAAATCTACCAAAGCCAAGCCTGAGGTTAAAAGAGCTACCCAAGCCAAAGACAATCACAACACACTTTTTTAATTATGTTTATAATCTCAAAAGCACAATGCAGGAATTAATTACCCTGATTGTGAGCAATGTTACCTACACTGAGGCTGAAGATACAGTGAACCTACTGGCCAATAAATTTAGTTCTAATTTTACCCCTTTTTCCTCTCCTTCTGTCCCCCAAGGTATCCCCAAAACTGGGCCACCTCCAGCCATTACACAAGATCAAGTGTTAAAAGTGCAACCAAAAGCTAAAAATGCTGCATCCACGGGTCCTGACAATTTTCCTGGATGCATCGTAAATAGCATGAAACATGATTTAGCCACACACCTAACAACAGTAGTCAATATCAGCCTTCATACAGGTTTGTACCAAACAAATGGAGAACAGCTACAGTCATTCTACTGTATAAGGAAGGACCTTCCACAGACTCAGATAATTACAGAGCCATAAGTCTGAACAGCCTTATATGCAAAGCCATGGAAAGACTTATCATGAAAATAATCAGTCAGAAGATATGAAACTTCTGAAATCTGGACCCGTCTCAGCATGGATTCATCAAGGGCAGATCATGCTTACACAACCTGGTTTTATTTATTTATTTTTTTGAAAAGGTCTGCAAAAATGTCAAAGGGGATTATATATGGATGGATGGATGGATGGTCACAAAAGCAATGAATGAAGGCAAAACAGCGCTCAGTGTATACCTCAACCTGGCCAAAGCTTTTGACATAATTCCCCACTCAGGCATAGTAGAAAAGCTAAATAAATTGGGAATAAACCCCCATGTCACCTGCTGGATTACCAACTAGCTCACAGATAGGATGCAGATAATCAAAATATGTGAAGTTACCTCCACAAAGAGACCAGTCACCACTGGAGTCTCCCAGGGTTTTGTGCTGCAACCTCTCCTGTTTCACATCTACTTTTCTGAAGTAAAAGTCAATACCAAAGGGCTATGGCTGACTAAGATTCAGATGACTGCAAGCTAGGAGCAGTCATTGAATTCCCATATGATTTTACCATCCTGCAGGAAGGTTTGTTCAAATAAATAAATGGTGCTAAAAACATGGATTGAAACTAAACTCCAAAAATGCATTATTGTATTCTTTGGGACGTTATCTACCCAAAGGAACTACCACATTGACAATAAGCCCCTAAGAGTTGATCCAGTTGTTCAAGAGTTGGGAAATTATATGGAGGATAAATTATATGAACAGTGACCTAACTTTTAACCAGCATGGGTCTATTGTTGTAAGAAAGTTCTTCTATATTGCACAGAAGTTAAACAAAGGATTTTATCTAGATCTAGGGATGTCATTGTCTCCCTTTAATTAGCTCTCATGAGGCCAATTATTGAATATAATCCTTCCTTTCGCATGTATCTTTCCAGACACATGCAACAACTAGAATGCTCACATAGATGCCTTACTAAAAGGATGTCCTGATGCATTTACTGCACATCAGCAAGTCAAATAGCATCAGAAAAACTCAGTCTAGTGATTTAAACCTCTTCTGCAACATCAACAGAATGGTATGGAGGGACAGGTATATCTTTCAGAGGACACTGCCACTGTAGAACAGACTCTCCATCCACATAAAACAATATTCATGTCCATACTGAAGCACAACTTGGACCTATGGATGGAAAACAGAACATTTACTCCAGGACTGTCCCCTGAACTACTATTGAACAGGGGTAGCTCCTAAATGCTTTATCCCATGCATGGGTCCCCTCAAATTATTTATGGTATGATTCCAATTATTCTTTTTAGGGTTAATATATAATTATCGACCATGGAATTGTTAAGGCTAATCCATAAGAAAATGGGAGAGGTTATTTCGAGCACAAATAAGGACATTTTCTAGGCTGAAATGGCCCACAAGGGCAGCTAGTCGAGTGCTTTCCCGTGAATCTATAAGCATCTTTTTATTTATTCAGTTGTACATTTTACCAGAATAATTTAATTGGACTAAAACCCCATCTGCACAGGTGTTCTAGGAAAAACTTGAGTTTTTAGTTTAAATGCCTAAACCTAAGCACTTTTCAAAGAAATTATATATAAGCAATACAGGTAAAACACAGTAACATTAGTATTGTTATTTATTTGGGTATGTAATTTGTTAACTGAATTAGCAGATCCTTGGACCAATTTCGCCCATAACCTAGGCAACAGCACAGTACTGTTGTTAAGTTACACTCAGAAAATGCACAATTCACATTGCTTGAGATGTGAGAAAGACAAATTAATTGTGGGCAATGCAAGCTAATATTTAAATGTTGGCATAGGTTGGTAATACAATAAATATAGCTACTGATGCAGAATTAAGTAGAGTTTCCCAACTATTAATTTTACTTTATCTGTAATTAACATTTGCACATGAGGAGAAGTTAGAAGAGTACAAAACTAGAGATGAAAGCCATAGTTAATTTATTTTACTTTTTACATTTCACCTAATCTCAGAATTAAGACTTCATCGGCATATAATGACAACAGAATATAATGGGAGGACCATTCTAATTACATTTATTAAAAGAAAAAAGAAAAAGTAAATCAGTCCTTATATTGACTCTATGGATCACTTGCAGGCAAAGTTTGTGAGCTGGAAAATGGGGCTACTTAAGTGGATTTGAAAAATTCTGTTACTCAGATATTTTTGCCAGTTTTAGAATATTATGTCCAAAGTCAAGCTATTTGAGTGAGAAGATGGTGAATGACATGTTCAAAGTTCTTTTAAGATCTACTAATACTCTTGCAGTATATTCGCCATTAACACTTGCCCAGTGTGTTTCAGAGTATTATGCCCTTTCCTAAATTCATGATGTGAATCATAGAGTATTCCACATTTACGGATATGCTCTAGCATTTGGACGTAAACCTTTTTTGTAATATTTAGCAATGGGACAAAGGCTAGTGACGGACTGAAATATCTATTGGGAGGTAGAATTAGCAATTTTAAGGTGAGAGAGAATAGTCCTATGTTCAGACTGACTGAAGTATTATGCTGAGGATGGATAGGTGAATTGCATACTAGTTAACATTGTTTTGGTAATTTTTCACAGTAGCTCTGATTGGTATTCAATAAGATTTCTCTGTAAAGAAAGATAAGGTAGTAATCTGTTGTTTAGGGGATTGTCATATCATCCTACAGACTATTAAATTTAGAAGTTTGAAAGAACATTAGCAATATACTTTTTGTATTCATTTGAGTCATTGTCTTCACTACTTGGATTGCAAGGTCATGTCTCTAGATTTGCAATGTCCTAAGTTAACTCTTTTAAATAACTTTGATTACAAGGCTAACAAAGTCTCGTTAACTCTTAGGTAACAAGTTTTTTTCTTGCTATATTTTTAAGGATTATTTTGTAATGAGTGAGGAAGGTACAGAGGTCATATGTGCTTCTTCTTGTCTTCCACTTATGCTAAGCATTTTACCTTATTTTCATTTCATTATTTATATCAGTCTCTTCTACCAAGTGATATTAAATAATGAAACGTAGTACTGAGGAAATGTAGTGGTAGAACAATCCAAAAACAAGGGAAAAACAGTTGTACAGGAACGATAACAGCATATGACGTGCTCAAATAAACTGTTGTCATAAATAATAATGTAAGATCCATGTTAAAGATCACCTTGCATTCATTGAGGAAATGTAGTTTTCCAGACTTAAGGGTAGTAAAATCTTTCCTTAAGGAAGAACAAACCAGAAAAAAAAAGGAAAACCAGATGTACAGGAACGATAACACTGAGGAAATGATGAAGCTCTGACAAGAGTGAAAGCGCTCATCTGTGTTTGTGTTTCTTAATAAACCATGGGTTAAACAAGCAATATCAGCCTGAATCCTGTCTCTTTTAATAAGCATGCAAGGTGATCTTTAGCATGGATCTTACAATAGTATTTATGACAACAGTTTATTTAAGCATGTCATATGCTGTTATCATTCCTGTGCAACTGGTTTTCCCTTTTTTTTGGCATGTAATATCAAATTGTACAAAGAAATAGCAACAGCAATTATAAAATAACTAGATAAGGACAAAAATCTAATGCCATCTTGGCAGAGATACTGGCTTTCTTTTCAGATCAGTCACTATGTCTATTAGGATGGGTTTTGGCTGTCTTAGGACCACATAGAGGTACCGAGTAAACTCAGTATAATGGAGGTCTTAGAGACCATCCTAGCAGCTGTACAGCTGGCATTGACAATACTTCTTGGAGCAATTTAAATATCATTGTTTCTGATCACAAATGGTCTAAAACAAACGTCATCTACAAGCCAGCTGCACACATCAACATTATCATTTTTATAGTATGGCAAGTCTCTCCACACCCTAAAATGAAAATTATAATCTTTATAAGATGGAAGTCTCTCCATACCCTAAAATGAGGGTTACAAGCTTCCAAACCCCCTTTCTTATAAATAATTACTTGTTTTTTAGTAATGAAAAAAAAAAACTTCACAGAATAGAGAACAGAGGTCTTGTGCAAACAGTGATATTACAGTGTTTATTTATTTATAGACTAGCATGCTTACATATGTACATATTAAAAGAAAAACAAATAAACTGTCTGTTTTTAGAGCAAATACTGTACGTATAAATATGCAGTGCTAAATTTAGCAACTCCAGAGGCATAGAAGGAAAAAACCCTGACCATGACCCAGGTGAACTGAGTTTGACTAGTGACATAGATATCTGTTGGAGCTGGAAGGGGGAGGGGGGAATGCAGTGCTTAATACTGCTCACCTCTGTTTGTGAAGGGGGAAGGGCATGTGCTCATGGACACAATCTGCAGTAGAATCCTCAGTGAAGATTGAAGATAACAAGGAGTTGTTTGTCTTTAAAAGCTCAAGGTAAAGTCCTCATACTGTGCAGAGCTACAGTATGTACCAAAGGCCCATTGTATTCCAACTCTTTAGATGGACTCTTACCTTCTAGAGAACCGTGTTTCCTGTTACAGCAGAAACGTCTGTTCCAGTAGTGATTTAGTATTGGCTGACTGGGATGTCACTGAAGTGTATGGATGATTTATCATGCTTTCTATAAAAGAAAGGAGATAGTGAATACAAAACTGTAGCTTTTCAAAAAGCTGATTATAACTTACTATGTAAAATAATAGTCAAAGTTTTCAATTCAACAAGGGCAAACTAATTTGTGAACATCAGTTTTGTGGGAAAGTGATAAAAGACTAGTGACTCCTTTATATATCTCTTGAAATCTTTGTTTGGTTATCCAGATCTGAGACACTGGTAGCATCTTTAAAGTTAATAAACATATTTGCCTGCATGAATATAGAATTAATGTGGTTGTTTATGTGTTATCATGGTTTAACACAACCAAGTAGTTTTTTTTTTCAAATCACCATATAGCTAAGTACACACGTCCCAGTGAACGGCTAGACTTTAAAGGTTGTCATCTTTAGTTTGGATTTAAATCAGGGCTTACAGAGACCTCTTTTGTTAGTATATAGATCTTTTATTAATATTTATTTATGGATGCACTTTATAGCCTTTTTCCTATATTCTGCATGTTAGTCCATTGCTGGGTAGCCATGCACATATAGTGATTTTACATGCAGACAGGATGAGAGGCGTTTGGAGAAACAGGGTCAATTTGTAATGTTTTAGAATGATTATCAAACTAGTAAAAAAGTGCTTTGGAATTATGAGCAACATATTTAGAACCATTTTAAGTAGGAAGCAGGAGGCCCTGGTCTCACTAAACAAGGCTTACATAAGACCAGTTATTGAGTATTGCAGGTCAGCATGCAACAACTCCCTAGGCCAGATTAAAAGATTGAAAAGAATCCAAAATTTGTTTACAAGGAATGTAGTGGTTCTAAGGTACATTAGTTATGCTTAAGGATTGCTAGTAGTTACAGACTTTTAACAACTGCCAATCTAGAAGTATTGCATGACGTAAATATAAGGAACAAGAGTTACGTAGTGAAGTTACCTAGAAATTAAAGCAGAATCAAGACTAACTGCTTTTTTGTTAGGGGTGGACATCTGTGGAGGTCATCTCTTTTAGAGATTAAGAAAGCAACTACCATTACAATGTTCAGAGGTTTGATTGACAAATGGGCAAGTGATCGAACATTTGATCTAGGGTTTTCCTGCAGAAAGTTCTTAGCTAGACTTGTATGAGGCTTTGGACTTCTAATAATCCGTAATACATTGAAACACTGACTCAGGATCAACTGTTGCTGATTTTAGGCCTAGTAATTCTGGAGGACTCGCTCCACTCCTGCTTGGCTCAACTGGCTGCTGTTTGTCTTGAACTTTTCTTACTAATTGGCTGTCTGTTGATCTCTTGCTGTTGACTGGTGATTTTCCCCTTTAGATGGGTGTTTGTAAATAAGAAGCTTAGTTATGTGGACCAAGACTGTAAGGTACTGAATTGTGGTCTACTGAGCTTGATGGAGTCCTGCCATGCTAACTGGATTTTATTTGCATATTACCCTTGTTTAACCAGACAGCAGTTGAGTGACTTGTGGTTGGGTGTTTCTGATTTTTGGCCTGGTGGTTGTGATTGCTGTCCCTTGTAAGGGGCAGAATGGCTCCACCCTACATGCTTCATCTGCATGGGATGGCAATTTATAGCATTGCTCCTGTTTTACAGCATATATTAAACTGTATTTTACTTGTAGTACCACAATATTTAATTTAAAAAAATTTATTGGAGAAAGGTCTCAATTTTATTCCTTCTCAAGTTAGTTTTTTGAGTGATGTTCTAATAGATTTGAGGTTATTTTGTTGCAATGTTTCTTTGAAGATTTTGTTTAAAAACAACAGTGCTTTAGATACTAAAACCCTAAAGAATTTCTTCAGAGTTAAAAGCAGTTTCACTCCTCTCATGCCACACAATGTAGAGAGTTTTTTAAAAATGTGTGAGAAGGATTTTTATGAATGGTTTGGATCTAAAAAGAAAAGGTGTTGTTTCTTTAATGTCAGCAAAGATGAACAGAAGTCTATCCAATCCTTGAAGAATAATAGCCATATTATTGTTAAGCCAGCTGACAAGGGTGGGGCAGTGGTTATCATGAATTCCTTAGAATATTCTGACACTATGAACAGTATGTTAACAGATGATAAGGTTTATGAAATAATCACTAGAGAAAGGGTTAATACAATTGTTAAAATGTTACATAATGATCTTTATGACCTTTTGATGTGTGGTCAGATAAGCTGTGAGTTATATGAGTATTTTTTAATAGAATTTCCTACCGTTCCCATAATCAGAGGTCTACCTAAAATACACAAAGGTATTAAACCAGTACCAATGAGACCCATAGTCTCTGGTGAACGATGGATAACCTCCACTATCTCATCCTTTGTGGAAGGGCTATTACGACCCCTGGTGGATGGCATTCCTGTTATTCTGAAAGATTCATATCAACTTATTGAGTTTTTCAAAGGATTTGAGTTAGACAAAAGGGGAACAGTTCTGTTATTAGTAACCATGGATGTCAAGAATCTTTTCACTAGTATTCCCAATGACTTGGGGCTTCAGGCCATCAGAGAGAGCCTTGTTACCAATTCAGGTTATAGTAGCAATAGACAAATTCTGATCAACTGTCTTCTTGAACTGATACTTGACAACAATGTCTTCCTATTTCAGGACCAGCTATATTTGCAAAAATGGGGGGTTGCCATGGGCACCCCCTGTGCGAATAGTTACGCTAACCTTGTAGTCTACAATTGGGAGCTTAACTATTTGTTTAAACATGCAGATTATAACAAAATAAGAATGTACAAGAGGTTTGTTGATGACATTCTTTTTTTATGGGAGGGCACAGAAGTAGAATGTTTGAATTTCATTACAGAATTAGAAGCCACTACTACATTCTTAAGGTTTACAGCTGAAATATGCTCAAATAAACTGTTGTCATAAATAATAATGTAAGATCCATGTTAAAAGATCACCTTGCATTCATTGAGGGAAATGTAGTTTTCCAGACTTAAGGGTAGTAAAATCTTTCCTTAAGGAAGAACAAACCAGAAAAAAAAAGGAAAACCAGATGTACAGAAACGATAACACTGAGGAAATGATGAAGCTCTGACAAGAGTGAAAGCTCATCTGTGTTTGTGTTTCAATAAACCATGGGGTTAAACAAGCAATATCAGCCTGAATCCTGTCTCTTTTAATAAGCATGCAAGGTGATTTTTAGCATGGATCTTACAATAGTATTTATGACAACAGTTTATTTAAGCATGTCATATGCTGTTATCATTCCTGTGCAACTGGTTTTCCCTTTTTTTTGGCATGTAATATCAAATTGTACAAAGAAATAGCAACAGCAATTATAAAATAACTAGATAGGACAAAATCTAATGCCATCTTGGCAGAGATACTGGCTTTCTTTTCAGATCAGTCACTATGTCTATTAGGATGGGTTTTGGCTGTCTTAGGACCACATAGAGGTACTGAGTAAACTCAGTATAATGGAGGTCTTAGAGATCATCCTAGCAGCTGTACAGCTGGCATTGACAATACTTCTTGGAGCAATTTAAATATCATTGTTTCTGATCACAAATGGTCAAAAACAAACGTCATCTACAAGCCAGCTGCACACATCAACATTATCATTTTTATAGTATGGCAAGTCTCTCCACACCCTAAAATGAAAATTATAATCTTTATAAGATGGAAGTCTCTCCATACCCTAAAATGAGGGTTACAAGCTTCCAAACCCCCTTTCTTATAAATAATTACTTGTTTCTTAGTAATGAAAAAAAAAACTTCACAGAATAGAGAACAGAGGTCTTGTGCAAACAGTGATACTACAGTATTTATTTATTTATAGACTAGCATGCTTACATATGTACATATTAAAAGAAAAACAAATAAACGGTCTGTTTTTAGAGCAAATACTGTACGTATAAATATGCAGTGCTAAATTTAGCAACTCCAGAGGCATAGAAGGAAAAAACCCTGACCATGACCCAGGTGACCTGTGTTTGACTAGTGACATAGATATCTGTTGGAGCTGGAAGGGGGAGGGGGGAATGCAGTGCTTAATACTGCTCTCCTCTGTTTGTGAAGGGGGGAAGGGCATGTGCTCATGGACACAATCTGCAGTAGAATCCTCAGTGAAGATTGAAGATAACAAGGAGTTGTTTGTCTTTAAAAGCTCAAGGTAAAGTCCTCATACTGTGCAGAGCTACAGTATGTACCAAAGGCCCATTGTATTCCAACTCTTTAGATGGACTCTTACCTTCTAGAGAACCGTGTTTCCTGTTACAGCAGAAACGTCTGTTCCACTAGTGATTTAGTATTGGCTGACTGGGATGTCACTGAAGTGTATGGATGATTTATCATGCTTTCTATAAAAGAAAGGAGATAGTGAATACAAAACTGTAGCTTTTCAAAAAGCTGATTATAACTTACTATTTAAAATAATAGTCAAAGTTTTCAATTCAACAAGGGCAAACTAATTTGTGAACATCAGTTTTGTGGGAAAGTGATAAAAGACTAGTGACTCCTTTATATATCTCTTGAAATCTTTGTTTGGTTATCCAGATCTGAGACACTGGTAGCATCTTTAAAGTTAATAAACATATTTGCCTGCATGAATATAGAATTAATGTGGTTGTTTATGTGTTATCATGGTTTAACACAACCAAGTAGTTTTTTTTTTCAAATCACCATATAGCTGAGTACACACGTCCCAGTGAATGGCTAGACTTTAAAGGTTGTCATCTTTAGTTTGGATTTAAATCAGGGCTTACAGAGACCTCTTTTGTTAGTATATAGATCTTTTATTAATATTTATTTATGGATGTTCGTTATAGCCTTTTTCCTACATTCTGCATGTTAGTCCATTGCTGGGTAGCCATGCACATATAGTGATTTTACATGCAGACAGGATGAGAGACGTTTGGAGAAACAGGGTCAATTTGTAATGTTTTAAAATGATTACCTAACTAGTAAAAAAGTGTTTTGGAATTATGAGCAACATATTTAGAACCATTTTAAGTAGGAAGCAGGAGGCCCTGGTCTCACTAAACAAGGCTTACGAAAGGCTTTTTATTTATTTAATTATTTATTTTTCTGTGATTTATTCATCTCATTTCTTCATCAGATATAGTCATTCTGAACTAGTTCTTACTGTAGTCATTCTGAACTAGTTCTTATTGTAGTAATTCAATTAGCCTGAATGAGCTTAGATGTTATGTTTACAAATGCATGCTTTTTGAGTAATATATCTGTATGTACATTTTTGTCATATATCCATCTTTTCTAAGATAGAATGCATTACTTGGAACAGCTGATGAAATTATTATGGAAAACATTATGTTCCTGTTTAATATATGCACCTTACTCTTTCCTCATGAGCTGACCTAAATTATGTTCCAGATAACTGAATCAGCATATATTCATACCAAACAGTATTTATGGAACGACACTTTTGATTGGCATGCATATAGGAATTGACTAAGTTTTGGATTTCGTCTCTATTGCTATGATTGTACTACTACGTATTTATTTTTAAAAATTTAAAAATATAATGCATCAATTTGCGTAGATTTCATGCATTCAATATCTATTTGACAATAGTAAAGCCTTTATAAAAGGAATTTGCAAGCATTTGTTGTCTCATGAAAACAGACCTTTACCGCACGTTTTTTTACCGTACGGCATTTTAAGCACTTTAAGTATTTTAAGTATCCATATGAACTTGTTCAATACCTTCATTAACACTTTATATATGTATTTTAAAATATGATGTTTTTAATCAGAAATATTGCTTCATTGTTACTAATTAGATATGCTTGGTAACTATGGAGATTAATTTTCCTGCCCAGAGATGTATTTAAAGAACATCTCATCTTGCTTTTATTTGTAATCTGATGAAGCGTAGGTAGTTCCTACGTGAAAGCGCTAATCTTCCTGGATCCTAATAAATTGTTTTCTTATATCCTTGACTGGATTTTTTCGTGATATTGGACTTGTGAGCATCGTGGTTTGTAACTCTAGTTCCGTTCTTGTGGTAAACAAGGCTTACATAAGACCAGTTATTGAGTATTGCAGGTCAGCATGCAACAACTCCCTAGGCCAGATTAAAAGATTGAAAAGAATCCAAAATTTGTTTACAAGGAATGTAGTGGTTCTAAGGTACATTAGTTATGCTTAAGGATTGCTAGCAGTTACAGACTTTTAACAACTGCCAATCTAGAAGTATTGCATGACGTAAATATAAGGAACAAGAGTTACGTAGTGAAGTTACCTAGAAATTAAAGCAGAATCAAGACTAACTGCTTTTTTGTTAGGGGTGGACATCTGTGGAGCTCATCTCTTTTAGAGATTAAGAAAGCAACTACCATTACAATGTTCAGAGGTTTGATTGACAAATGGGCAAGTGATCGAACATTTGATCTAGGGTTTTCCTGCAGAAAGCTCTTAGCTAGACTTGTATGAGGCTTTGGACTTCTAATAATCTGTAATACATTGAAACACTGACTCAGGATCAACTGTTGCTGATTTTAGGCCTCGTAATTCTGGAGGACTCGCTCCACTCCTGCTTGGCTCAACTGGCTGCTGTTTGTCTTGAACTTTTCTTACTAATTGGCTGTCTGTTGATCTCTTGCTGTTGACTGGTGATTTTCCCCTTTAGATGGGTGTTTGTAAATAAGAAGCTTAGTTATGTGGACCAAGACTGTAAAGTACTGAATTGTAGTCTACTGAGCTTGATAGAGTCCTGCCATGCTAACTGGATTTTATTTGCATATTACCCTTGTTTAACCAGACAGCAGTTGAGTGACTTGTGGTTGGGTGTTTCTGATTTTTGGCCTGGTGGTTGTGATTGCTGTCCCTTGTAAGGGGCAGAATGGCTCCACCCTACATACTTCATCTGCATGGGATGGCAATTTATAGCATTGCTCCTGTTTTACAGCATATATTAAGCTGTATTTTACTTGTAGTACCACAATATTTAATTTAAGTTAATGTAAGTTAATTTTATGTACTTAGACTGGAATTATTGTGTGCAACTATGGTTTTCTGTACTTCTCAATGTTTTTCTGAGGTCCAGCAAGTTAAAACTGAATCCTATGATTTTTTTTCTTTTCCATTTGATTGCAGGATAGCTGAGAGATCTTTCTAATTAATCTTTCTGGTAGTTCTCCAGTTAGACAGACACTATTATCTCATCAGATATTGTTCGTGGTCTACATGGCTTCACAGTTTGCTGTGTCCCGCCTGTTGCCAACCTTCTTATCTCAGGAGCTTTGTGACAGTGCAGCAACTGCTTCATGTTTATGGACAATTAATTGTTAAATTTGAAGGCTAGGTGTCACACACTGCACACATCTCTCAGCAACCTAAAACTAAACTGAAACCATGTAACAACAGGCCAATCTTTGCTGAGGTTGTTAAGGAAACATTACCTAAGCTGTCAAGACCTCATTGTAACAAACCTCAAAGAGAATACAATACTGTCTGTATCACATCTTCCTGTGCACCTTCACCCATACCTGAAGTGTGTTACTCTGGCTCCATGCCTACTCCCATAAGGACTCCCAAGGCTAAAGCCATGCAGTATAAGGGATTAATAATAACTTGACTCTGAAGGCATACTGTTGCTGTACTCTGCAGCCTGTGCAAGGATGATGTCAGCGTCAGCTGCTTCTCTGGAGCCAGTGTTCAGAATGTGATCGGTGCCCTTAGGTCCCTTAATCCTAAGTATGAGCATACTGTCTCTGTTGATATACCTTGCATGTTGAGGGAGCAGGAGAGGGATGTAGATGAGCTTTATATCCATGTTTACAATGCAGGTAAGATACTTTCCTAGAGCAATTCTTTCCACCTCTAAGAATAATGGTATAATTTCAAATAAAAATAATTGATTTCAAAAACTAGCTAAGACCTTTTCTGCCCTTGTAGTCCCTTTTTTGAGACAAAGTTCACTTATTATACATTCCAGTCTATCAGTTATAATTTGTACTCATTAAGTTGGCTCTAAATACTAGAAGTCTGAACAATAAGTTCCCTGGTTCAGAGGCTTTCATGCCACCTTTGCACATTCATTTGTGTGTGTTGTTATAGAAACTTCTTTTCAATATTCTGAAACAATGCCTCTAAAATAGGTTACAATGTCTATCCTTCATTCTTTCAGACCATCTTGGATGGCAGAGGACCACATTACATACAGGTTAGATTCCGTATCTGTTAATTGCAGTATCTTAATACTAAGTGACTTTCATTATCCATACATCAATTGTGAATCTTAAGCAGCTAACAATAGATATATACCCAGAGTTTCCCAGATTTCATTCAGACCAATTCCGTAGAACAAACTGTCCAATTTCCAATAAGAACAGAAATATACTTAACCTTGGTAAAAGTGACTTATTTCATTAAGGAAAGTGATATGTCTTTGTAGCTGACCAACCACATAAAATAGTAAAGAATACACCTTGGGAAGATGAATGTCTGTCCTCACTTAAATGTCATTTGTTGGAAGATAGAATTGCTTGCTATGTAAAAGATTTGATTTGGCTGTTATATCATAACTTGTATTTTTGTTAATCATAATGCTGGGTACATCACTTGACAATACATGCTTTCTACATTCTCATGGATTCAGGAAAGGATAACTGAGCAGTTTTGCTGCACTATAATGTTTTTACTGGTCTTGGTAAGCTGCTTTCATGTGTGAGGACCAGTAGACCTAAAGGAGTTATTATATGTGAATTGTGAGTCTTCCTGGCAGCAATTTCATATTAGCACCATTACTCCCATACAATACTTTATCATGGTAATGAGATTGCAGCTCAGATGCACATTTGTTATGTGTATAGGTTCATAGGTTCACAGGTCATTACTAGGCTAATTACCACTAGGGCCCTTACAATCCTAGCTGCACACCCCGAGCCATTTGCTTCCCAAGTATCATATTGGGGGGGCTAAGGATTTGTAGGAGGCATTAGTTAGGATAATGCTTGTCTTATTGATGGCCAGACTGGGGGTAAATTTATGATTTTCCATCCAATTGTCAAAGTTTTGTTTGAATAGTGCCAGGTACAAACTCTATTTTACATGGATGGGGAACCTATTCCATAGTGTGAGGAACCTTTGGGACACATATCTGTCTCACCTGCATGTTCTGTTTGTCAAAGTTGAAGTTCAGATCCCTGGATCTTGTATTTCTGGTGCTGTTTGTTTTGCACATGTGCAACAGATCCATCAGGGTTGGTTCTGAGGAATCCCTGTAAACTAGGCAACTATCTCCTCTCAGCATCATGTAGAAGACTGAATGCAGAGGCAGAGCCTTTAGGTGATCAGTGTAGGACAGGATATTCATGCCCTGAATTCCCCTAGTGAAAAACCTTTGTGGACATTCCACCTGTTGCAAGTGTCAGTTTAGATATATGCCAAAGGGGGAATTGCATTCAATGATAGGTCTGATAAGGGCTAAGTAGAGTGGTACTATAACTTCCTTAAACCTGAATGGAATACTCTTACCTATAAGTAGAGAGACATAGAATGACTTTCTTATTATCTTGGCTACATGTTGGTCAAAGGCCAAATTGTTGTCTACATATGTTCCCAGATCCCTTAGTGCCGGGTCAACTCTTAGAGGTGCTTTATTGATGGAGTAATTAAATTGCATTTACAGTTTCTAAAAGGACATTGTAATGCATTTTTGGCATTACATTTTAGGCCATGGTTTTGGCATCAGTCATTTGTCTGTGTTAAACCCACTTGTAAGATGTTTGCGTCTTGGGGGGGGGGGACACATAATAGCTCCGAGTTTACAGTCATCTGTAAACTTGGCGAGCCAGAAATCTTTAATGTTAGCCTTGATGTCTGACAAGTAGATGCCAAACAGAAGCGGGCCAAGCATGGTGCCCTGGGATCCTCCACTGATGACCAGTCTTTTGGTGAAGGTGAAGTCACAGATCCAGACTTCTTGTGTCCTGTATGTGAGACAGTCAGTAATTCAGCAAGTTATGTAAGGGTTTATGTCTATCTCAGAAAACTTTTTGACAATGCCTGAGAGAGGTATTGTATCAAAGGCTTTACACAGGTCAAGATACACTATATGCACTGTTACACCCTCATGCATTGCCTTGGAGACCCTCTCAAAGATGTCTACCAGGTTAATTAGATGACCTTTCCTTAACAAAGCCAAATTTGAATGGGTCCAGTGTCTGTAGGTTGCCAATGTACTTGTTTATCATTATTATGATAATTTGTTCCATGGCTTTTCTTATTAGACTTCTTAGACTAATGGGTCTGTAGTTCCTTGAATCAGATGATGGTCCACCCTTGTGGAGAGGAATGACTTTTGTGGTCCACTATTCACTGGGAACATAGGCTCTTTCAAGGCTGTAGTTGAAGAGTGCCTCAAGTGGTCCTGATAGGTCATGTTTTAGATTGTTCAGGGGGCAACCAGGGATGTTGTCAGGATGTTGTGGGGTGGTGGTCTTAGCTTTAGCAAGTGCTGCCAGTGCCTAGTCCCTGCTGATAGCTGGAAGAAGTATGATGGAGGGGATTTCATCTAGTGGAGCTGAGGTGGAGTAGTGGTTGACATTAGGGCTGAATTTATCAGCCAGTAGATTTGATATATTACCCTGATCAGTGTAGGTGGTATCATTCACCACCAGTTCATCACACTGTTGTGTATTACCTGTAAGGTTCTGGATGCAGCTGAAGAAGACCTTTTGATTGTCCTTTGTCCTTGAGGCTATCCTGACCTCATAGCTGGCCTTCTTGGACTTAACTAGGATTCTTAGTTTCTTGTATAAGAGAACACTTGTCTTTAAGGTAGTTGTTTTTCTGATTTTGGCCATAAGTTTTTTTTTGTTTTTTTTATTGTATACCCCGTTTAGGTGATGATTCCACTGGTAGGGTTTGTTTCAGTGTTTGTTTTCAATTAATTTCTGGTAGGTATGGCAACCTCTGTGCAGCCATTCATGTGTTTGTATAGTGACTGAATAATTCTGCATAGGTAGTTGTGATCTTGGGGTTAGAACGAGCATTGAATTTTGACAAACTATTACTTAATAGGATGTAGTTTGCCTGTTGATATTTCCTGTTACTGATTTAGCTGGACTTTCTGGGTTGATTTTTACTTCAAATGAGACAGCTTTGTGATCCAACCTCACTAGTGACGATGTGACATGGAGGGGGTGCAACATTCTCCCATGCTGTTGAGTAACATATCCAGTATGTTTGATCCTCTAGTTGGACTGTGCATTATCTGTTCCAGGGTGTTTGTGTTAATAAAGTCCAGGAAGCATTGTGCCTATGAGTTTGAGGCAGTTTACATTTCCCAGTCTATACAGGGATAGTTAAAGTCCCCTATGAATAGGGTGAACACCTCTACTAGGATTATCTAAGAGTCTCAGTTTCAGAAAACAGGCATTATGAAGGAAAAGACGTTAAAACTAAGTACACTATATTTCTGAAATATGTCAGGAACTGTATTTAAGTATTGCAGTCAGTCTTGATGAATCCCGTGTTACAGCTTCCTTTATAAACAGATCATTGACTAAGTTACTTGGTCATCATAGTAGTAGGACATTATTACTAATACTTTCAGAAAGTGCTTTGTGTTTTTTGGTTCCATTTCAACATGTACTAGAGCAGCAACAGCACCTGGGGTGGATATAATTGACTTCATTTTAATATATTATCTGAAGGAAGATATATCAGTTGAGTCACCACATGCCTTATTCAGTAGCCTGATGTCACTGTTTCAGACATGTCCTTAATCTTATCATGGGACTAGAACTCAGAATCATCTTGCTCTGAAATGAATAACCTATTAGCTGCATTACATTATCTTTCTGAGAGACTTTTTCAGATACTGGAGTCAAAGTTCAGAAAACTGCTTGCAAATTTTTAATCCTTACACATTGTATTTAAAAATGTACAAAGTTCTTCAAACTTTACTTCCAACAGTCAGAAAGACGTGCTCTTCACTTATTGCTCTATGCAATCATAAAAAGGCTGTTTTTTGATGAATAATTGTGCCTCTGTGTGTTTTATGAATAGATTTGAGCTGCAGGTGCTGGTGTTGACATGTACAGACATTTCCTGAGATCATTAATCTGCAATACTTCTCAGAGAACATCAGGCTAAAATATATTGGGTTAAGTACAAAGAGTATGCTTAGCTACACCCTCAGATGTGTTGGACAATGCTGATACATCTTAGACTCAGATCCTACTACTGTTGCATTTAACCAAACTTTTTCCCCAGGCTTTATAAATATGTTTTAATAATTATCATACTATTTTCATTATAGTTTGCACAAGAAGATTTCTGAAGTGCTTGGCTTATATTTATACGAGGCAACTCATTATACAATTGGTGTTTGTAAATAACGGGAGATTTTTTTAGAGCCTGGAATAAAAACAAATATTTCACTATCTGCATATGGAGATATCAAATGACAAGGTTCACAGAAAGATGATTTGGGCAGATCTGTGATGACTGGAAGAAGTGGATACATTGCTAGAATTAAAGAAAGACATGTACAAAGACCCAGTGAGCAAGTATGAACAGTGTTCAGCCTCATACAAGATCTCCATTTGGGATTGGGTGTGCATCAGGGTTTAGCTCTGAGACTACGCCTATTCATATTGGTGATGGACTACATAAGCAAGCAGATCAGCAGTAGCAGATCAACAAAGCTGCTGCAGATGATGTGTCACAAGCAGATTCTGAACCTTAATTTCTGACAAATGACAGGGGACCAAAATGAAAATCCGAAGGTACCTGTGATGTAACTGAGTAAAGACAATGGTCATGGAAGGAAATGGGAGAATTAAAAAAAAAAACTAAAAACTGAGATAAAAGGGAAAATAGTTGAACAGGTTAATATTTTCAAGTATTTGGAAGGTGTAGTTAAGGGAAAGGAAATCTGCATGAGGAGGTCCAAGCTAGAATCAGGAGTACTGTAACCAAATGACAGAAAGCCTCAATGGGAGTGAATGACAAAAGAATGCCAAAGAGGCTGAAAAGTAAGGTTTACAAAACAATAGTTTGGTCAGTGCTTTTGTATGGCACAGAATCCTGAGGAGTGAAGACAGACCACCTCTAGGAAGCTTGACACACTGTAGATGCAGTGCCTGAGATGAGTATTAAGATGCACACTGTGGGATAAACAGACAAATCAGGACATCAGAGTGGAAGACATAATAGCTGAAGATGTAGACAAAGTCAGGAAGAAAAGATTTTGACGGTTCAGTCACATGGCTAGGAACGCAGCAAACAATTTGGTAAAGCAGACATAGGACAGACAAGAAGAAGACAAAAGAAAACAAGGATGCCTGGCTAAGAGGAAGATTTATTGCATGACCGAAAACCTGTGACAGTCAGACATGACTGTCAAAGAAGGTAGGAGTGTGGCTACGAATCAAAAGAGATGGCAATAGTTTTATACAAAACCCAACCCCCATATAAAAATGGGGATTGATGATGATGTTGAAAAGAAGAGTTTGCTTCATTACTCCCACTTGGGACAATCTCAGTTGTTGACTGTATATAATTTGTCTGACACTGTACTTGTGGGTAAGTAAATGACTTGCAGTCTGATGTTGTCAAAGCAGCTGTTATTTACGAATTAACTTATGAAAGCCTTGGGCACAACAGCTCTCTCATGCCAAACAGGAGCAAGGAGAGATCACGATATTGGAGTCTTGACTATTTAATGACCAAGCTGCTAGAAATAAAAGACAGCAGGTAGTCTCTGGTTCCCTATCCCTTCCCTGTTATGTGATGCAAAGGTATAGGAGACACCAGACATTTGCTAAAGAGAGTTTATGCAAAGCTTTTAGATGTTGTTCTGTCACTACTAAGGTCTGTGAAAGAAAGATGACAGTGCACTCTCAGGTCAGAGTTTCCAGATAACAATTGGAGCTTTCTTTTTCTGGAAGAGCTTCAGAGTTCAGATTCCCCTTGTGATCTTAATTTTACTGAAGTGTCAGACATGAGTGTCAGACATGAGTACTTTAAGTAAAAACCACTAACTAACTAACAAATCAGATTCTGTTGTGAAGGCACTAGCCGAGACGTCAGAGTAATACATGCTGGTATACTTCTTTTTTGGGTCACTGGTTGGTGGATTTTACTCTATTGCTTCTATTTGTGGTTTAATTAATGAGTACTTTAAGTCCTGAGTAATGCTCTGTCTCATTTGGTCCTCACCACACCATTGGCTTTTAAAGGGATTACAGGGACTATAGTTGTGGCAATATATGTACATGCCTTTATAAGTAAATTAGCTTCAGCAGCAGATGTCCACATATAAACTGCTACTGATACATAGATACTATCATTGTTTTCAGCTCAGATTCCTGCCTCAACACATTCCAAAAAATTTACAGAAGCACACTGGCCTGTTCTACAACTGACTAAAAAGTCACAGAGTATTGGCCAACTGTAGTAATTCTACTACTGTAATTTTTCTACATTTCAAACATTTTCTCAACCCAGTCCTGTAAGAATATGAATGAGAATGCGATTCCATCTCAACAGTTTCTCAGATAATGTACCTTGGATCACGTATGGATCGGAATCTCATCTTCTCATTCCCAATAGACTACACAGTTGATAAAACATTAAGACAATTGCTGTTTGCATATTGGTGCACCCACCTCATTGTAAATGTAGCCCAAAAAGCCATAGGCATTAATATAATCATTCACAAACTAATATTCTGTACTGCGGTGATGGTGCTGCGGTAGCGTTGTCGCCTCACAGTAAACCGCTGTCCTGTTCGATTCTCAGCTAGAGCGTCTTCTGTGTGGAGACATGCGTGAATGGGCGTACCTTCGTTGAAGATTGTGCATCAGAGCTGGCAATTCAGCATGTAAAAATCTACTGCCAATCATTAGCAGACCAGAGTTCCGCTGTGGCGACTCCTAACTGGGAAAAGCTGAAAGACACAACAACAACAAACTAATATTCTGTATTCCCATCACAGCTCTAAATTCTGTTTACAATTCAAAGATTCTGTAGACCACTAGAAATAAAATGTATCAGCTCATTACTTTATCACATACAGAAGAACACCTCCTTACAAATTCTCATAGATTAAGCTGGATGACTAAAACACTCTTCAGCTTCAAACGCCTATCTTATGGTCACTTTACTCCACAAAGACTCTCCCTGCACCTATAAATTGCAACCAGATATCAAGCAGAGTCTAGATCAGACTACCCTTTAACAAAGCCCTGACTGAAAAGTCCATTATAAGGGTGAAACTCACTCCTTCGGGGTAAAAGAAGGGTTAACGTTTTCTCTACATTGACCACTTTAAAGAGGAATGTAAGTGTAACTGCATGCAAGAAAAAGGCCAAACAATAAGAAAACAGCTGGAATTTATGCCTCTCAACTACTTTGCTCAAGAGTTCGTGACAGAGCCAAAAATGGGGAACAGTTTTTTTTTTTAATATTACTATAATTCTCATCAACAGTTAACAGAATACCAGGGTTTGAATCAATGTGCACTTTCTGCAAAATTAAGAAGTAAGCAACTTTAATGCATGCCATTATTAACTGATTGTAAACCTTAGTGATTTACCAGTAAAATAAAAAAAAATTATGAGACAGGGTAATTTATAAGACAGAATCAGGGTCAGTCTGTAAAATCACTGGCAGGTGAGAGGTATAATGAATGTCACTAAACAGTAAATGCACTGCTAGAAAACATACGCTCTGTATTTGTCTATTAATATAACTATGGGTACATGATTTTTGCATAAGAAACATGATTGTAAATTGTCATTGCCAAATGCATTTGACTTCAAAATTCAGTATGAATACGGTGTAATCTAAGGTTCTATATTTGCCCCTTGATCTTTTTAATATATATATATATATATATGTGTGTGTGTGTGTGTGTGTGTGTTTGGAGTGTTAGAATAATTAGTCTTGATATTTCCACAGTAAGTAGAAATTCTTTGTGCAGTCATAAGTTGTGCAGAAGATGTTTAGACAAGTATATGACAGATCATAATCCTCTTGTAAATTTGGTGAAAAATAAATAATTATGTACCAAGAGACAAGGGTCAATGTCAACTTGAGATAAAAGTATACATATTATAGTGTATTTTTCCAGCAATGGTACAGGAAGTACATAGAACTGAAAACAGATAAAACCTGGAAATTATTATTTAAGCTGGATAATGCTCTAGGAAGAATGTCTATTTTGCCTTTGCTAGCTATCATAAAAGTTAAACTCTTTCCAATAGTGTGCACAGCAGAAGTGTGATGACATTCCTTAGGGACTCTTCTTCTTCTTCTTCTTTCGGCTGCTCCCGTTAGGGGTTGCCACAGCAGATCAACTGTTTCCATTTCTTCCTGTCCTCTGCATCTTGCTCTATCACACCAACCACCTCCATGTCCTCTCTCACCACATCCATAAATGTTATCTTAGGCCTTCCTCTTTTCCTGTTACCTGGCAGCTTCATCCTTAGCATCTTTTTCCTAATATACTCAGCATCCCTCCTCAGCACATGTCCAAACCAACATAATCTTGCCTCTCTGGCTTTGTCTCCAAACCTTCCAACCTGGGCTGACTCTCTAATATATTTATTCCTAATCCTGTCCATCCTTGTCATACCCAGTGCAAATCTTAACATCTTCAACTCTGCCACGTCAAGCTCTGACTTCTGCCTTTTTGTCAGTGCCACTGTCTCCAACCCATATAACATAGCTGTTCTCACTACCCTCTTGTAGACCTTCAATTTCAGTCTTAATAGTACTTGTCTGTCACAAATCACTCCTGACACTCTTCTCCACACACTCCATCCTGCCTGTATTCTCTTCTTCACTTCTTTTCCACACTCATCATTACTCTGAACTGTAGATCCCAAGTACTTAAACTCATTCACCTTTGCCACCTCTACTCCCTGCATCCTCACCATTCCTCTATCCTCCCTCTCATTCACACACATATATTCTGTCTTAGTCCTGCTGACCTTCATTCCTCTTCTCTCTAGATCATATCTCCACCTCTCCAGAGTCTCCTCCACCTGTTCCCTACTCTCACAATGTCATCTGCAAACATCATAGTCCATGGGGACTCCTGTCTGATCTCGTCTGTCAACCTGTCCATCACCATTGCAAATAAGAAAGGCCTCAGAGCTGATCCTTGATGTAATCCCACCTCCACCTTAAATGCATCTGTCACTCCCACTGCAGACTTCATCAATGTCACACTACCCTCGTACATGTCCTGTACCACTCTTACATACTTCTCTGACACTCCTGACTTCCTCATACAATACCACAACTCCTCTCTAGGCACCCTGTCATATGCTTTCTCTAAATCCACAAAGACACAATGCAACTCCTCCTGACCTTCTCTGTACTTCTCCATCAACACTCTCAGAGCAAACATCGCATCTGTAGTGCTCTTTCCTGGTGTGAAACCATACTGATGATCACTAATCAAGAACAATTAGAAAAAATGTGATTGCCACTGTCATTTCCATATATATATATATATATATATATATATATATATATATAGAGAGAGAGAGAGAGAGAGAGAGAGATACACACATAGATCCACAAACCAAACAAAAAAAATAAAAATACATAGAAACATGCACATACACACATATGTATGTATAGACAGAGCTAGATAGATGTGCATGTATACAGAATGTGTTTAGAACAGCAAATGCACAGGTGATTCTAGCTGGCCAAGTATTAGCAACAAGTTAAGTTAGCACTGTCACAAGGCACTGATCTTAGTGGTGACATCTGGAAGGAAAATATGCTATGCGTTAAACATGGTACAAGGACATGAACCAGGTAAGAAAAATTTACAAGGACAAGACTATGGGTTACATTATCCAGAAACATTCTTAAAGTATTGGGAAAGTAAGAACTTTGGAACAATACTAGGCAAGTAATCACTGGAACCATAAGATACTTCTTCATTTTCATCTTTAAGTAGACAGACTTAAAATTTGTTGCCCCCTTTTGGAAATATTTAACAGTGCTTACCTATAAAATCAAGCAGGGTGTTATATTATGACCCTGGCATAAATCGGTGTCGACCTAGCCAATCAACACTAGCCTTAAAAGTACAAAGCAATTTTTCACTTGATCTGTAATGGTACCTTATCCCATAGGCTGGGAATCCATATAGTTAATAACTTATCTCTCCAAGAAGTCTTGTTTATTTGTTAGTCTTGCTTTAGGTCCTCAATATGGGTGCTTGTAGATCTACTAGTTTTGAGAAAAAATGGGAGGTCAAATAGGATTTGGTCTTTCATGGCTCAAAAAGAGAGACACGTGTAAGCTTGAAGTAGGCATAAGATTACTGAGTATAAAGAAAGTTGAGCAACTCTGTTGTAATGGTTGAAGTATTTAACCCCTTCGATTTTCTTGAGCTGGCCTTTCCAGTTGAATGGTATCCTTCAATTTGTACATATCAAAGGGGCATTTATTTATTTATTTAACATTTGTTTACTAGGAAAGTCTGACTTGGAACAATTTTCAGCAGAGGCCCAGGGAGAAACACTCTAGACACGTGTTTGTAATGTGAGAGGAAACTGGAGCATCCGGAGGGGACCTACAGGAATGCAGGGAGGACGTGCAGACTCCACACATAAGGCACCTCAGTCAAGAATCAAACCAGAGAACCTCTTGCTGTGAGGCAACAATGTTAACTACTGCACCATTGTGCCATTGTATTTGGTGATAGGCCTGATAAGGGACTTATTTGAATCTTGAAGGCATTCCCATGGAAACTAACTGCTCCAGATAGAAGTATTTTCTGCTTATGGTAAAAATGTAATGACTGAGTAAGAGAGAGATGTCCACATATGTACCAGGCCTCCCATGATTGTATCTGTCTGAAGATGAGTGCCATACTTAATATAAGATGGGAGCAGCTTTTTGTCAAATATTGCTTTGCTGCACTTTTTTTTTCATTTAGTTTGAGACCATTTTTCAGTACACCAGGTATGTGCATACTCTAGTTTTTGGTTTGGATATCTGTAAAATAAATACCAAACATGAATTGGCCCTGAATTGAACCCTATGGTACCCCACAAGTTACAGTTTTACATGCAGAGAGAGTACCAGCAATTTTCACAACATGGGATTTGTTGAACAACCAATCTGTAATCCATTTGGCAACATGGAGGTTTCTATTAAGCTTGTCTAGTTTTATAGTAATACCAGTGTGTATGTGTGTGCGTGTGTGTGTGTGTGTGGGGGGGGGGGGGGGTTGTGTCAAAAGGCTTGACCAGGTCTGGTTCCAGAGAAACAGCTTGCATGGAGTGACAACTGTCTTCTGGCTCTGCAGCCTTTTCAAAGAAACATGATCTGACATTCAAAAAACTGACTGGGGTCTAGATCCATTAAGTTGTCTATGTCTGCATAAATGAGTTCTGTTATAATACAGTCTGTGGCTTTGCATATAAGGTGGTATGGCTGTTGGGCATGTAATTTCCTGGGTCTGTAAATAGGTCATCATGGTGGACTGGAGCCACAATAGCCATTCTCCAAACTTCAGGTATAATCCATGTAGAAAGTCTGAACTTTAAACAGTTAAAGTAGAGGTGTGGCTAGTGCATACCTTGCACTGATGGGAATACAGTTAGAATGTGATCTGGTCCCATAAAAATATTTTATTTAGCCTTTGACAGGGAGTTTAAGACCTTTTCCAAGGTGACTTCAGGGGGGGGACTGAATTTTTAAATATAGTTATGCAACAATATTGGCATGTGGGGTACAGTCAGCACTAATTTTTCTGTTAATGTTTGTGTCTTTTCCTGGTTAGGGGTCGCCACAGCGGAACTCCGACCCGCTAATGAATGGCAGTAGATTTTTACGTACTGGCTTGCCGGGCCTAACACACAACCTTCAACGAAGGAACGCCCATTCACGCATGTCGCTACACAGAAGATGCTCTAACTGAGAATCGAATGGGCAACGTCTAACTGTGAGGTGACAACGCTACCTCAGCACCACCACCGCAGTATTTTTTCTGTTAATAAATTTGATATATCCTTTGGATTGGAATGTGTGATATTATTATGGATGAGCTCAGTAGAGTATTAGACATTATTTCTTAATTTCCTGAAATAACTGAGTAAAGATTTGTTGTATCCCTTGATATTTCTAATGATCTTAAGTTCCCACTCTCATTTACATTTTTGAATTGTGCTTTTAAGCTTCTTGCTGACAAGTTTCAGTTTGGTCAAATTCGAGTTATGGAGTACAAACACTATGGAGTAGAGATATAGAATCCTAACTATGGCCCAGGTGACCTAGATTTGATTAGCAACTCAGGCATCTAAGGCACTGGCAGAGAGGGATGCACTGGCAGAGGGGATTATTCCTGAATTTATCGTTATATTTAGGGTGAATGGGTACAGACATTTATAAACATTTGTCTAGGTGCTGCTAGAAAAACTGGAGGTAAAGGCAGCAGACCTTTCAGTTGTGTCCATTTGCAGAGAACAGTCAATAATTTTGCATGTGCCTTCCATATGCTGAAGTTAGCTTGCCCTGGAGAAGTCCCTAAAGATGGTTTAATTTTTCATGTTGGAGTGCCAGTTGAGATGGTACTATTAGGTCTAATAGAGAAGGCAACTGATTTCTGGTCAGAATTAACCAGCGGAGGGGTACAGGTGGGAGCCAGCTTGGGAAGGACCACATCAAGCATATTAAAGCCTATAGTAGATATTTTTACAATTTGATCCTGCCTATCATTATTGGCAAAATTTAGGAACTGCTGAGGATATTCATTTTTAAAGGTGTTAAGTATGACAATCAATGTTTGGATAACTGAAGTCCCCTAACATGAATATGATTAGTTTCATATTTGATTTCTCAGTGGTATGGAAGTAATTTCCATGATATTTGGGGGATGTTGATGAGATTCTGTAGCTGGCAATGAAGTAATAGCTGGATTTATTAAGGGCAATTTGGATCTCCAGGTTAGGGTTAAGGGTGACATGATTTGAAGAGATGGTGTTTCTGAAAAATGCAGATATTCCCCAGAAGTTACCCAAGTGCCCAAAGACAGGATAGGTGCTAAACCCTGATACAGAGAGAGTAATCCACATTGACTACATATCTAAATAACTACACAGATATGAATGTGCTTAACTTGCATGGTGGAATGCAAGCAATAATGCCCAACAGGGTGTGTGTTAATGTGTAATTAATGCCCGACCTGGAGTATTGTGAGGCCAGACACTGCAGGCGGACTGCCTCTACACCCCTAAGGCATTAATTACACATTAACACACACCCTGCAGGGCATTATTGCACTTAAGAGACTGGGCTGTCTGTATTGTTTTAAGTTTTATTTTATTTTTTTAATATATTTTTGATGTAAAATAGTTCCTCCGATAATGTTTCATACTTGCTGTAGTATATGTTAATGGTGTTGGAGAAAGCATTTTACATCCAAAATATATTAAAAAAATAAAATAGTAATTAAAAAATACATAAGTAAGTAAAACACAATAATTTTACAGAGCCCATTCTCTAAGGGTTGGCAGAGATCATTCTCTCTCACACACACACACACAAACACACACACACACACACACACACACACACACACACACACACACACACACACACACACACACAGTCTCTCTGCTTTCATGCATGCATTCCCTCACACATGCAGACAGAAACACACACACACTCACACTCGATTGAGCAGTCTGTCTCTCTTATACTCATACAGCCATAAAGTCTCTCACACATGCTTTATTTTATGTTTTTTCTTTTTATCTTTTACATTCGCTAAACAGCAAAAGCACTGCTTAGTGAATGTAAAATAGCTCACTTGCTCTCACTTTCACTGAGATGCATGCATACACACACACACACACACACACACACACACACACACACACACACACACACACACACACACACACACACACCTTTTCTTTTATTTTTTGTCTTCTTTTTTGACATTTTACACTCGCTAAACAGCAGAAGTGCTGCTTAGCAAGTGTACAATAATGCCAGCCTTTTAATTTTTCTCAGTCAAAGTTTCACATCAGCTTGATAAGCTGCTGTGAAGTGGCAAACTCATTTTTCACTGGGCGTTACATGTGCATTAATACCCTGCTGGAGAACGCTCATTGTCCAATCAGGGTACTGATGTAAGTATGATGGAACATTTTCAGTAAGAACATAATAATAACTGAGAAATACATTCCAGACTCAAGAGGGTAAATTTAATAATTATGATAGAATAGTAAACTAGAAAAGATAAAAGGGATTACATTTTCCAGGTTTTGCGAAGAAAATTTAATTCACTTGAATATTTAAGCAATAGAAATATAAGAGAAAAATGTGACAGAAAGAAGTTTGATGCTTATAATGGAAACATTTAGATTGACAGAACTTGTGGAAACAGAACCCATGTGACCCACATTGTGGAATGAATATAGACATTCTCATTGGATGTCTTTGTTATAGTAGCATAAGGAAATATATGTATTTAATCATATTTGGTACAGATTATGAGTTTGTAATTCCTGATGATCCAAAGGACATGGTTACATTTTATTTGCCACCAAGGATTAGAATGCCAAAAAGCTTGGAAGTTTTATTATATATGAGAAGATTTCTGTGTGATAGGAAACTGAAATTATCTGGCTAATTGCTTTGTTAGCAAAACTTTAAAATGTTCTTTCACAAATGGAACCATGCAACTGGCATGTGGCAGCCATTGTGTTTCGATGCTCCATCACTTCTCATTTCTAAATATGTCGGACATTTTATGAAGGATTGACCGACACAAAATGCTGCATCACTCTCAGACATTTGTTCAGGGCTTGCATGGATATACATCCACAGACTTTAATGGACAAACCACTATAAATACATGGGGTGGCATGTCCACTATAGTCTGTGGGTACATCCTCTCACAAGCCCAATGTTGACACCGCCAACTGATAAGTTTAACTAACAGTGGCAAAGAGCAAAATGAAATTTGCATTTTTTTTTTTATTAAAAACAAGCAACATATATAAATAATGATGGGGGAAAGTGTCATAGTGCTGGAGACACTACATGCCATGATGAAGCAGGTACATGCTGAGCTGTACAGGTAGACTTTAAAAAAGATGCTTTATTTAAAACATGCTCATATTATACTTTCATAAATTGCAAATGTCATTGAGATTCACAAAAGGCCAGTTTATAAAAACAAACTTCACTTTGTGCGAGAACCTTTGATTCCGTTAACTGTGGTCATGCAATAAAAATAAATAAATTTGTCCCAGTCCCCTTCAATAAATACATCACACTGAATAACAGTTGACGACCTTTATTAAACTTTCATAACATAGCTTTGATCACCAAATTTATTAATTACAACTGGACATAGTATAGTTGCTTTTAATCACAGCATAAACATCCTTATAATATTAATCAGGAAAGCATACCTACTCATCATGCCCCACTAAGCAGCATCCATACCTCTGCTCACTTACTTTACATAAGAAGCAGCGTCCAAGACTCACTTCATATCCCATTTATTGAATTACCCATCCAACCAAATAACTCAGGACGACATGACCTTAATCATCCTGACCCAGTAAGAAGCATCCATACCTCTACTCGCTTACTTTACTTATGAAGCAGTATTCCCATCTCACTTCATACACCATTCATTGAATTACCTTCCAACCAAATAAGCAGCCTCCTTGCCTCTGCTTGCTTATCTATTTAGCAAGCATCCTCCAGCTGCTCACTTTCCTTTCCCCAAATTCTTGAAATGAACATCCAAACACCAGAGGGGGAACAGAAGAGGGCAAGACTGATCCAAAGATCTGGCTAATTTTGACCAACTAACTAAAGATAGGAAAATACGTAAGTTCAATAGGGACTGTACTGATTACCAAAGAGGCCGTCCTTTTGATACATTAAAAACTGTGAGATTCTATGATTTTGGTCAAAAAACACCAGGAAACAAACCCAAGAAAAGGCCTAGGTCTATTCTAAAATCCTCTGACAAGACTTTAGCTAGTACCTCAGGGGATGACTCATCTTGCACAGACAATGACTGTAATAACTATTGAGAATCACCCAGAAGCAAAAAAAACTAATGTTCAGTACCCTTTAGACATGCAAACAAGCGACGAGGGGGTCGCAAGCACAAATATAGGAATAAGATCCAATTCCATGGAAGGGTTGTTACAAACAATGTTGAATTGATGGAATTTGAGTTTCATAATGTTTTGAACCTTTCTAATGTTCAACTGACAGATGTACAAACTAAACTACTTAATAAAGGACTTGGTTTTATTCCTAGTTTTTTTATTAATGAACATAGCATTGTTAAGGATGTTTTGTCTTTCTGTCGTAACCTGAATTTGAAATTATTCTTTTCAGACAACACCTCCCAAAGATCACTTGATTTCAAATTTTTGAAATCAGACTTTCAACCCATGAACAAACATGTCTCTATTTTCCAACAATCTGTTCTCAGGGATTTACATTTTCATCATAATGAATCATACATTCTGGGCCAGAATATGTCACCCATGGAAAAGGCAGCCTTGGAGGAATTAAAGCATAATCGCAACATTGCCATTCTACCTGCAGACAAGGGTAGTGCTGTGGTGGTTATGAACATTGGGGAATACCTTGATGAGGGGAAAAGACAGTTAGCTGATACTAGATGTGATATGCAAATGTACATTGACCCGACTGGGGTTTTTAAAAAAGAAATAGACTCTTTTCTGAAACTAGCTGAGGATGAGGGTATCATAACAAAAAATTCTGTTAAACATCTTACTGTAAAAGACCCACAGAAACAAATCTTGTATCTTCTCCCAAAAATACATAAGTCCATTTCAAAACCCTCAGGTAGACCCATTGTATCAGGGATAGGGTCCTTGATGGAACCACTATCAGCATTTCTAACACAGTATCTCAAACCCCTTTTAACATCAATTAGGGCCCGACTACAGGACACCACGCACTTTTTACAAATTTTGGAGGATACACAGCTAGAACCAGACTGGTTAATGTGCACGTTGGATGTAAAATCTTTATACACAAGTATTCCACACTGGGCGGGATTACAGTCCCTGCAATACTGGCTTGAGAGAACAAACTTATATCCTCCGGGCTTCAACACCTTACTTGTCTGCATGGCGGAACATGTATTAAACAAAAATGTCTTTTATTTCCATGGAGAATGCTTTTGGCAGCTACAAGGGACAGCAATGGGAGCTTCCTTTGCACCCATTTATGCTGACTTATTCATGGCCTATTTTGAAGAATGTATGATATATGACAAATCACACAATATTTACATGGTGGAAATCAATATCTGGCGATGATATTTGGATGATTGCTGGATGGTGTGGAAGACGGATGAAGCATATCTAAAGGAATTTATGGAGTACCTGAATGGTAACATTTGGGGTATTGAGTTTATGGTTACATGTAACAGGAGTACCATAGATTTTTTGGATGTTACTGTTTACCGTAACGCAGATGATACTCTAAGTACCAAAACATTTAGAAAATACCCTCAATACAATACCTTGTTACACGCCTCCAGTATGCACCAACCACACCATCCGCAACATCCCTAAGTCTCAATTTATGATCAGACGATTTGTTCATCTCATGATGAATTTGAACATGCCAGACTTGATTTATACCATAGATTTCAGGACAGAGGATATAGAGACATAGATATATATCAAGCTAGTTCATGGAGCAAAACCATAGACAGGAGAACATTGTTACAATACAAAAAATCAGAGCATGCTCATCAGGATTCTATCTTGAGATTTGTCACCACATATGGCAGGAACCAACCTATTGTCAGGGATGTACTTAATTGCAACTGGAAAATTCTTTTGGCTAATGAAACTTTAAGGTCAATACTAGGCCCTCAATGTCAAATGTCATACAGAAGAGGCAAGAATTTGGGAGGGCTATTTTCACATTACAAAACAGAGAAGGGGAGGTGCGATATATCATCAGACCACTATCAGTGGTGATAAACTAATTGGTACTTTTCCATGTGGTCACTGCTGCTCCTGTTTACAAGTTAGTACACTAAAAGAATTCACCAGTGCCAACACCAATCGGGTATTTAAAACCAGGGTGTTTGGTAATTGCAGCAGTACATGGGTTATTTACTTAGCTACCTGCCAATGTAAAGCTTTTTATGTTGGTCAAACCTCTACGTCTCTTAGAATAAGGATGACAGAACATCGTAGTGACATGAGGAACAAAAAAGAAACAAATGCTTTATACAGACACATGATACAATATCCCAATGCCCAGTTTATGTTCATGATCATTGACAAAATTCAGGGAGATAGGAACAACCAACAGGGTTGGCACACCATTTTAAACCACAAGGAACAATATTGGATAACCAACCTTGGATGTTTATTCCCCCCAGGTCTGAATGACCATCTGTGAGTTTCACTGAACACTGGAGGATTTCATAATCATGGTTACAACAACAAACATTCATATAGATCAAGAATTAGTACGAACCATTCAATGGTGGTTAGGCCTACCAACGTTCATATTATACTCTATAAAGCATGACAAAAATTGTTCAGGATACGAATATGTATATGTATGGTTTGGTATTCGTATCTGGTATGTTGGCGTCAAACATTGAGTATTGTACAATTACAACGTTGAACTTGTATTATCTACAAGCATATTATTTAAATTTATTATAATCTATAATATAGCTGAGAATGAGGCCACTATACTCTTTTTGCCTTATTTTGTAATATATTATATGATCAGTACTTGATTCATTATTATTCATTTCTTTTGAACTTGTGGTTATCACCCTTCAAAATATATATATATACTAGTGGTATATATTTTCTGCTTTTTTTACACTATGATATGCATTCACAAATAGTGACTATGGTATTGGTCTATTACCTTGTAATATGTATGTCATATAATGGCTTACTTCCAGAGCTTTGATTTTTATCTTTAAAAATATGACTTCATATCTACACCTCTGGCATTTTTATGTCACTGGTCATATGCCTTAATCAAGAATGGAACATGCATTTTGTTACTCCAGCCACTGGGTGGTGCTGTAATATTGCTTCCAGGTAATCAGAGACTAGTATAAATGCAGGCTGCTTCATTTCATTCAAAAAAAACTTTATTGTATTCATTGATAAAGGCTGAATAGCCGAAACCGGTCTGGATTTGAAGGACTTATAAATAAATAATCATTATTTCTTCATTACTGCATGTTCACTATCGTTTTTTGCTGGTCGTTGGTGGTTTACATTGTTGGCTTGACCCTGCATGCCATCCTTGCGGAGCATATGGTTGTTTGCTTACTCATCCTGACCCAGTAAGCAGCATCCATACCTCTACTTGCTTACTTTACTTATGAAGCAGCATCCCATCTCACTTCATACACCAATTATTGAATTACCTACCAACCAGATAAGCAGTCTCCTTGCCTCTGCTTGCTTATCTATTTAGCAAGCATCCTCCAGCTGCTCGCTTTCCTTTCCCCAAACCCCTGAAATGAACATCCAAACACCAGAGGGGAACAGACCCAAACTGCATCCCTATTATCAACCCAATACCCTGTCATATAAATACTCCAAACCACCAGTTGACTAAATGGTTAAAATAATTCAATCATCCCTCTCCAATACTATAATAAACATAATTTTATATAACTTCTGTACCTTAATTAACTCTCCTGTACCCTAACTACCAGTAATATCCTAACAGGTCCCAGAGCCTTACATGCTAAAGTCAACTCCAAAACATTACCCATCACCACGTAAAACCATACAAGGGGACTTACCATCAACCTACCTATCTGTAATCCTATTTCCCAACCAATATGTAATAACAAAAATTGAAATTTCCTTCCAAAAGTCCCACTATGCAATATACTTTCCCCACCACTAAAATACAATCATCCCCGGAACAGAACATTGCCTTTAATTCCATTTTCTTAGACCACTGAGTGCTACACACTCTGCCCTCCCCTGTCTAGGACATCATTGCACACTACTCTAGTGACTGGAACCTCTACCATAAGAACCTCCATCACCTTTTGAGTCTGCTTCCTTCATTTCACTCCCCAGTGCCCACGCTACTCTTCTCACCTTTAACATCTGCTTCCTTTAGGCCACTGACTGCTGCCATTCTGTGCTTCCCACACCTTCAGATCACTGAGTAATGCAACTCTGTGCACATCCTATTATGACCTCCTTGCCCATCATTGCAGCTACCAGCACCATGTCCACTGTGCGGTCTTCCATCCTTGATCTGTAACAGAAAAAAACAGTAAATTCACTGCCACAAACCAAAATATCTTAATATTGTGCGCTATCAAGGGAACCCCCTGCAATATTCTCCCCCATCATCTTTCCAATGTAATTTGGACTTGAGGTTCCCTTTCTACCCCTTCGCAATCCCCCTATTTATTTTTTTAATAATATTATATAACTACATTTATATATAGCCTGCTTTCTTTTCCCAGTTGAAGCTGTAATTTGCTATCATATGTCATAAGTATGTGTACCACATTCTGCCCCTTTTTAATCCCCTTTTGTTTGCAAATGCTCTGAAACCTCATACCTCTCCACCTCTTATCCCAGGTGATATCGACAAAGCCCCATGATTCTCAACCTCTTAGAATGAAAAGTGTTCACAAGCCATGAAAAAAAAGGGGGGGGGGGGCAGAGGTATCCTCTGATGGCACAAACTAGGAAACTGAAATGTCTGACCTTTCCTAAATTAGTCTTTAATCCTTACCACTAATTGCCAAAACCACAGACTATGAAGAAACCAACCAACTATGAAGTGCATTCAGGGCATTCTAAGAAAATCAACAACCCGTGAGGCCATACCTCTCAACCTTCTATGGCGAGAAATCGAAACTTAGCCGCAAATAACAGCAGGAAAAGGACACCAAAATAAATACCATTTCCAATATTGCTCTTACCAACTGCAAAAGCTGATAGAGTAGGTTTTGCATCAGCACCGATCTTCCATCAGGTACAGAGTCTGAAACTCAAAGTTCAGCAAAGATCCCTCTAATACATTCCTACATCACTACATAATATCACCCCACTTCCAAATTTACATGCCTATTTCTAAAATGGACAACATATTTATTTCCAATTACCCTGACCACTGCTATTAAACTGTGGTATAACTACCCCATGAAATAGTTCACAAACTGGGAAAAGATATACACACTTGTAAACTGAATGCAGAGATGAACCACTGAAAACACTATACCAAGCACCCTACCAACAGATTCCTTTCATAAAGCTCTGGGAAACCACTACAGATGGCAGTCCCACAGGTTCTGTGTCTTGGCCCAGCGCTCTGTGATAGCATAAAATGTCTGGGAAAACAGTTAGTTTTGGGAGCCTAATAGTGGTGCTCCATCCCCCCCTTTTTTTCCTCTTTTTTCCTTTTACTAACTGTTCCCTCCTTTCTCTGCTTCCGTTGTCTTGTGGGTCTTTACTACAAACCAATATTGTGAGATTCAGCTGCCTTATTTTTTAAAATGCTTAATTTACAATTTGTTTAGTTCAGTGCATTAGAAGTCTTCTGCCACCCCCAGTGCAGTCTATCAATTAGCCATGATACCAGAATTACATTTGTTTATTAGGAAAGTCTGACTTGAAATGAGCCAATTATCGGTATAGGCCTGTGGACAACTCTCCAGATGCATGTCTTTGTAACATGGGAGGAAACAGGAGTACCCGGGAAAACCCACATGAATGCAAGGAGGACATGCAGAGTCCACACAAATGCACCCGTTAGAGAATCGAACCAGAGCACCTCTAAATGTGGAGAGGCACACAAACTGCTGCACCACTGCGCTGTCCTGGTTAGTGTGGTTCTACCTGTGTGTACCACAGACCACTACTAGGAATACATAACAGTAACTGCCCAGCTTCTCTGCCTCATCTGAGATAATTAAAATGTGAGCCCACAACCGTCTCCACACATGCACCTCTCACCCTATACCTCATGAGCCCAACACCCGCAAAAACCTATTTACAGATCTCTCCTTTCCCCAACTGACAAAAACCTCCACACAACCACCACTACGAAATTATTTCACAAAAAGCAAGTCCCTTACTGGGTGCTTACACAGTACCAAGCTACATCATAAATAAGTAACATTAACCTAGTTAACTAACATGACCTATCTATAAGACAGATCATCACCAATTCGTTCTACTGTGAACCACTGCAGCAACTGCTAGATGCTCCGCCTACCCCAACTGAAGTCTAAAATCAAATGACTGTCATTATTTTCTGAGTTCAACCCTCACTGATTTGTCAGTGGATTTGCTAGAAAACCACAACTTTATGAGAAACCGACCAAAATGTGATGCCAAAATCTGGACATTCTGCAAAATCTGTACAGTTGAGAGGTATGGACCATGCCTCTGTAAATAACATTCAGGAATAAACATAAACATCTATTGAGATTAAAGAGAAGCATCAGCTAGCAGCTGAAAATGGGTATGTGGTCTTCTAACCTTATGTCTGTATACAATTGGCATTATCCATGCCTAACATCCAAGGTGGCAGCCAAAATGGCACTAATGAGCTGACTCACTCAGTCACCAAATACTTTTATGAGTACATAGGCATTATCGTCCCACCCCCTCCAAGCCATCCTCCTCCGAGGTACAAAGTGAAGAATGGAGTCAAATTCTTAGAAGGCTACCCCAATAACAGGCCTTGTGTCATCATGCATCCCCTCGAGGAAGATGTCTGAAACGCAAATGTATGTCATAACAATGGAGGAATAAAGGCTCAAAATAGGCACAGTTTTAAATATTGCTGTTCTGAACTTAGAAAATTGACAGAACAGGTGTTTTACTTGCATGAATTTTCTGAAGGGTATAAAGTCTGAAACTCGAATATCTGTCATTCTTTCTGACTTCAACAATCTATGACTAGCCATAAAAATCACAATTTTATAGGAAACAGGCCCAGAATATGAGGCAAACATCTGGACATGAATGCAAGGAGGACATGCAGAGTCCACACAAATGCACCTGGCCGAGAATCGAACCAGAGAACCTCTAAATGTGGAGAGGCACACAAACTGCTGCACCACTGCGCTGTCCTGGTTAGTGTGGTTCTACCTGTGTGTACCACAGACCACTACTAGGAATCCATAACAGTAACTGCCCAGCTTCCCTGCCTCATCTGAGATAATTAAAATGTGAGCCCACAACCGTCTCCACACATGCACCACTCACCATATACCTCATGAGCCCAACACCCGCAAAAACCTATTTACAGATCTCTCCTTTCCCCAACTGACAAAAACCTCCACACAACCACCACTACGGAATTATTTCACAAAAAGCAAGCCCCCTACTGGGTGCTTAGACAGTACCAAGCTACATCATAAATAAGTAACATTAACCTAGTTAACTAACATGACCTATCTATAAGACAGATCCTCACCAATTCCTTCTACTGTGAACCACTGCAGCAACTGCTAGATGCTCCGCCTACCCCAACTGAAGTCTAAAATCAAATGACTGTCATTATTTTCTGAGTTTAACCCTCACTGATTTGCCAGTGATTTGCTAGAAAACCACAACTTTATGAGAAACCGACCAAAATGTGATGCCAAAATCTGGACATTCTGCAAAATCTGTACAGTTGAGAGGTATGGGCCATGTCTCTGTAAATAACATTCAGGAATAAACATGAACATCTATTGAGATTAAAGAGAAGCATCAGCTAGCAGCTGAAAATGGGTATGTGGTCTTCTAACCTTATGTCTGTATACAATTGGCATTATCCATGCCTAACATCCAAGATGGCAGCCAAAATGGCACTAATGAGCTGACTCACTGAGCCATCAAATACTTTTATGAGTACACAGGCATTATCGTCCCACCCCCTCCAAGCCATCCTCCTCCGAGGTACAAAGTGAAGAATGGAGTCAAATTCTTAGAAGGCTACCCCAATAACAGGCCTTGTGTCATCATGCATCCCCTAGAGGAAGATGTCAGAAACGCAAATGTATGTCATAACAATGGAGGAATAAAGGCTCAAAATAGGCATAGTTTTAAATATTGCTGTTCCGAACTTAGAAAATTGACAGAACAGGTGTTTTACTTGCATGAATTTTCTGAAGGGTATAAAGTCTGAAACTCGAATATCTGTCATTCTTTCTGACTTCAACCATCTATGACTAGCCATAAAAAATCACAATTTTATAGGAAACAGGCCCAGAATATGAGGCAAACATCTGGACATTCTGCAAAATCTGTACAGTTGAGAGGAAGTATTCTTACACCTGAAAATTTACTTCACAAGAGTCACCACGCTTAGTGGGAAATAAACTTTATATAAAATATAGGTGACCACTAAGCAGGATCCCCCCCACTTTTTTTGTGCCCTCTTCTTACCATCAGAGGCTGCCTCAATCCATCACCACCAATGACTCCTGAGTGAAACCAACCAAGCCTTTCGAACATTAATATCGTAAGATTTTTTTTTTTTTTTTTTTATAATATACCTACCTCGCTGGTCATGTCTAGCATGATGTACCCCAATCTGAACTCAATCATCTAATATTGACTCAGCAAATGGCCCCCAACACCCAAAGCCACAGTCCAGACACCCTGCATCCCTCCTCATGCCTCACCTCATGAAACGGCAGGAACGCAGAGAATCAGTAAGGAGCCAACCTGAAAGCCCATGACAATGAACCAAACCAGCGCAATCTTTCATGTCCATAGAATCCTTCAATACATAGTTAGGCCCTCCCCTGTAATAGGTTTTAGTAGTGATGCCACTCTCGGCACCCCAAAGCCTGTGAAAGGGCAGCTGCATTGGCTCCTCTATAGTGCAAATAATCATGGATGGTACAAGAGACCCAGAAGCCGAAGACCAACACCAACTCTCAATGCAGGTCGGGAACAGACCTCAAGCACCACTAATGTAATTCAGAAATAATAGCCAAACCTACCATGCCACTTAATGTAACATACAATTAATTTCCTGAATGGATATATCCAATACATTTTAATCCAACTATTTTTTAACAATCTTTTATTTAACATAAAAGGACATCCCTATCTATCTTTGACTACCAAAAGACTGAATAACTTAAAATGAACTACAATAAATGAGTGTTATCCAATGTTTTTAAGATGGATGGCTATATTGCTGGTCATAATGAAAATATTTATCACCTACAAACCAGCAGAACAACATGAGCAACACCAGCCAGCAAATCTGAAGGACACTAACTCCAAACAGCACACACAACCTTCACCTCTGTGTCCAAGATGGTGTGCCGATCCCGCGACTGTGACAGCCCGGCCCCAGAAAGTTCTGCCCCACACAGTCACCACACAGTACTCCAGGTTTCCAAACAACCTGATCCCCAGAGCAGCAGTATAGTGTTTCTTAAAAGAAACTTCTAGGCACTGACTTTTAGCTTACCACAAAGGTTTTCCACCACTTTGCACATCCAATACCTTTTTTTATATATATTAAGCACGCCACAATCCTCTGACCATCACTGCCACAGCGCATGCGTGGCAACAGTCGAACTGCTTTGCTCCAAGCCCATAAACCATTCAGGGCTTCACTGAAGAAAATATCTCAACTGCCAATAGCAGACTTACCCTGCTGAGAATCCCGAGCAAAGGACACAAAAACACCACCACCAAAGAACCGAGAACCCCGTCATCAAGGAAAGAGGCTATGGAATTGCATCTCCAATACAAGGCTTTCCCATAAATGCAAGTTTCCAGGACCCAGAGTCTCCCTTCAGCCAGAAAGTAACCATATATAGGAGTTGCAAATTCATTCTGCTATGCCATTTAGCCGCAGCCAAACATGTGACTGTACTACAATGGACCCAATACAGCAGCCAAGACAAATGACCCTAAGCTCCACAAAGCATTTCTGGATAGTACTATGGTCCCCTGTTTCCAGCAAAGCCAAAATAAATATATATATAGTGTTCCTGACTAAACATAGTCCAAGGCCTACCTGCACAACCATACCTATAGATCATCATAGACATATTACTTGCAAGTAGCAAGTTCACCCCAAAATGTGGTTACTTACACTTGTCTAAACCCATTAAGCCCCTCCCCACCCTCACCTCATTTCCTTCCAATCATTCCTCCTTCCATTTAACCCTTTCATCTCCTCAACCCACTTAACTCCCACTAATATATTAATCTAACTCTTTCTGAAGATGTCCCTGGACAAATCGGTTTGTTGCCAAACCTCATATAGAGCCTTCCATTTAACAATCACATTCATCAGTGATTACAGACTTGTCTAGCTATTTGTTCACATGACGTATATTGCAATGGTACTGTTAGCCAGAGTAATCCAGACAGCTTAGTACTTGTACCGTATATGTGTCTTTTTTAATTATAGCTGGAGGCGTTGTGGGACAAGTCAAATCTTGCAGTGTACTAATGATAGGATCATCTTTGACTTTGCAATAAAAACTCGATCATAATTCACAGTAGTTGCACATTCAGTATGTCATACTTGAGGATAACATTTCCACAACAAACACAAGACTGTTCTTTAGACAAAATAAATGCTTGGTTATAATACTGTGACCCCAAGTCAGATCTCGACCTGTGGCAGCACTGCTGCTATGATGATATCACTATAGAATTCAATGGCAATTTTCTGTTTCAGCTGGTGATATTTATGCACACCAGCACATGACTCTGAATATTTGCAGTAGGCTTGTGTTACTGTAATAGCTTTCTCATCTTCTACTTCTTAACTTTGATTAACATTCCCAAGACTGTCATCATCATCATCCTTTTATGTATACGGCTTCCATCTTTGAAATATTTCATAAACAAATAATTCAGCCTGCTGAAAATTCTGCAGCACTAAACTGCTGATTTGGGCATTGCATCAGCATTTCATGCAGTTGTTGCATTGCATTTAGTGTTGTGTTCTGACAAATAGAAATTTATAGTCTTCTGGGAATACACAGCTTAAATGTGCCCAACTGTGACTAATCCAGAGAGAAGCCTACCCACTCTAGCCAGTCCTGTGGCTACCTGTCAGCCAATGCAACCCATGCAGTAGAAAGGGAGAATGCTTCTCAATAGTTCTTGAGTTTGCAGGATAGTAGGTACTTGAATTCTGTACTAAGGAATGAGCTTTATCATTTAGTTTGCAAAACATTTCTAAATTCATGCAACTAAGAAGAAATGTTAAGTTTTGGCATCTTATTTTCAGACGTTTCTAGTGTGTTGCTTTGGACATGAGGTTACTGCACTGTGTAGCTGGTATTTCTCTGCACAGAATATTGCCTCGTATTTCTTCCAGCTGATACTGCCAAATATTTATTCACATATAAGTAAACAATCCTAGATAAACAGATCTTCTCTCTCACCTGGTTCTGTTCCATTCCTCTCTTCCCCTACTCACCTTTAGAAATATTCACCTTATATCTTAACCTATGCAGAGGATTATACAGCTATTCCAAATCATTTTTTTCACTAATAATCTCCTAATTTATTTTGCATGATCACAGTTACATGAAATTTGACATCCATATTTGTTCTATCCTATATAAGGCCTACATAACAAGTTTTGCTTCACTAATGGTAGAGCACTTGAGCAAACATAGCAGCTGTAGTACTACTTCTAAAACCTGGTCTTACCGTTACTATTTATAATGATTATCATGTTATGTCACCAGTAGCCTAGCTGACATCTGAAGGAACTCTTCAGCATTGAACTCACAATTATAATCCAGATATGAGCTCAGTAACACCTTAGCTGTTCATCAGCATGGTTTGCTGAAACCCCAGTGAACATTCCCTCCCTTCCTCAATACCACCATACTACAAACAAAAGCCTGTTTGATAAACTTTTTTTTTCTCAGCATAACTGAATTTTAGTGCAGATAGCCACAACCTTTTCAAAAACAGTTCACTTTGTATTTAATTACTTGGATTAATGGTTAAAATCACCATTTGTTCATGGGTACTGAACTGGAATAACTGGGATGTTTGTCATCTTTCTCTGCTGCTAAAGGTATGGTACTACAGCAACTGTCCCCATGGTATGGAGATCTCGGGCCCTGACTAAACTCAACATGACCAGGTTATCTGTTAAAATAAGCTCTACTGATATACTCCATCAGGTGTAATGGCAGCACCCCTGATTCTGCCTACCAATAATACCAGGGCTGGCCTTAGCAATTACGCGGCCCAATTTGGGCCATTGTGGTGGGGCCCTTCATCTGACCAACCTGATCTAGCACACCAACGTTTTTCCATTTGCTGGGCATGATTACTTCAGATTAGGCATTAAAAAATATATGCCATTACTATGTATTAAAAATAAAGCAGTGTGCATTTATTGTGGCGTATATTTTGCCACAAGACATGTAAAAACAGAAAGATGTTTTTGGATTTTTGAGTTAACCCCCATATCTAACTTCCTCTGTATGTCAGTCTACTGCTGTACTTCTCAGACTGCAGAGTAAAAATAAGAGTTATAGTCTTACGCCTCCCTCTAAAAAAGCACTGCTTACCCAACATCCCACTAGAATACTCACTCATTATCATGTTTTGGCAGGTAGGAAGAAATCAGAATGCCTTAAGGAAACCCATGTGAATGTAGGGACAGCATTTTATTATTTTATTTATTTACAGTTTGTTTGCCAGGCTGGTCCTTTGGGCCACAAGGAGCCCATTTTCAGTGGAGGCCTGGGGAGAAAAGCTCCAGAATAAATAATAAAAATACAAATACAATGACAGAAGTCAACAAGATTATGAATTAGAAAATTACAAAATATGAGAGAATTTGGAAAGTAGATAGTAATAAGTTGCAGTGTAGTGGAATTAGAAGAAGCAAATTAATCATTATAAGCAAATACAGTTCTTGCACAATCTGATAGTTCCTACTACTATTGCTAGGAGTAATGGTACTATAGGAGTTTATTTACAGATATAATAGCTTGTGGGGAGTGAGAAAGGAAAAGCTTTCTATAATACATTTCCTTCCAAAAAGCCTTCTCAGTCCAGCCTGTTCATCTTTTAGCTTTACGTTCCTGCTTTACCCCTATTTTGTATATGATTATAATCCCATCATACTCATGCAGTACATTTACCAGACAAACTGCTTCTCGTAACATTTTTCTGTTTTCAAGAAAGTGAATCATTTGTCTGTCCAGGTCTGCCTTCCACCATTCAGTACACACACCTCATGTGGACAGTGCAGTGGTGCACAGGTTAGCATTGTTGCCTCACAGCAAAAGGTTATGCGGTTTGATTCTCAGCTGGAGTGTCTTCTGTGTGCAGGATGCATGCCCTTCGTGCATTTGCTTGGGTTTTCACCGAGTGCTCAGTTTTCCTGCCAGATTCCAAAGACATGCATATGGAGCATTTCTCCCCAGGCCTCTGCTGAAAATGGGCTTTGTCCCAGTCGGACTTTCCAGTTAAATGTTTCACTTTTCTTTAATTATTTTGCTCCTATCTGTGATTGCAGCAATTGAAGTGATAACATTCTAGTTTTGTGAAGTGATGACATTCTATCACAAATCTTAGAGATCAGAAATCACCTCACATAATAATATCATTAAGTGAGGTTTTTATGCTATCAGGCTAATTATTCCAGAGTTATCTTGTGTAACAGTATTCATCAGCAACCAATCATGAACCCTATGTTAACAATTGAAACAAAAGAAAGCAAAGTATATCTTTATCACTCTTCTAATTAAGCCTGGTCTTACTATAGTCCTGGACAGGAACCAGAGTGGTCCATAAAACTAGATGGATAATGCAGCAGTTTTGAGTTAAAAACCCTGTTCAGTCCTCAGCAACAGTAACTGGCTACTATGTGAGTGTGAGCAGTAACACAGTGAGCCATGCAAGTCATATAAATCTATGGTTACTACTAAAGCCAGACTAGCCACTAAAGCAATGCATGACAGGACATGTTGTCTGCTACCCTAAGGGAGCAGGTCCTATTAGGCCAGATAGGCACAACTGGCCTAAGGCCAGCCCTGAATACTACACATTCCTTTTAGAGTTGACCCTTGCACCATCCCAGCATGCATTTTTGTAATTTCTACAATTTAAGCCTGGCATACAAGGTATTGTCAGACCCCATTCTGATGGATCTTCTGTATATCCGCAAAACACACAGCACCAGAATTACCTATTCTAAAGACTTAAACCTCACCTGTGGTATAATAGGACCTGCTGAAGAGACAGGTATGTATCCTAGAGACTACCCCTTCTCTGGAACAGGCTTCCCATCCATGTAAAGCAGAGTTCCTCCTTAACCCAATTCAAGTGTAGCTTGGACAATTGGAGGGGGAACAGGAATTTCATCCCTAATTTGGCACCTATGTCTCTAAGGGATACAGGAAACCTGTAAATGGTTCATCTTCCAGGCCCCTGCTTATAAATGTTTCACCTCCCAAGTCCTGTTTACTTTTATCAAGGGTAATAGAAGTTGTCAGAGATTTGGGATGCATGGCAAGGTTTAAAAAGGCCCTTGTGGTTGTTAGCCTAGTAAACACCTATGAACCAATGAAGTTTGTAACTACTATAGAAGCAAGACTAACATTAAGAAACACTTTGCTATAGTGCCTCTCATGTAAATTTCTAGGCTGTGTAAGACATAATGACCATGTTATTGCCTAGTGCTGGGCCCCCTGAAGGAGCAGGTCCTATTGGGCCAAATAGGTACAGCTGACCTAAGGCCTGCTCTGAATAATACCCATCCCTCTTAGAGCTGACTCTTGCAACATCCCGACATGGATTTTGTAATTTCTACAGCTATTCTCTTCCTCCAATAGCCCTGTATGACTTCTCTGCACTATGTCTCTCTCGTTTTCCCTCTATGTCTATATTACCCTGGCAATCGCAGTTTGCAAAAGCCATCCTTTTAGGAGGTTACTGCTTGTCCTAATGAATCTGCTTATGAACTACTATAGAGTAGCTTGTCTTGCTTAATCGATCATGCTTTTAAATCGATCATGCTTTTAAATCGATCATGCTTTTAAATCGATCATGCTTTTAAGATAGTATGACTCATTCTTCTTCTAATGTATGCATTTATAGAATTATTTAATTCCATCCATCCTGCTGTCTGATAGTTAATAATCTCTTCCTACAGAATTCTGTGTTCCGCAGTGTACTACTAAGTTCCATTTCAGAGTTAGTTAAGACAGCATCTTTATTTATTTATTTATTTATTGGCATTAGACGTTGTCCTGTTCGATTCTCAGCTAGAGAGTCTTCTGTGTGGAGACATGCGTGAATGGGCATACCTTCGTTGAAGGTTGTGCGTCAGGGCTGGCAACTTGGCACGTAAAAATCCACTGCCAATTATTAGTGGACCGGAGTTCTGTTGTGGTGACCCCTAACCGGGAAAAGCCGAATGACACAACATTTATTGGCATTTGTTTACCGGGATAGCCCACTGGGTGTTGAAGAACCCATTTTCAGTGGAGGCTTGGGGAGAAAAGCTCCACAAGAAACAATAACAATATGCAATTCACACAGCTTAGGCATTTTACAAATGTGTCCTAAATAGTTTTAACATAGAAATATAAGTAAAGGCAAAGCAGTAGCAACAAATTCAAATCTAAATATAAAATAAAGTTTCCTAACTAGTATTTACATAGAAATATGAGGCATTTTACATGGCATCCTTCTGCTGTGATTTTTTTTTTCTTTATTAATAGCAATTCATTTTAAACAGACCTGAGCTTTCACCTCCATTCTTGTATTCATCCTTCGGATGAGACATTAAACTGAGGCCCAATCTGCTTGAGTTGGTGGTAGCTCAGGTGGATGTAAAAGATCCCACTGCACCTATCGAAAGTGTAGAGGAAGTTCCCCAATGCCCTTGCCAAATTTCTCCATGTAGTATAAATACTAACACAGGTCTCCCTCCTGAAAAGAGGTCACTAGCCTAATGGGACAAACCTGGTCAACAGAGGATAAATAAATAAATTATACTTATAGCCACCTCTGTTGTGTTAAGGCAGTTTAATTCTGTGCCTGCCCCATTTCCCATAACTCTTATCCTTCTTTATGACTGTCTTTCTCTGCTTTCCTGAAAGTTTTTGCCCTCTCTCGCTCTCTCTCTCTCATTTTTTTCTCTTGTTTTCTTTATCCCATACTTTGCTTCCATTTGCCTTCAGCTAAATTTTAATGATATTTTAAATAGCCATGCAAATACAACTGAGTGATATTAAAATGATGCTTCTAATTATAAATTTGGTACTCTCACTGAGAATACATTTTCATATCTTAAAGCAGCAGTACTAGTTATTTCAAATAGTATTTTGCAATATTTATACTAAATGAACCCCTCAAGTGAATTTCTCCTTTTTGAGTTCCTTTTCTTTGCTTAATACATGTTTTACACAAACACAGACACAAACATGTGCATATGCCCACATAGCAGACTGAAAGGGTTGAGGGAAATAAAACATTTACACTCTGCCCTTAGTTGTTTTACATGTAAAACAAGACTGTGCATTCTTTTCTTTTCCATGGTTTGTATTTAAAGGACAAACGATGCAAAAAGCAAGGGGATAGAAAGAAATGCTGCTACAGAACCATGTGTCAATAAATCAGTAACAGCCAGTTACTCTGAGTGCCAAAACTATCATGGCATGTAAGAACCTAAGGACTGAGGACAACTTCCTTGTTAATGGTTGTTTCACCTTTATGCAATTTCATAGTATGTAACGACTTGTTGAACTCTGAAGATGAAAAAATAAAAAATAAGCACTTGCCTGACTGGACCTGTACCCCTACCAGAATTAAGTGTATAAATTAAAATTATGTCACATCACCTGGAACAAAACGTCTCTTAAACAACATTTGTCTTACAGTAGTTCTAGGCAAAGTAACATAAAGCCAATTACTTTAGTATCCACGGTTGCACTAAACTACTGCATCGAGTCTTCTATTTTAAAATCCAAGTGACAACATTGTATTTTCGGTGCAATATTAACCACTTGCTTAATGCATAAATAGGAAATTGTGGTGATAAACTTCCTATTTGAACATATTCAATTTATTACTCTTGTTTGCAGCTTTATGAGAAGTTTAAGAGAAGAAGATATGTACACTGTGTAGAAAAGAAGTCAGGGCAAGTTTCAGACAAAGACATACAAAGTTCCTTCAAACTGTTGTTTGCTGGTTCAGTTTTCACTGATGCACCATCTGTTTCCTCCACTCTTTGCATTAGCTCAGGAAGGGACATGGTTAATTTTAGCTGCATTTAATGAGGTCAATAGCTTCCTCTTATCTAATTAGTGGGTTATTTATGGGATCCCAGGGCAGAAGGTCAGGATTACTTCCTGCAAGAATTTAACTGCTGGTGCACCAATTGTAGTGGCTACTGTACCACCAGCTGAAACTTATAGATGGAGCCTGACAACTGAAACCTGTCTCAGCATACCAGACTTTGTCCCTGTCTGGCGCAAATGTGTTCAACTGCTCAAAGTGGGGGCGTGGCTCAGTCATGTTATTTCCAGTGGGATAAGATGTACATCCCATCTTCAAAACAGGATGCAGTCAAGTTCAGCTGTTTCCTTGTACACAAAGACACACAGGCACAGATACATGCGTACACACACACACACACACACACACACACACACACACACACACACACACACACACACACACACACACACACACACACAAAAACTAGTTCTCAGCAGTTCCTATGAGACCTTCATGTAGCATATGCAGTCCAAAGTTTACATTCTCATAGGTAAACATTCAGAACTTGCAAGGCAACTGTAGTTTTGTTTCTGTTTACATTTTTCCACAAAGTGTAATGCTGATTAAATTTAATGTTTGAATATGTTATATTTTCATGAGATTTTGTGACTTGTGCTGCACTGATTCATGGTACGATTCTCACTGGGTAAGTATAAAGGGCAGATCAGTGATGCAGAGGTTAGTGTTTTTGCCACCCATCTTTCGGGAGAGTGGTTCATTCATGACCTAAGTTTACTGTCTTCAGGAGTCATATGTCTTCCTGATATTTTTGTGGGATTTCTATAGATACTCTGGACTCTGGTTCCTTCCCACTCTCCAAAGACATGTTGGTTGACATCCTCATCAAAATCATCCTCATCTATGGCTATTGCTGCAATCTTTGCTGGCCAGACTGTGGGTAAAAAAAACCTTTAAGGATCATTTCACTTACTTGGTTAATAAATTATTAAACAAATAAACTGCCATGCCTATTCTGTAACAAGGAAAATAAAATGATCAGGATGTTAGAAATTCAGCAGGGATTGGGAGTCTGAACTTGCTGTAATATGGAGTGGTGAGGACAGTTCTCTTTAGAACAAGCAACCATTTCGCATTGATAAAGGATGGGAGGTCAGCATAGTGGTTAAGGTGTTCACGTTATAGGCACAAGGTGCAGGGTTTGAGTATCACATGGGGTAATTGGCTGGGCTTGGAATGGCCCACAAGAGCAATTAGTCTGGTACTATGAATCTATGAAGAGAGTTTGCTGAATGCCCTATCCTCTACCATATGATAGGCACTGAATCTGAGTGCCCGATATATAATGTACTGTATCTGAATATTTCTGCACATCTGTCCACCACTTGGCATTGACTATACAGGACTAGAAATGGAAGCATATAAAATAGGGTACTACATATCCATACCACATATTTATTCCTTCCGTCATAGGTCTGATTAGATTCACTTATCTACTCATCACTGCCACTCTACTCATCACTTATCAGGCCCATAATTGAGTACAATGTCCCGTTTGGGATGTACCTTACCCGACACCTTCAGCAACTGGAAAGACCCCAAAAGTATGTCACCAAGAGGATCAAGGGGCTCAAACAGATGCCCTATGCAGTTCAGCTAAAAAATCTCCAGCTCTACTCAGTTGCGTACCGCCTACTCAGAGGCGATCTGTGTCTGACGTATAAAGCCATGTCCAACCCAGAATTAATGGACATGCTTCACCTCAGGAAATCTAAATCCCTTAGAGCTACACGCTCCAGGGACCTGAACCTCAGCACAGAAATAAATAGGACAGGCTGTAAGGACAGATTCATAACTCAGAGGCTCCCCACACTCTGGAACAAAATCTCAATCCATGTCAGGCAGAGCACCTCACTGACCCTCTTCAAGAGAAATCTTGAAGAATGGATGGGAGATCGTAAGTTTACCCCTGGGATCTCTTCTGTGTCGCTGTCAACAGAGGTACAGTAAACAAACCTTAAAAGGGCTACCTTCTGTGACCTACTATACAGAGGCACAGTCAACCAATCTAAAAGGGTGGTGAAAGCCAAACATACTCTGGCTAGGCTTATAAATGCCCTAGGGCAGATAGCCTAGTATCAACCTATGAGCCTATGAACCTATAAAGACTTCAGGACATTGGTAAGAGGATAATGAATAACTGGTTTACTATTGAATATGCAAATGCACTTTGTTCGAACGGCCACCCCATCGATGCGTTTGCGCGAACCGAAAGCGTGAAAACTGTTCGCTAGCGAAATCCATTCGACGTTCGACATTACCGGCCGCACAACACCTCCACACCCATGCTACCATGGGTTAGACAGGGGCGAGGTTTAGCCGTTCGCACATTTGGGATTCGGTGTGCTGACGATCGCATTTTCGACTTCGTGCAAGTCGAGTCGCCCATGTAAGGATCGACATTGCAATAGTAAACCTGAATAACTGAAGGCATCTTCCTCAAAATTTGCTTTATGCAGACAGGAATCACTCAAGCAGATGTCAAAAGCATATCAGAAGTTTACATTCCCAGGTGCTTGATAAACAAATCCTCTACAAGATTTCAGGGGGAAAAAGATAGAATGCTGCACAAGAAACTAGTCAGATAGCAGGGCTATGGTGCTAAGATATAGATGTATGGTATACTAATCACCTCTGTGAATAGACTGCATTCTCAAAGTCAAAGTCAAAGTAAACTTTATTGTTGATCAGATATACACAGCAGTCCAAGCTAAATGAAATTACATTGTTTTGGTCCCTGTGCATGACATAACAATGAACACAGTTTGAATGGCAGTAAGACTAATGCACATACAGTAATAATTAAAATAATGCAATAAATTACCACAATTGGACAGGAAGACAGACAATATTATACTAGTAGGTATTTCAAGATTATGACTTCACATTGTGAATGTTTAGAATATTGCACTTCATCGGCTGTAGTATGATACATTCTGATGTTTATATTGTACATGTATGGAGTGGTCATTCACTCCTGACTATTGCACATTCAGGAAGTAAGAGCAAAAAAAAGCAGGTTAACTGTAACAGTTACTCAAGCAATTTGCCAGAGTGATTACTACAGCTGATACTTCATAGCAAGTGGCATATCGATCTAATTATTCACTGTCATGCCTGGCATTCAAGTTCAGCAACCTTATGGATAAAGGGAAGAAGCTTCTGCTCCGTCTATATGTTGTGAGGAAAGTTGGAAGTACATGCCATGGGCAGGGTGAGTGGGATCACTGATTATCTTCCTAGCCCTTCCCACACACTGAGTCTTGTGCAAATCATCCATGGGTGGGAGTGAGGAACAAATTACTTTTTCTGCTGTCTGCACTACCCTCTGGAGAGCCTTGCTGTCAGATGCTTTGCACTTACCATACCAAGCTATGATGTTGTTTGAGAGAATGCTCTTTCTCGATGGTCCCCCATAGAAGGCTTTGAGGATGGAATTAGACAGGTTTGCCTTCCTCAATTTCTGTAGGAAGTGCAAGATCTTGTTGTGCCTTCTTCACTGTGTTGCTAATATGAGTCAACCATGATATGTCATCTGAGATGTGCACCTCGAGGAACTTGGTGTTTTTGACTCTTTCCACTGCCACCCCTTTAATTTCCAGAGGTTGATGTATCTCCTGAGTCCTTCTGAAGCCCACTATTAATTCTTTGGTCTTGCTTACATTTAATGCCAGATTGTTGCTGTTGCACCAACCTATCAGATGTTCCACTTCATCCTTGTAGGCTGTTTCTTCACCATTTCTGACAAGACCTACGACAATGGTATCATCCACGAGCTTGATGATTTTGTTGGTTTCATGCTTGGCCATGCAGTCATGCGTCAACAAAGTGAACAGCAGAGGACTCAGGATGCTGTCTTAGGGACAACCATGCTCAGTGTAATACTGATTGAACTGTTATTTCCCACACATACTTTTTGGGGTCTGTTGATGAGAAAGTCCAGTATCCAATTACATAGGGGGTGTTGATGCCCAGCTGGATCAGCTTTGATATCAGATTCTGGGGGATGACAGTGTTAATGGCAGAACTAAAATCGATGAACAGCATTCTGACATAGCAGTTCTTGTTCTCTAAATGAGCCAAGGATTCATGAAGTGCTGTAGCTATTGCAATATGTCCAATGTTCCAGGTAGGTTTGAAGAGATACAATTCTTGATCAACTGCTCAAAACACTTCATAATTGTTGATTTAAGAGCAACTGGCTGATAATCATTTAGGCTTGTTGGTTGGGATGTTTTGGGTAAGGGAATGATTGTCGTATTTGTGAGTACAATGGCTAGTTGCAGGAGTGTGTTGACTATATATGTTAGTACAGTAGACAGTTGGGTAGCACAGTCTCTTAGAACCCTTCCCATAATGTTATCAGGACCAGCTACTTTTATTGGGTTTACTCACCACAGGGTCTTCTGATCTTAGACAGAGCACCTCTTCACCCTGTTCAACAGGGAGCTTATTTGGGATGGTGTTGTCCATATCAAATCTGTTGAAGTAGGTGTTCAGTTTGTTCAGAAATTATGTGTTGTTATCACATGGGGAGGAAACAGGCCTGTAGCTGGTTATGGCTTGTATGCCTTGTCAGAGATGTCTGGAGTCCTTTTGGTCAGAGAAGTATCTCTGAATTTTACGTCCGTAGGTCCAGTTAGCCTCTTTTATACCTCTACTTAGATTTTCTCAGGCCTCTCTTAGGACATCCTTGTCTTTTGATTTAAATGCAGCATTTTGTGCCTGTAGGAGCTCATATACTTCACCAGATAGCCAGGGTTTCTAATTAGTGCTCATTGTGATGCATTTGATGACTGTTAACATCATCAACACATTTTGAAATATACAAACATACATTCAAAGCAGTCCTGCAGTGTCAAGACTGCTCCCCCAGGCCATATCCTTACTTGTTTGGTTGTAGGTTTGCCTCTTTTCAGCAGTGGTATGTATGCAGGAAGCAGCATGATGACCAGATGGTCTGAGGTGACCAGATGTGGATAAGGTACTGCTTTATAGGCCAGTTTTACATTTGTGCACACCTTATCCAGAGTGTTCACCCCTCTTGTTACAAAGTTCACATGTTGATGGTAATGGGGTAATACGGATTTCAAGTCAGCTTGATTGAAATCACCTGCAATTATATGGGCCAACACAGGGTTCTTATTCTGGAGGTCATTTATTGACAGATACAGAATGTTCAATGCCATGTTGGTATTAGCACTAGGGAGGATGTAAGCAGCTGTTATGCTCACTCCATTGAATTCCTTAGGCAAGTAGAAGGGTCTGCATTTTAGTGAAATGAACTCAATGTGCTCTGAGCAATGAGAAGCAATTACTTCAGAGTTTGCACATTAGTTGTTGTTGATATAGACACAAACACCCCCTCCATGAGATTTGCCACAGAGAGACTGATTTCTCTCAGCACACAATAATGACTTGCCCTCCACGTGTATTGCACTATCATTTATTCTGGAGGTCAGCCAGTTTTAATGAACATAAGTAAACAACAATTTCTCACCTTAGATTATGTGGAAAGATCCATCCTTAATTAGTCCATCTTGCTTTCCACTGAGCATACATTTGCCAGCAGTATGGTGGTGCAGCGGTAGCATTGTTTTCTCACAGCAAGAGGTTCTCCCATTCGATTCTTGGCTGGAGCGCCTTCTGTCTGGAGTCTGCATGACCTCCCCATGGTCGAGTGGCATTTGAAAGACATGCGTAGAATGGGCATGCCTTCGTTGAAGGTTGGGAGTCAAGCTGCCAACTTGGCATCCGAAGAAAATCTACTGCCAATCATTAGCGGACCGGAGTTCCGCTATGGCAACCCCTAACTGGGAAAAGCCGAAAGAAGAACATGGAAGGAAGTGCAGGTCTTTGTGGATTTCATCCCAGTCTGGCCTTAATTCCTGCTCTAGAGCCTCTCTTTCTTAATCTTTCATATCTTTTCCTTTTAATGTGCTTCCCCTGTCTGATTGTCAACTGTTTAGATAGGTTTGACAGGTTTCTTCAGTTTTTACCATGTTCCAGTAAGATTCCAAGCTGCAGGAGTTTCTGGAGTGTGTTTTGAGTTTTCAGGCCTCTCTGCTAGCAGTTCATCAAACAGCGAGATATAAGATCGGATTTCCAGAAGATTCTAAGCATTGCAGTTAATCATACCTTCATTTCCTGCCCTTAAATTTTTTTTCTGTTGTTTGTGATGACAAACAAGACAAATAGTGCATTTTTCTGCAGGGATCCAAAGCAGCCACTGCCACACAGGGCGCCATTATTTTTTTTCTGTGGAGAGGGGTCAAGTATGGCATAGTCAGAAAGTTTATTTCATGACAGAACCAAGTAACCTGCACCCCTGTATCATTACAACATCATTCTTGCTGTCACCTATGCTGCCAGTGCTGCTTTTATACCTTACCTTTTGGCATTGCGTTCCCATGATCTTACCATATTTTATAAGCATCTTTACAGAAAGAAAATACGGCAGACAGTAAAAGACATCAATGGATCGAAACAGTAACATCTTTCTGAAAACATCCCAGACATTTGTGTTGTTCACTAATATGTTTCTATCTCAATATGACATTGTGGGGCAAACATTTTTTCATGATTTTTGTTTAGCAAATGTTTCCCATACCATACCGCAGTCTGTTTTTCCTTACTTTTTCAATGAATGTTCTGTGCTGAATATAATCCATAGTTGAGTAGCTTATGACACAATTGTATTTATTCTTTGTACCTAATAACGGTTCTACCTCCCACAATCAACAAACAAAACACATTCCCCATCCAAAACCACATAGCACACCAAAATCCCTACAAACCCACACTAAACCTCACATACACAACTACCTACAACCCTACTAACCAAACACAATCACTACTGCACACTTACCTGACCCGCCCCTACCCCTAACTCTTCACCCCCCCTACTAAAAAACCCACACAATCACCACCTACACACTTACCTAACCCGCGCCTAAACCCTAAACCCTAACCCCACAGACTGTCAATATTCTCGGTTTTAGGTGTTCCGCGGTTCGTGTCGTTGAGGTGAACCCTAATAACATATATCTATTAATATTTATTAGGTGTAGTTTGCTTGCCAGACTATTATTATTATTAGTACCATTATTGTTATTTATTATTATTAATTAAACTTTATTAACATTTTTGAAACTGAAAAGGAAGCCTACAAACAGTATACAACAGTTAACTATATACATATATACACCTCAAGGTATTCAGACATCAATATAACATATCAATCTTTACTATAGAATCTAGTCATATAACCAATATATGCTATCATTATCTTTTTGTGTCACATAAATTATATTTTCAAAAATGTTTAGCCCACTTGGATGAACAAAACTTGGATCTGCAGTGCATATTTAAAAGATATGAAGATTCTACTGACATGCCATTTCTGATATTGCCTTACATTGCTATATGGTGCTGGCCATGAGGTTTTCCACTCACTTTTACTAAAGTCTTTATTGCACTTAAAGCATCCATTTCACAGTGCATGCCGTTATACTGTAAACAAGTATGGAACTAAATATCTAATAACCAGAACTCCTTGTCTTATGGTGCCACTGCCCCTTGATTGTGCACAGCACATTTCTTAGTTGTACCCAGTTTATCTTCAACAATCCTAAAACACCTGTACAATTCCTGCCTTAGAAGCTCTACGTCTCCAGCAATTATTCTGAGTACCCCTATTCAAGGTTTCTAATTTGTGTGGCTTATAGTACCAGTCATAGATCGATATTAATGACTGGTCGTCAAGGTTTCTAATTTGTGTGGCATATAGTACTAGTCATAGATCGATCTTAGTGACTGGTTGTTATACTTGTGCCATCAATTTAAGTTGTCTATAGCCTCCCTTACTGCTCCTCAGACTTCTTCATTCAGATCCAGACCTTCCAAATTTCATCAATATTTATTCAGTTCTCTAATCTGTTTTGCCTTATTTAGCCATATAGGTCCCTCTAAATAGGGCTTGTTCTCTCTCTTTCTAAAATGACTTCCATTTCCATCACATTAGCAGATTCTGCTGCTTATTTTTTAAGTTCTGTGTTTGTCCTCAAATTAGCTTATATTTGCATGACTGAAAAACAATCACTTTCTTCCAACCTGTACTCCTCCCTTATAACGCATTCCCTCCTCAAGTCCCTTTCTGTGTTCTAGAGGGGATTCCATGTAACTATACATTTCGGTTTCCATTTTTGTGGTATCAATGAGTAGGAGAGCTTGAGAGTAATCAAATTCTGCCATATGTTAGTAGAGTCTCTGCCCCATTTACTACCGCTTATCTTAAGGCCCTGTTCCCCCATTTTATCAAACAGGCCTTTAAGACCACTCCATTGTAATGGTATTCTAGATTTTGTGTTGCTGTAGCATCACCTGAGAGTACGTCAATACACCGAGCTTCAATGCAAGAACATATATAGAAATACCCAGTAGCCCCCACCTCCCAGAAAAACAAGGAGCTTTTACTTTCCACATTACTATCCTATCAATATTTCCAAATACTACTCCTTCTAGCATAGTTTGTATACTTGTTATACTCAGATGGTCAAGGTCTATCTACAGATGTCCAATTATATGGTGGACATGTGGTAGTACCACTGTAATCATTTCCTGTATCTCCCCATGGATTGTTTGGAAAGTAGTTCATTTCTGTATCATTTCTAACTTTGTTTTGGTTTTAAGATTTTCTATGTTCATATCTCATGTCGCTAGCCCAAATTCCCTCAGTACTAATCCTAAATATTTAGGTTGCGTCACCTCCTTAAAAGAGAACATTGCTAGCTCCAGAGGTTCTTTTCCTCCAGTTTTAACTTTTGATTTCATTACACTGCAGCCCAGAGACCATTGTAAAGTCCCTAAATATTTGCATGACTCCTCTGTGTGTGTGGTGTCTATATTATAACAATGAAATCTTAAAACTTTGAATGTTATAATATCGAGCCATTTCGATCGAAAGACTGTAACATCAAACACTCAGAATAGCGAATTTTTTCCAGGGAAAACATTTGCTTTTCCGACAAACATATACACAACACAAGCACACCAAAATAAATAATCCGCACACATACACTTCACAAACCCTACACTAAACCATACATACACTACTAGCTATCCACTTACCTTAACCCAACCCTAACCCTAAGGTCCGTAACTACCGCAAACTCACCTTACCTGCTCCCTAACCCTAAGGTCCCTATCGCACACTCACCTTACCCTCTCCCTAACCCTAAGGTCCCTATCACACACTCAGCTTACCCGCTCCCTATCCCTAAGGTCCCTATCGCACACTCACCTTACCCACCCCCTAACCCTAAAATCCCTATCGCACACTCACCTTGCCCGCTCCCTAACCCTAAGGTCCCTAACTATCACACACTCACCTTAACTCGATCTGTTTGCACACTTACCTTAACCCGGTCCATAACCTTCGCACCACAGTCGAGGAAATAGCGAAGCTGCAGAAAGTAGGAAAGTATTCAATATTCTGCAGCTTCACTATTTTCAGAATTCGGTGCATAGGGTTCAATATTATAACATTCAAAGTTTTAAGACTTCAATGTTATAATATAGACCTGTGTGTGTGTGTGTGTGTGTGTGTGTGTGTGTGTGTGTGTGTGCGTATACATATATATATATATATATATATATATATATATATATATATACACACACACGCGCGCACGCAAATCTGTAAGCTAAGGTACATATTGTGTAGACATTTAGCAGCTACCATGCATTTTGTTGGTGGAAAGAAAAAGTTAGCACACAGAGAAATCCCACATGGAATCAGAGCAGAGTTAGCATATAGATTCCTCACAGACATCCCTGGTATAGCATAATACCTTCTCTAAAGAAAATTGGCACTCATATACATTCCACATCTGAAAAGGCCAAATTATTCATTGTCCCAAAATGTGGTTTCTTTTTTCTGTCTTCTTTGGGTATTCATTTTACATTTTTCAAGGAAATGATTTCTGCTCATCTTTTAACCATTTTATATTGGTATTTGTTTCTGTTACTTGACTCCATTTTCATTTTTTGTTAATAATTTCCACCTTTCTGTCATATTGCAGCTTATAATGTTTTCCTATACCTGTTTTTTTATATTTTCTTTTCCTTACTCTAGTCCATAATGAAACAGCTTGTTCCTGAAATCTCTTCCTCCTTTTCTATTCCTTTCACAATGCAAGGTCTGACTTTTTATACTTTTTTCAGTTCATCCTTTATGTTTAGATTGCTCTGCAGTAAATATTTGCTTCTTCTCTTGTTAATTATTCCTGTAAAGTCACATTATTTAATAAATTCCTCAGTTATGATTATTATTTCATTCTTCTGTATTTTGACTTTCTGTCTCAGTGTTGCATTCCATCTAGTTGTTGCAATCTGGCCTTCTAGAAGTATGCTTATGACCCATAACCTGCATACTCCATTTTATATGCATATTTGTCCCCTTTCTCAGCATTCCTGAATCTTCCCACTGGTAAATTATTATTGTAGTACTTATAACTTCCACATATATAACACATTTTGGCATGAATGACATTCTATTAGTCCTAGTTTTCACGTATAGTGAAACATTTGGTAGATGCAACACTTTTTTTTTGTTTTCCTTTAACACCACTTCCAGCTCTCATCTCTGTGCCATATTTAAGGTTTATATTTTATTTTCCCTATTTTTCTCAAGCACGACAGTACTTTTCTATCATTGCTGTTAATTTATTTAGTTCCACTGCATCATTTATTAGCATTATTTGCAATTTCCTTTGCTTCTTCGTGTTTAAAAGTATACTGAAAAGTTTTGCAATGGGCATTCATTGTTCATTTTTAATTTACTGTTATCATTTGGAACATTTTTTTCCTGCTCCAAACTCAGATTGATGCTCATCCCATGCATATTATAGCTTTATTATTGCTTATTTTTAATCGAATAGAATCCAAACATATTCCTATAAATGGCACCTTACTAGAGAACTCGTATGTTACTAAGATGTCATCTTGGGGTTGGTATATATACTTTTGGGGGTATGGGGGCCTTGCTCCCCCTACAAAAAGAAGTAAAAAGGAGAATTGCAATTTTCAAGATTTGCTCTTCTGTGTTTTCAGTCTTTTGACTTATCGACACACAGTGTTTTCGGTAGTGACAGTTCAGTAGGCAGCCACACAAAACATTAGCAGCAGTAACAGTAGGGGAAATGAAGTGAGAAAAAATGTGAAGTGAATTAAAAATAAAAAAATGAAAATTCAGTTAAAATAAACTAAAATACACATTGATGTTGATACAATCTCTTGGTTTACTGCTACCTACTCACCGAATGTCAGACACATATCTATCCATATAGACTCTTCCCCCCTCAATTGACTAGTGTTTCTGTAGATCAAGAGATGTGACATGCAACAAGTATTTCAGCTGATGTTTTAATACAGAAAGGAAATATAATTGACAACTAAGTAATAGGTTCATAGGTAGGTACTAAGCTATTGGCCCTGGGGCCTATACAATCCCAGCCAAAAAGGTACCCTGGCTTTTGCCACTCAAGAAAATTATTTTCCTGTGCCACTGTCGAGCAGAGCCACAGACGTGATCCCCAGGGTGAATGTCCTATTTTCCATCCAATCATCAAGATTTTTCTTGAAGAGTGCTAATGAGGAGCTTTGTTTGATATAGATAGGTAGTTCATTCCAGAGTATGGGAAGTCTCTGGGACAGGAATCTATCCCTCCGGCATGTTCTATTTATTGTGGTGACAAGGCTTAGGTCCCTAGGGCATGTAGCTCAGAGGGATTGGGATTTCTTTAAGTGGAGCATGTCCAACAGCTCTGGGTTTGACATAGCTTTGTATGTTAGGCAGAGATCACCTCTGAGTAGGCGATATGCGAAGGAGTAAAGCTGGAGTTTTTTGACACGGTCTGCGTAGGGCATCTGTTTGAGGCTGGTAATTCTCTTTGTGAGGTATTTCTGCGGCCTTTCCAGTTGTTGTAGATGTCTTGTGAGGTACATACCAAAAGGGGCATTGTACTCTATAATGGGTCTAATGAGTGATGAGTAGAGGGGAACAATGACCTCTTTTTTTCTGGATGAGACACCTTTTGTGATGAGGTGTGCCACGTAGAAGGATTTCCTGACTACTGTGGCAATGTGATTATCAAAGGAGAGACTACTGTCCACCTGTGTCCCAAGGTCTCTTATCACACTTTTGGTGTTAAGTATACTACCGCATATGTTGTAGTTCATGGGTACAGAGTTTTTACCAAAGGGGATGACAATGCACTTTTTGGTATTGAGCTTGAGGCCATGGCTTTGACACTAGGCATCTGTCTCAGTGAGGCCCTTTTGTAGGATGCCCACAACTTTAGGAGTTTCAATTATGGCTCCTAGTTTGCAATCATCTGCGAACTTCGTTAGCCAAAGACCTTCTGTGTTAGCCTGTACTTCAGAGAAGTAGATACCAAACAGGAGAGGACCCAGGACTGAACCCTGTGGTACTCCACTTGTCACTGGTCTGAAGTCGGATTTGGAGTCTGCTACTTTCTCAGTGTGGGTTCTGTCAGTGAGCCAGTTGGCAACCTATCTTGTGACATAGGGATTTATACCTAGTTTAGTGAGTTTATCTATAATTCCAGAGTGGGGGATGGTGTCGAAAGCCTTGGCAAGATCTAGATAGGCTGTGTGAACCACCTTACCCTTGTCTATGGCTTTGATGACTGCTTCAAAGAAGTCTATCAGGTTTAGGAGATATGATCTGCCTTTTACAAACCTGAACTGGGTGGGGTCCAGAGTTTGGAGAATACCAATGTCTTTGTTTATAAGTTCCATGATGATACGTTCCATGGCCTTGCAGACCAGGCTTGTCAGGCTAATGGGGCAGTAGTTCCCGGGGTCCGTGGTGGCTCCCCCTTGTGGAGTGGGATAACTGTCTCTGTGCGCCATTCAGCAGGCACAAAGCCTGAGGTGAGGCTATGATTAAACATGGTACTTAGGTGGGGTGCCATGTCATTCTGTAGTTCATGTAGAACGCAGCCTGGGATGTTGTCTGGTCCCATGGATGCTGTGTTCTTGGCTTTGGAGAGTGTGGTTTTTACCTGTGCAGCCATGATTTGAGGAACTTTGCATTCTTCCGTTATAGAGATGGGCTCTGTAGGGGGTGAGAGGGGGTAAAGTTAGCACTGAACCTATCTGCCAGGATGTTGGCAATATCAGTCGGTTCTGTATATTTAGTGCCATTGTGCTGTAACTCAGAGCAGATCTGGGTGTTGCCATTGAGATGCTTGACATAGCTATAGAATGCTTTGTGGTTGTCTTTAGAATCAGTGACCATTTTGTTTTCATAGCTAGCTTTGGAGGATTTTATCAGGGATCGCAGCTTCTTACTGAGGCTGACCATGAGCTCCTCCACTCATGGGATTTTACTTTCTTTTGCAACAAACAGTTTCTTCCTTCTGTTGTACAGTTTGTTTATGGCAGGGGACTGCCAGATTGTCTTCCTTTTTTTGGAGGATAGCATCTTGGTTCTGTTTGGGATGGCATGATCCATGCACTCATTTAAGTGGTTATAAAATGCAATTGTGTAGGATTCAGTAGCCGTAACTGTATTGTCCATCTGCATGCATGTCATGAAGTTCACCACTTCTGTGTTAAGAGGCATGAAGTTGGCTTTGGAGAAATTTTTTACCATGGTTTCCTTAATGGGGGGTGGGGGCAGGATAATAAAAGGTCAGTTACACAATACTCTGTGACAAGTGATATTTTCCCTATGAGAATGTGTGTGCATGTGCATGTACGTGTGGGTGTTGGTGTGTGTATTTGTGTTTGCTTCTAAAATGTATTTTATTCAAAAATATTGTGCTAGGTCTGATAATCTTAATTTCTTGTAATGGACCAAGGCTAAAGAGCAATCTGTGTTGCACCATGAAGGATATATCTATTTACAGTGTTACAATATATGTAATAGATCATCAGTTTCTGCCTTCCATAATGTCAGGTATGTGATATTACATTCATTCATTCTTTTTAACTTATAACTGCTGTGTACTGTTTAGCATTGTGGGATGTTATATATGTGTTTTACATGATTTACTATCAAAGGTCCGAGCATTACGTCTGTCAAAAATGCAAGATCGTGAGAAACATCAAAATCCATAACACCAACCAAGTACAGCCCTGAAATTGTACCAGATCATGAAATACCCTAGTCATGTGAACACAGAAACAAGCAATAACATGGGTACTGCAGGGGGAATGGGGGACAAGTCTGAGATTCGATATTGTGGGTTTTGGTATGAGTGCATTTTAATGTTTCCGATTTGAGATCCTGCATTTTCTATAGACTAATGCTTGGACTTTTGATAGCAAGCTGCTTTCTGTCTTCCTCGTATGTGTATATATATATATATATATATATATATATATATATATATATATATATATATATATATATATAGATATACATACAGTCTTTTAAAAGTATAACCAGAAACAGGAAATCACAGTATAATTCATTAATCATTGCATTGCTTTCTATGTAAAGCTATTACTAGTAATGATAATACTAATAAAAGTTATTATTATTATTAATATTACTAACATCATGCAAATCCTTCCAAATGGGATCAGGCTTTTCTTTTTAGGAGAATAAGATCTGACCAGTGCTGACCACTTTATTCATTCCTTGCGTAGGTAAAAGCTGAGTGGCGCAGGATTATTTTTTTTTCACTGTACCTCACACACTCTTTTTGATCCCCTGTCACAGATGTCTAGTGCTGTCTGATGTGTACATATGCTGCCATATGTGGGTCCCTCTTTAGACATCTACATCTACTGACCCTACTGTATTCTGCAGTCACCTGCTCTCCATTAGGAGACTGCCAAGTAATGCAAAAACCTACACTAAAGAAAGAACAGATGGGCATTGGTCACTCACATCCTTTTCCTATCCTCTTTAGCCCACAACCACAAGAGCCTCTAACAAACTAAATCTAACAGTATCATAGACAGGAACTCTCTCCTTGGACAGTGAGTCATCTAACACACCAAATATATAAAACAAAGGATTCTTCTTACCAATTCTCATCATAACTACTAGAGCTCCAACGTGCCAGTTATACCAGTAGCTTTTAACACAGCTGTGTATAACAGCTCAAATGTTCTCCTATGTTGGTGTCATCTAGGAAGAGGTGAAAAAAAAACATGAAAGACAGCACTAGTTATGGAAGAGGTAAAATGTCTTTATTAAACAGGCAGGAAAACAAAATAAGTCAACAGTATACAAAGATGTGAAAAAGATGTGTGTTTTCTTTTCTTTTAGTTTCTAAGAATCAGCAGACTGTTTCATCATAATATAGTTATTTTTTGCAAGTCCTTGCCTACAAATATAGCAAGATGACATCCTGTTTTTCATAACAATGTTGTCATCTCAGTTCTAGAATCAGAATGTCCTAAAGTGACATCTTTCTGACAGCTCAGTACCGTTTGACAGGCCAGAGGAAAACTCAAATTAAATCTTAGGTCAATGACACAAAATGTATCTGTTTCTGCATTTCACCTCAAATTCCCTTCATCATGTTTATCATTAAACCCATTGCCTGACACGAGGTACTTTATTTTGTTTTCTCTTCAGCTATAAACAGTACACATGTTTTTTCCTGATTACTGTACCTTATTTTTTAGGTTCAGTGACTTTTTCCATTCCATCACTTACTAAATTAGAAAGTTATATGGTTAATTTACTTTGACATTGTCAGTTCCAACTGATCTGCATTTCAGTATCCTGTTTCATTTCAACATGAACCTCTGTAAGTACTGACAATGCAGTCATATCTTATAGGTTCATAGGTGTGTACTAGGCTAATGGCCCTGGGGCCTTTACAAGCCTAGCCACAGGATTACCCTGGCATAGTGCCACCTGACCTTAGTTCCCAGTGCCTCTGTTGAGTAGAACAACTGGAGTTGTCCCCAGGGTGAATTTTCTGTTTCCCATCCACTCATCAAGATTTCTCTTGAAGAGGGTCAGAGAGGTGTTCTGCTTGACATGTATGGGAAGTCTGGTCCATAGCATGGGCAGTCTCTGGGTTATGAACCTGTCCCTCCAACATGTTCTGTTAATTGAGGTAATGAGGTTGAGGTCTCTGGAGGGTGTGGTGCAGAAGGATTGGGAGTTCTTTAGATGTAGCATTTCTAACAGAGCTGGGTCAGACATGGCTTTGTAGGTCAAGTAGAGATCTCCTCTAAGTAGGCGATATGACAGAGAATAGTTGGAGCTTTTTTAGTCTGTCCATATAGGACAAGTGTTTAAGGCCTAGGATCCTCTTTGTGAGGTACTTTTGTGGCCTATATATAACCAAAAATACACCAAGGTACCACACAATAGCATCTTTATTACACAAAAAATAAGAACAGTGGTGAGCGCTTTCGCAAAACTAATTGCTTCATCAGACTACTTTTGTGGCCTCTCCAGTTGTTGCAGGTGTCTAGTGAGGTACATGCCAAATGGGGCATTGTACTCGATGACTGGCCTAATGAGGGAAGAGTAGAGGGAGACAATGACCTCTTTCTTACTGGATGCAAAACCCTTAGTAATGAAATGTGCCATATAGAAGGACTTTCTGACCACAGTGGCAATGTGGTGATCAAAAGAGAGATCACTGTCAACCTGTGTTTCCAGATCTGTTATAACACCTTCTGTGTACAGTGGACTACCATCAATGTAGTAATTCATGGGAAGTGGGTTTTTCCCCAAAGGGGATGACAGCACATTTTTTTGGCATTGAGCTTAAGGCCATGGTTCCATGACACCAGTCGTTGGTCTGAGTGAGGCCATTCTGTAGGATGTCAACATCACTTGGGGAGTTAATAATAGCTCCCAACTTGCAATTGTCTGTGAACTTTGTCAGCCAGAGTTCCTTTGTGTTGTCCTGGACATCAGAGAAGTAGATACTAAACAGGAAAGGACCCAAGACTGAACCCTGTGGGACTCCACTCATGACTAGTCGGCAGTGTGACTTGGAGTCAGCTACTTTCACACTGTGGGTTCTATCTGTGAGCCAGTTTGCAACCCACCTAGTGATGTAGGGGTTGATGCCAAGCTTAGTGATTTTTTCTTTGATTCCTGAGTGGGGAATGGTATCAAAAGCTTTGGCCAAATCAAGGTAGGCTGTATGAACCACCTTGCCTTCATCCACAGCTCTGGTGACTGACTGAAAGAAGTCAACCAAGTTGAGCAGGCATTACCTACCCTTCACAAAACCAAACTGTGTGGGATCCAGAGTTTGGGGATTCCCTATATCCTTGTTTATTAGGTTCATGATGATGCATTCCATAGCTTTGCATATAAGACGTGTCAGGCTAATGGGATAATAGTTCCCAGGGTCTGTAGTCACTCCTCCTTTGGGGAGAGGGATGACTGTAGCAGTGCGCCATTCAGTAGGCACAAAGCCTGAGGTGAGGCTGTGATTGAACAGGGCACACAGGTGAGGTGCCAGATCACTCTGTTGTTCATGTAGAATACAGCCAGGGATATTGCCAGGTCCCATAGAAGCTGTATTCTTGGCTTTGGACAGTGCTGTTTTAACCTGTGAAGCAGTAATAATGGGTGCCTGGCAATCTACTGGTATTGTGATTGGTCCTTTGGAGGGGGTAAAGTTGACACTGATTCTGTCGGCCAGCATACCCGCAATATCCGTTGGATCAGTGTAGGAGGTACCATTGTGCAGTAGCTCAGAGAAAATCGGGGTATTTCCATGGATATTCTATACAGCAGTTCTTTGGATTAGCACTGGAAAATGAGTTCCCTTATGCCATTCGTGCTTTGCTTCAAGAGTAGACCCTTTGGATCATTTACAGTCACATCCTATTTAAATGAATAGCATAGAGTACACTAATAATTATTCTTTTACCTCTTGGCTGACCTGGGTAAAGCCACTGTCTGCTTAAGTGACTGGCTGAGAGTTCCACTCTAGATAAGTGAAGGTGGAAGGAGTCAAAGGTTATTCTATGAGCACAGGAAACAGCTCGGTACCTCAGAGCATTGGGGCTTTGTACTAACTGTCAGACATAGCATAACATAAGGGAAAACAGCATAGCAAGTGAATGGGTTGGTACATTTCAACAAATAATTCATCATCTACTCAATGTCTGTCAAAAGCAGTGGTGGAATTTCTGTCTGCCACATGGAGGTTTCATTCTCTGTAGAAGTGTAACTAAGCAAGTACTGTCAAGTAATGCAGGTCATTATATGGGCATACCTAACTAGGTATAATCTTTATGTTTGGTCTGTAAATAGTACCAGTATGTAAGTGGGATTCTAGACTCATCATCTTCTTTCGGCTTTTCCCATTAGGGGTCGCCACAGAGGATCATCTGTTTCCATTTCTTCCTGTCCTCTGCATCATGCTCTTTCACACCAACCGCCTGCATGTCCTCTCTCACCACATCCATAAACCTCATCTTAGGCCTTCCTGTTTTCCTCTTACCTGGCAGCTCCATCCTTAGCATCCTTTTCCCAATATACCCAGCATCCCTCCTCAGCACATGTCCAAACTAACGCAATCTCGCCTCTCTTGCTTTGTCTCCAAACTGTCCAACCTGAGCTGACCCTCTAATATACTGATTCCTAATCCTGTCCATCCTAGTCACACCCAGTGCAAATCTTAACATCTTTAACTCTGCCACATCCAGCACTGACTCCTGCCTTTTCGACAATGCTACCATCTCCAACCCATATAACATAGCTGGTCTCACTACCCTCTTGTAGACCTTCCTTTTCACTCTTATTGGTACCCGTCTGTCACAAATCACTCCTGAAACTCTTCTCCACCCATTCCACCCTGCCTGTACTCTCTTCTTCACCTCTCTTCCACACTCACCATTACTCTGAACTGTTGATCCCAAGTACTTAAACTCATCCACCTTTACCAAATCTACTCCCTGCATCCTCACCATTCCTCTACCCTCCCTCTCATTTACACACATATATTCTGTTTTAGCCCTGCTGACCTTCATTCCTCTCCTCTCTAAAGCATATCTCCACCTCTCCAGGGTCTCCTCAACCTGGTCCCTACTCTCACTACATATCACAATGTCATCTGCAAATATCATAGTCCATGGGGCCTCCTGTCTAATCTCATCTGTCAGCCTGGCCATCACCACTGCAAATAAGAAAGGGCTTAGAGCTGATCCTTGATGTAATCCCACCTCCACCTTAAACATATCTGTCACTCCTACTGCAGTCCTCACCAATGTCACACTGTACATATCCTGTACCACTCATACATAATTCTCTGCCACTCCCGACTTCCTCATACAATACCACAACTCCTCTCTAGGCACCCTGTCATATGCTTTCTCTAAGTCCACAAAAACATAATGCAACTCCTTCTGACCTTCTCTGTATTTCTACAACAACACTCTCAGAGCAAATATTGCATCTGTAGTGCTCTTTCCTGGCATGAAACCATACTGCTGATCACTAATCATCACCTCCCTTCTTAACCTAGCTTCCACTACTCTTTCCCATAACTTCAAGCTGTGACTGATCAATTTTATCTCTCTGTAGTTACTGCAGCTCTGCACATCACCCTTATTCTTAAAGATAGGTACCAAAACACTTTTTCTCCACTCCTCAGGTATCCTCTGACTTTCCAAAATTTCATTAAGCAATCTGGTTAAAAATTCCACTGCCATTTCTCCTAAGCACCTCCATACTTCCACTGGTATGTCATCTGGGCCAACAGCCTTTCTATTCTTCATCCTCTTCATAGCTGTCCTTACTTCCTCCTTGCTAATCTGCTTCACTTCCTGATTCACTATCCCCACATCATCCAACCTTCTCTCTCTCTCATTCTCTTCATTCATCAGCCCTTCAAAGTACTCTTTCCATCTACTCAACACACTCTCCTCACTTGTGAGTACGTTTCCCTCACTGTCCTTTATCACCCTTACCTGCTGCACATCTTTCCCAGCTCTGTCCCTCTGTCTAGCCAGGTCCTTTTCTCCCTCTTTAGTGTCCAGTCTCTCATACAACTCTCTATATGCCTTATCCTTAGCCTTCGCCACCTCTCTCTTTGCCATGCGCCTCATCTCCTTATACTCATGTCTACTTTCTTCATCTCTTTGACAATCCCACTTCTTCTTCGCCAGCCTCTTCCTCTGTATACTCTCCTGTACTTCCTCATTCCACCGCCGTGTCTCCTTATCCTCCTTCCTCTGTCCAGATGTCACACCAAGCACCTTAATTTCAAAATGTAATCTGACTCCTAAAATACAGTGGGATTTTCAGACATATCCATCTACAGCCCCTTTCCCATTTCTGCACATGGGGTCGGGGTGTCACTTCAACAGTGACAATCATCTACAGCCAAGGTTACACTGCCAGGTGGCTAGCCCTGCCACAGTAGTTCTTCTTCACCACACATTTGCATGCACACTCACACTTACAGCCTATTTAGAGTTTTCAATCCACCTACTGCATGTCTTTGGAATGTGGAAGGATACCAAAGCACCTAGAGGAAACCCACTCAAACACAGAGAGAACATGCAGACTCCACACAGAAGGCACCCCAACTGAGAATCAAGCTGGGGAACATTTTGCTGTGAGGCAACAACACTATCTGCAGAGATACTGTGCTGCCCTGCCATTTTCATATCTCAGGCCCTAAATTTGGAAATGCTATGGCAATGCACTCTGTACTTTATGGAATGGTACTAGATAGTCAGGAGTTTATAGAGCAAGGTTTTAGTGCATAATTATATTTATAATGTTCTGGCCAAAGAGAGGCAATGGAGCCTAAGCTTGATAGTTTAAAAATAAAAGTACATATAACTGTTATACCCCAGCATGCAATATGAAACCATTGAGCATATTTCTTCATTGTCCAGATTTCACAGACTATCCAGATTTTTACCTCATATTTGTGATTTTTTCCCCATAAAATCTGTGTATTTGGACAACTTGTTGAAGATTGGAGTCATTAAATAATGATAAGTAATGACAGACAGTTGAGATTCAGACTTTGCATCCTTCAGAAAATATGTAATAATGCAAAACCTTTTACACTTTCAATATCTAAGTACACAGAAGGATTTGGTTTTGTCCAGATTTCTTGCTCAGAGTGTTTCAGAGGTTTGCTATTGATACTTTTGAGCAGTGACTCATTCATGTTTCCTTTTAGGGGAATTGCCCATAAATGTGCAGATTTTTTTTTACATGAAGCCTACAATTTCTAGACAACATGCACAGAAAGTGCGTACTCTATTTTAGGAATGATATCACATTCCCCCTAAATGATTCTGGCTTTTCTAATCAGGTGTACTTTAAACTGTGTTTCTAATATCTAGTAATGACACTGTTTTATTTGGAATGGAGTGCTCACAGATGGTGGAGGTAAAGGAAGGATCTAGCGAGGCTCCAAAGTATTTGAATTTTTTCAACCATATCAATGCATCTGTATATTGGACAACTTACAGTCCAATTTTCCAGCACCAAACTGTTTACCTGGACAGTTAGCCATTTGGTGATTACAGAATACCAATAGTTAGCATACAAGATGGTCACATTATCCTGCATAGAGGATGGAACTTAAGCTGAGCAAGCAGAAGGAGATTGAGTTGATGAATAATGCAAAAAGAAAGGTGAAATAATATTGCATTGTTTTTCCCTTATCTTGCGTTGTAATGAATGTGACAACTACTGGATTAAAATCACCCTAAAATGTTGTTTTTCCAGGCACTTCTGGAATCAATCAAACATTGGTGCTTACATAGAAATAGTTGAGTAACTCTTCTAGCAGCCTTTGATGAGAAACATAATCAGAAGCATTTAAGATTATGTATACCACCCCCATTAATTCACATGTTCATATGACTGCAATTGTTTGCAAGCTAATGAAGTGTGGGTTTACAGTTTATGTTTTGAAAATGATGTTGCCATTCATAAAGGACTTCATAACTTTCAAACTGCTAATTATGTTATACAAAAAATCATATCTGTAATAGTCTATGTCTACCCATCTCTGGAAAGGAGGCAAATGAGAGGATGTTCTAAAAATATAGAAATAGTTCAGCATGTGAGTTATGCTTTCTTATGCTTTACTGTCAAAAAAAACCTGATAGTTTGAAGGCAATATATTCAAATGGCCAACAAAATGTATTTCACAAGAATTGTTACTTGAGCCATTGTTTCAATAAGAGCAGAACATTTTTAATCTTATTTTATTGTTTAAAACAGCAATATTCAAAGACAACATAAAGACAGAACAAAAAGGAAAGCAAATTCCTGACTGCTGTCCAACATTCTGGTGACTTTATTTAAGTAATTTCCTTTTTTCAAGATACTAATTTAATCTTTGGTGGCATGACTAGTTGAAGTTGCCTCTTAATTTTATATAATAAAGAAAGACTGCATTATCAGGCAAATTAGTTTCAAATGCTCCTAATAAAGTTCTCAGATATGATGCAAGAATGAGGTATTTATCCTGCTAAAGATACAAAGAGAGATTATGATGCCATGGCTAATGGAAGGAGTAACTACACATGAAACAGCATGTATTATTCATATATAAAAATAATAAAGCTTACATCAAACTAGGAACTTTTACCCTTTAATCTATTTTATTGACTAAGGTTACAAAGCAGGGTTGTCCCATAGCCCCTGCATTGTTTGCCTCAACTATTGAGTTACTAGTGGCTACTATTCAAACCAGCACTAAAATAATGGATATAGAAGCATACGATAAGTGTATCTCAGAGTTAATGTTATTTGTCGACAACATCCTCTTAATCATTTCAAATTCATGAACAGCAATGAGAGAATTAGAAATCACTAATAGATTTCAGGCCTGCTCAGGATTAAAATTCAATAACACAAAATCACAATATTTACTTTTAAATAAAAAATAGTATCACAATTAAATAAAAATAACATTACCGGTGAACAGATTATGTTCTTAGAATCCTTAGGTATAACCATAATATGTTCAATAGAAGAAACTAAAGTCATAAACTATAAAAAATTCTGGGAAACATTACAAAGTTAACTATTAAATGGAATAAAATGATAATGTCCTTTGAAGATAGATTTCAATTTATAAAAATGATTATTTTCCAAAAATATTGTACATTATAAAATCTGTATCCCTACCTCAAGATAAAGCACAAATAAAGGAAATTAACAAACTATTGTTAGAATTCCTCTGGTATAAAAAAAAAAAAAAGAATAGCCTTTTAATACCATATCAAACTATGGGACTCAGGAGGAATACATTTTCTGCATTTAAGCATTCATGTAAAATCAGCAATCTTTAAAAGTATCCTAAACTGGCCTGACCATATTTATAATTTGAATCGGAAGACATCACTCTTTTCCCTTTTTAATAACAACAAAATTGAAGTTGATACCATAAATTATACCAAAACAAATAGTCTTTTTTGGTATATATGTAATTGTATTCAATTTAACATTTCATCTCCCACACACTCCCATTACATCAGTTACAGTCTAAAAACATTTAAAAACACAAATATAGGCAATATAGATCTAAATCTTTGGTTTGAGTTGAGTATTCCTATTAGAATAACAAAGTTTTTTTTTTGACAAAACTAATACAACTAGAATTAACAACTGGGAAACAAAAATGTTACATATAGGCAACAGCACTTTATTGACTTAAAATAAAATTAAAGAAATACAACACCTTATAAATTGATGTAACCTAGAGCCACATGACTGGAATTATTTCCATAATGCTAAAACATATGCACAACAGAAATGTCTCATATTAACAAATTCTCAATGTTAACACTAATGATGAATTTTGAAAATACATTACCCTAGGCCATAATATAACTCTAACTGCAGAAAATAAAAGTCAGTTACTAAAGTCTATAAAAAATACATCATAGTCACAATAATGGAGTTTCAATATAGATTTTTCTTAAGCCCTAATAATATAGCCAAATTTAATAACAACAAGAATACTGAATGTTGGAGATGTCTGAAATATTGAAATCAAAGGAATATGTGCAGTCCAGGCAAGTGAAATCCAAAATAAAAAGTAGAGCCAGCAAACTGTGTCCTGGTGAAAATATATATATTTTATTAGTTAAACAACAAGGGAACAGACCGGTTTCAGCTGGCAAACCACACACAGCCTTCCTCAGTGTAACGAAATCAAATCAAGTGCTGTTGTTTAAAATAACACAAAAAGAAACATGATTGGTTAACCTAAAATTGCTCATTAAGCCCTGGTGGAAATAGACCACCTAACTTAATAATCTATTTTTTCTCCTTAGAATTTAACAAAGAGTACAAACCCATTTTATTAAGCTTTTTGCCCTTTATAATATCAATAATAGTAAAAGAAAACTTTGCAGTAGGATGTATTTTATGGTGTTTATATAGTGCATTTTGAACTTTACACTTTTTAATATTGCTAATGTGTTCAGAAATCCTGAGTCTCAATGGCCGTGAGGTTTGTCCTACATAAAATGACCCACAGAAACATGTGGCCAAATAGATAACCCAGTCAGACCTACAATTAGCAAAGAAATTAATATCATACACCACAGCAGAGTTCCTACTAGAAAATTGCTTGGTTTTGTTGACTTTATTGCAGTTGCAACAATGGCCACATGGAAAACAGCCAATAAGAATACCCCCTGTTAGTGTGGTTTGTATATAATGTTCCGTACCGGAATCATGTGGATGTTTAAAATGATTAAAACAACCACTCAGATTTTTACCCTTTCTAAAGGCGAAAATGGGAGTGCCTGACCCACACCCTACCTAAATTCAGAATCCACAGGGGGAACCAAGATAAACCATTCCAAACTTTCCAGCTTGGGAAATCTCACCTGGCTCAGACATGGAAAGGATTAGCAGATTGATAGCTCTTTCTTGATTCTGTGGGTGGTGATCCATGGCCATTCTTAGTTGGTGGAGTGATTTGTCTGGTTAATTCTGATACCAAATGAGACTCCAACATATTAACTAGTTATGAAGCTCTGTGCAGTTGTCTCCAACTTCTTAGATGGTCAAGTGGCTTTCAGCCACTTCTGAGTTTATTTTGTGTGGTTATTATGCACGTTGTTGTTTCCTTTGAAATCCAGCAATGCAGATTAGTTTCAGATGATTTATGACTGTTCACATACAAAGCCCTACAAGCCTCATGTTTTGACTCTTTCTCCTCAACAAAGCAATTAGTTTTATTCAACATAACTGGAACAGCTAAAACAGACAATTAAAGTCATTCCTTATTATGGAGTATTCTGGCTGTGGCAATAAAAAGCATAATGAAGAAATGGAAAAAAAATCTACATCACCTTAATCTGAAGAATTGTTGTAATCATTAAAAGAAGCAGCCATCAAAGAGATTACAATAAAGAAAGCAGAATATATTTTAGGACTATCCAAAATAATCATTGGACAAAAGTATTGTCACTTACAAATTTATATCAAAATATTGTTACCTCCACAAAATGAAAATTACATAACTAGTTCTATAAAGATGTCTGACATTTTGTTTATTCCCTTATATGTAACAGCTTATTTATTGTCATGTTATACACAAATATTAAATAAACATTTCAGGAATGTTTGCATATACTGCAAACAGTTTTTTAAACCTTACTGTTTAATGTTTCAATATGCATTAACTTCTAAGAATGCAAGTATCATTTGTAATACATTATAAAGATTTCAATAAAATGTTTGAATAAAAAAAAGGAAGAGATAGCCATTGCCTGCTTGCCATGCTGGATTTTTTACAATTACTGTTTCTTTTGACTCTTCCTGCTCTGACTTAGTTTCAGTATGTCCAGTCTGACTGTGATATTTTTGCTTAAGAACAGACTTGCAAATGTTACACAATACAACAGTTTGGGGATGTTCTGTGCTGAAACAAAGCCTGAAATTTTATTTTCACTTTCCAACATTAAATTTAATAATTTCTTCATATATGCATTGAAGGTTTGCAAGAATCTCTCAGTTAACTCATTTGTTGTAGAGTACCCTAGCACACAACCAGGGCTAGCTATTTTACTTAACAAAATGACATCATTTTTTTTTCTGGTGGAAATTTCCCATACTGGATAAATGTCAGTAAAATGTGTTTACATAAACCATAAGCAGTGAAGAGTCCTTTCATTGATAGCCTGAGTTACGATTTCAATCATGCAGAAGACATGAAGACGTATTGAATATGCATCCACCTCTATCACAAATTCATTATCCGGTATTGGTCTGGCACAGTAAGTACCATGCAGTCTTTTCTAACATTCATTTGGACACTTCTGTTGCTGCAATGGTGCTGGTCTTTTAAACTTTGGTTATATTTGACATGGTGTACATACATTGCAGACAACCTCATTTTTTCCCCACCAAGTTTAGGCCATCAGACCACTATTCCAGCTAGTGCTTTTACCATAACAGTTCCAGGGTGAGCTGCATAGAACTATTTCTTTATATAACGTTTCTCATTTTATAGACAACTATAATTGAAGTACCCTATAAAAGGTATAATTTTCCTCAGAAAGTTTGAAACTACTTTAAACATATTCAAACTCTTATCAGCATGCACTATTGTTTGATCTGGCCAGCTTTCAGTCACAAAACATAACAATTCTGAGTGTTCAGAGACAATTTTTATTACTTGTGTTTTCAAATCAGCTTAAAGAGGAAAAAAAAAAAAAAACATTCACATATTTTATGACTCCTCCTATAGTATCATTTGCATTTTCTGGTAATTGATCTTTACAGAGTCCATACTCATTGCTATGACTCTTGGAAGCTTTATATTCTAATTGATAATCATAGGGTGACAAGTTCTATCTTTCACTCCTGATTTTTTGCTGCTGTCATAATAGACAAACTCCAGTGCTCACAAAACAATGTTAAGTATAGCTTATTAGTAAACAAGTTTGTCTGTAAGCCAGTTGAGGTGTTGCAGAGCTTCATATAGCTATTTAAGCTGCCCCTTCCTTATTTTGCTGCATTTCAGCAATCAGCTTGGAGAAATCCTCACTCCCCCACCCTTTTTTGGGTATTTGCCTAAAAGCTTAACCCCCCCCCCCCTTATATTCCCTTTTAAACTTCAGCAGCCTCTGGATGACTGAGACAGGATGGGATAACTGAAGAGACTCAGTTCAAAGCAATTTATATATGGGTTGAGTGTATGGCTGAGTTCTTGATTAATGAGTCAAATCCAAGGGGGTCAGAATGGGCCTGGCACACCAACTGGCTGGAGTAGTCTGCTCAAGTTGATTGTCTCACAGCTCAACCCCCACCCCATTTATATTGCTCCATTATACTTCAGCAGTCTGTTGTTGGCTGGGCAGGTCATGATGACTAAAGAGGCTTGGTTCAAAGCAATTTATATATGGGATGAGCATATGCCTGAGTTCTTGGTTAATACATGATTTCCAAGGGGGCTTTCTAACTTGTAGCTGAAATGGGCCTGGTAATGCCAACCTGCTGGTGTAATCTGTTCTTGTTATATCGCATTAATATTGAAGTTAATATTGGCTGTTGGACATTGTTATTCTTTGGTTGATTTTCATATAATAAATAAGATGCAAAGACAACTTAGTGTCATTCCTGACTCAGTTCTAGTGGACAGTAAAGGTTTAAGATGAGAAAACAACTTGAATTTCCTAACCCAAATGCATATATGGAATTTATTTATTACACAGACTAATGCCCTTCACTTCAAGTTCACTTAATTTTCTACCCCCAAAGATACCGATGGCATTTATTTAATACAAAAAATAAAGCAAATCCTTCTAGATCTGTGAATACTTTCCTTTAATAATGCAAAGAGTTTTTATTGGTCTTTCCTCTGCTACAACTATGTTGCTGTTTGTTTTTCAGCTTTTTCCCGGTAAGAGGTCGCCACAGCGGAACTCCGGTCCACTAATGATTGGCAGTAGATTTTTACAAAACGCCGAGGTGCCAGCTCGACGCCCAACCTTCAACAAAGGCACACCTATTTACGCACGTATGTCTTTCGAACCCTACCCAACCGCAGGGAAGACATGCAGACTCCACACAGAAAGCACTCCCAAGCCAAGCCGAGAATCGAATGGGAGAACCTCTTGCTGTGAGATAACAAGGCTACCGCCGTACCACCGCGGCATCTGCTACAACTATGTGACTTTATTAAAAGTCAGCATTTCCATACATTTTTGAAAGCACTTTGCTGCGGTTGTCTCCATTTCTGACATACTGCTTTTCAGCAAGCCACATAGTAGTGTTAACACTGTAGTTTGGTTAGACATGACAATTTCATAAAATGTAATAAAATCAATAATCAGCTCTAGCATATTTACACATGGGATGCTTCATGGATGACTCTTCTGTTCTCTGTGGAAAGGCACATCTCTTTACTATCCAGCACGTCCCAGTTATTCATTTGGCAGTTTGTCAAACTTGCACCTTACTTTACTCTCAATTCACAGTCTTGCAATCATTGCATCATTTTATACTCATTACTGAGATGCCCATTTGCTTGCTTTACAGTAATCAGAAAACCATTCAAGTACAAAACTACATTTAAATCCTTAAATACATTTTCCATTATTGTTGGAAAAATAAATGGTGCAGAGCGTGACTCAACAGTAATCTTTTATACAGTCACACTAATATCAGTGCATATTAATCATCAGATATTATTTAGAATCATCATGAAGTGGTATTTTTTCATAAGGAGCTCCTAAATCTATTTTAGTAAACAAAGGCCAAGTACTCAACATGATCATGAGATATTCCCCTCAAGGTCAGCTCACAGCCTGATTAATAAACAGTCTATAATCACAACAAATACATATGGAAATATCCTTCAATTCATACCTACAAATCTATTTACACTTTGTGCTACTTTACTACTGCTATGCCAATTGTCAGGGCTGCCCTGTCTCTTTCAAGCCTACAGCACCTAAAAGGCAGACAATGTTTTGACTTCTGTTACTGTGCAACTTAATCACAATACTGTCTTTGTATTAGTCACTGGCACAATTCAGCAGTTTAAATGTAACAAAAAGTTGCTTTGACTATAAGCTCCAGACAATTATTGTCCAGCCTGCTAATAATCAAGAATGTAATGCCTTATTAGCTGACTGGTTGCAGGTGTTAGTAATCTAAAGCTTAAACACAAAACAGCCGACCATTCATTGTGCTTCACTGGGCTTCTCTAACAAGCTTGTTTGTAATCTCCTTATCTGTTCTTTGCTTCATTGCAGATAGCACTGTTCCACTTGTGGAAAACTTTGTTCCAATATTCAGAGGGGCTCGGTGCTTATTCATGGGATTATGAACTTGGAACTAAGTACGGAATCTCAGGAGAAAATTGCAAGGGTTTTGCAAAAAATGGAAGTTTTAGAACAATTTTTACTTTGTAAATTTGATTGTGTTCTATCACATATGGAGAGTTTTGAAGGCAATAGGCTGGACATATTTGCTGTTACTACATGTCATTGAAATAAAGATAAACTTACCAAAATACTTTAAGAAAACCTACCGAAATGCTGACTTGTCATAAGGTGTGTGCCTTGCTGCAGAAAAGTATTCTCAGAGCAAGGAGGAAGCAGTGTCATTTATTTTGTAATAAAGTAAAAGTTGTTTTAACTTATGTAGAATTTCTGTATACTTTGACTTTGTGGACAGCACCAACCTGCATTTCATGTTTTGTTAGGTGATGCTTATTTCTGTTTGTGGTCTCAGTGCTTAAGACAGTCACTACTGCCTTGTAATGTATTCATTTAAATTCAGAAAGTAGATTTCTCTGGTAAGTTTCATTGCAAGTGTCACTCATGACACTAGCAACTTTATTCGAAGTCAAACTGAATTCAAGTTCATGGAACACTAGTTGAGTTCAGCAGCATAGTGTGACATTGCTTTATCATGCATCTGGATACACTGAGTAACGCAATATCTATCTGCATTCACTAACAATTTGGGTTTAAATGTCCATGCAGCTTTTTAAAAATTATGGTTGTATGATTTCTCTTGGAGTTATAGAATTATAGGTTTGATTGTCAAGCATATGACCTACTGACAAAGAAGTTTGCTTGCTATAACCACAATTTGATATTTCTTACTCCCGCATTCATACATCAAGGTGATTTCTGAAGGAATTTAATGATTAACTTTGCATAAAAAACTGAAGCTTTTTCCATAATTCTGAAAGACATCATGCACTGTTTATATCTATATCTATATCTAGAGCTAAATCTACAGACATACACATATGTATATATAATACTTATGCATTATACATAGAAAGAGAGGAAGCGGGACAACAAAACCTAGTATTGATAAAATGTTTTCCAGCCATACAGCCTTAAGGTTGTAAACACTTTCCTTAAGGAAGAACAAACCAAAAAAAAGGGAAACTAGCAAACTAGATGTACAGGAATTATATTGGCATACAAACGGCTAAAATAGACTGCTGCCATCAATTCTAACATAAGAGTCATGTTAAAGATCACTTTGCATTTAAAAAAAAAGAAAAGAAAACAGGGTTCAAGCTGGTATTGTTTGTTTAAAACACAGTTTGTTAAATAAAAACAAAAGATGAAGAGAAGAGTGTTCACCCTTGTCAGGGCTTTATCAGCAAAGTAATTTTTAAAAAGGATCTTACATTAGGATTTATGACAACAGTCTATTTTAGCAATTTGTATGTAGATATCATTCATGTACAACTAGTTTTCCTTTTTTTGATATATATATATATATATATATATATATATATATATATATATATATATATATATATATATATATATAGCTGACTACTCATTTGGTTGATGGTTTTGCTTGTGGATTGCCAAAATAGCAAATGCAGATTTGAGTAAATGCACTTTTGTTTGTGTATTGGAAAGGCAAATAAACGAGATCTATATCACTTCATCGAACATATATTGAACCCTATAGGTTGAAGTTCCTATTGAGTGAACTACCTAAACATCATATGTAAATTCATTAAATTATTTTACTTGTCCAGCACCGCAAATGTAAAATATACTATGACAATAAACTTTAAACAATAACGTGCATTAACACTGTTTGAGAGTTTATTAACACCAAACTTGTCTGCAAATAATAAAGTGCAATAATACCAGTCTGCACACATTGTTTCTTTTTCATATTTTGCAGCACCTCCACCCCACACCCAATGCAAATTAAATATACCAACTCCGAGATCACTATATATGTATATATATATATATATATATATATATATATATATATATATATATATATATGGGTCCCCTACAGAAGACCAAAAGATCACAACACCGACACCCACATCGCTGACACCAATAGCCCGACACACGAAATACCGACAATGGGGAAACGGTAAGTCTCCATAGTGCGGAATGGGAAATATTTCCATTCCTGCACTGTAGTGCGATCTCGGAGTTGGTATATTAAAGTTACAGGGGGTGTGGGGGGTGCAGGGGGGAGTAGCCCCACTGCTAGCAGAAAAAAGGAAATGTTATTTTCCTTTTTTCTGCAGTAGTGCTGTTGTCGGTATTTTGTGTGTTGGGTTTTTGGTATCGGCGATGTGGGTGTCAGTGTTGTGAGCTGTCGGTCTTCTGTAGGGGACCCATATTATATATATATATATATATATATATATATATGGTTTACCTTTGAAAGCTTGAAATAGACATTTGTGCGGAAGTATGTTTTCAAGTTTTTGGATAACTGAAAAAAATGCATTGAATGTGCAATGAGCGAATGCACACTGACTTTCGCTTATTGCAGATTCGGCATTTTGCGTGCGGAGTGCACTATAGTGGGGATCGGGAAGTGGACCCTTTCCCCACTGTAGTGTGGCCTCGGAGTTAGAATAATAAATTAGGGGAGTGGGGGAGGGAAGCCCCCCTGCATTACGATATGTATTTGAAATTGTAGTTTGAAAATCAGCGAATTTGCTTTTCAATTTGCTGATTTTCGAACTTCAGTGCAGTTTGGAATGACGGTTTTCGTCATTTTGGTTCTCACAAAGGGCTGTTCGGCAGTTTGATTTTCAACCTTTCAAAGGTAAACATATATATATATATATATCTACTTTGTTTCATTGAAAGCTCATTTCACTGAATTTTAATTCACTGTGACCAAATCACTGAAAGCTCAAATTACTGAAAACTCATTTCACCGAATCTCATTTCACTGAAGTGAAGTACTGGCACTGTGTAGAGTACTGTAAGGCAACTAAAAGGTATAAGCCCTTTTCCCCACTGTAGTGTGATCCTGGAGTTAGTATATATAGTTTGGGGGTTGTGGGGGGGCATAGCCCTCCACTTAGTTTGGGTATATATTGTCTTCTGGAAAGAGTTAATCATTGGTGTTGTACGTATGCATGTTTATGGTTAAAATGTATTGTTTTGAAGCTTTCGGTGAAATATAATATAAAACCATAAAACTTGGTGAGCCCGAGCCCCCCAGCATTAGCCTTCACTTCAGAGAAGTATATACCAAACAAGAGGGCCCCCGATACTGAGCTCTACGGTACATCATTACTTAACAGGTTTCATATTAGAAGTGGATTCACCTATTCAGCCAATATGTGTCCTGCCAGTGAGCCAGTTTGCTATGCATCTGATGAGGTGGGGGTATATTCCTAACTCAATACGTTTATCTATGATCCCCAAGTAAGGGATTGTATCAAAAGCTTTGGCCAGGTCTAGATAAGTGGAGGTATGCGCAGTTTTACCCTCATCCATGGCCTTGGTGACTTTCTCAAAGAAGTCAACCAGACTGAGCAGGAAAGTATAGTGGCTTGGATCCTTTCACTCTGACACCAGACTATAGCCACTTAACCTTACTGCTTGATCTAAATCATCCACTGGCCAGAACTTTATGTTGAGGCTTAGTGATAATCCTGGGGGGAGGAGTTGGAAGGGATAAGACAGATAAGTGTCTTAATCAATGAATGGAATCACAACATTATTTATTAGTACGAATTATAGATGACAAAGACGGGAATTTTCTGTCTGTGATATTTGCAGCAGCAATTTCAGACATAGTAGAAAACAGAGTAATCGTCTTAGGCCAAGAGAAGTTTGCCTAAATGAAGTAGAGTGTGCCTACTAAGAAGAGTTTTGTGTTTTAGAATGATCTTCATAGTAAGGCCCTCACTTTTGATTAAAAAAAACAGGACTGTAAAAAGTGAATTTAAACTTAAACTTTGTTAAACTGGTACGTGGACTTGTCCAAGGACCATAGTGTTTATCATAATGTAGGATTACTGCAATAATGTTTGTCTGCTTTGTGGTGACACATATCTCTTAACTGTACAGATTTTTGTAGAATGTCCAGAGTTTTGCCTCAAATATTTGGTCTGTTACTTATAAGATCTGTCATTTTCTGGCAATTCACGGAAGATTGCAGTCATTAAATAATGACCAAATAATAACATATATTTGAGTTTCAGATTTCACATCCTTCAGAAAATGCACGCTAATACAAATCCTGTTATTTTAGCAGGTTTCTAAGTTTATAAGAGCAATATATAAAATATGTCACGATTTTTGGGCCTTTGCACCCCCACACACACACACACATTATTTTAGGTTTTATCTAGATGTCTTGTTTTAAGAGTTTGAGAGGTATGTAGTGACATATTGTTTGAATGCTATCTTGACCAGTTAACTCATTCCTCCAGTACAGCTCTTTTGAGTGTGTACCTTTAACTCCCAATAGGTGTGGCTTGAGCCTTTAAAAAATGAAGTTATCACCTTACAGCTCTAACAAAAACTCATTGACAGAGGTCAAATATCAATACAATCGTGTTTGCCGTCATGTATGCTTCAAGATAAAATATTCAGATACCTTGTTTGTAACATGATTTTGGAATTATTACTGCAAATATGAACAAATAATACTTCATGCTTAGAGGCACAGTAGGAGGTAACTGCAGAGACACCTGGAGGCATACTCGGCTGTAATGAGTTTTAATATTCTGATTGTTCAAACGAATATTTTTTTCTCAACTATGTTTATACTCTCCACTTTGTTTAAGAACTCCTCATGTTCCTTGTGAGTCATAGAGGGAACCTAAGAGCAGACCATACACTGGAAAAATTAATTGTTAATATTAATTATAACACTGGCAAATTCTGTCCCTGTTGTGTATATTCTACCCAGGATCTTTAATTAGCTTTTATTAAAATGTAACAACACTGGTTATTGTACCCCAAAATATGTGGAATACTAAGATACCCTCAAATGAGGTTTCTGTCATTCTCGGACTTCAATGTGTTCCAGCAGCAGAAATTTTCACCCCACCCCTAACAGCTAAAAAAGCAGGTCAGGCTTATATTTGTCCTTTCATGGAGTCAAAAACTGAATCTCTTTCCTACAGTACAAGGTTACTGGTACTCAATCCATACCTGGGTTGTACCTGTAAATAGTCTATTGTGATAAGAGTAATGCCCAGTAAACTAAATAAATGCTAAGTTTTTTGTGCCAAAATCATGGCGCCATTGAAAATAATGGGAGTACCATATTTAAAATGTAGAGGTTTCAGTACCGACAAGTACATTGGAAACAGCCAGCAATTTCATCTGCATCCCATGTAGAATGAGCAGCTAAGATGCATGTCCTCTGCATCCTGCAGCCTTTTTAATCTAATTGTCATGCACTATATTCTAGCCCCAGAGAAGTAGGTCATTGTTACTTTTCCTATCAAGTTCTGTACATCATGGAATCACCAATGTAAGAACATTACCTGTGCATGCAGAATGCAATGTAAGCCTTAATGCTGATGTTATACTGTATATGTTGTGAGTTATCTAAGACATAGCATGTACAGAGCCCTTGTGCTGCTCTTAGAACACTGCTTACAAATGATGTATCGCTATGTATATTCATTTTTTTCTTGGAAAGGGTGGCATATTACCTGACACAAATGATACAAGCTAGATGCATCCAGTCACTGGTATAGCTAAACAATTCCCAGTATGGTCCTGACTTGCAATTGTGACTACAATAGCATAATACATAATGGTTAGAACCTGACAGGTTGTCATGCATTTGATAGTACTTGTTGTCCATACTTTTAATATGGCAAATGACATCTACTTATTGCATCACAGTTAAGCTGATGTACTAATGGGTGTGCATAGCAAGTGACAATAGGTATATAAAGTGTCTGTATCAATTAAGCACTAGCTACATAGGATGGCAATACAGACCATAAGCTATAACCTATTAGCTAACAATAGCAGTGGACATTCAGAGGGGGATGAAATAACAGATCTATCCTACTTTGACTTGCCAAACAGTACATAGCATGCATTTATGGCCACCAACTTGAGTGAATTGACAATACACTATGTGGTAAAGTATATAGAAATAATGCATGTCATGTAACCTGTACTTAGATCTGATGAACCTCAGATAAGGGAGAAAGTTCTCATCTATTTAATATTTTTTTTATTTTTTCAATAAAGAAGTACCAATTTCTAAACAAGTTGCAAGTGCTTGATTACTTTGAAATTTTAGCTGATATTGGTAATACTTCGTGGTTGTTTTTTTCTTGGATTTAAGGCTCAGCCAGTAACGTAAATGCTCAAGAAGTTCCAGTTAAGGCTGGAAAACCTTTGCACCTCACTGCATGGCCAGATATAGATAGATAGATAGATAGATAGATAGATAGATAGATAGATAGATAGATAGATAGATAGATAGATAGATAGATAGATACATAGATACATAGATACATAGATAGATAGATTGATACAGGGTTGTATGTCATTTGATGGAAACTCAGCTTACTGGATCTCAGCTAATTGAAACTCTGTTTATCTAAATCTGGAAAAGTAGACAAACAAAAAGGTATATGTACAAGTAATCCTGCAGTTTGCTTTATCACAGTGTTTTGGATTGTTCTCGCTGTTTATGTACTTCCAATGTTTTTTCCCTATCTTCCACTACAGTGCAACTGTGGAGTTGTTATAACTTATGGGGTGTGGGGGTGCTTGCTCCCCTGCAAAAAATATTTGTTCTGTTTTCTTTTTTTTTTAAGATTTGTTGCTTTAGATAAGTTGAATTTCAATAAGTTGAATTTCTATAAAAGACAAAACCCATATATAGATATAGATACAGATATTGATATAGATATGAATATAGATATAGATTTAGTAGTAGGCCCTACTCTGTTGCTCATAGAAATGAAGCCCTGACTACCATTCAGATGACACATGCTCAATAACTGGCCCAGATGCCAGTGGAGCCAGCTGGGAAAAACATGAATAATGAGTCTTTACTCATTCTATACTACTGGGGAGGAGGAAGTATGTTTCAGAGGTTCATTTTTATCACTAATCCTCACAAGTTCTTACTGAAAACAAGCACTATACAACAGAATTGTACCTGTGAGGGATGGCAGGGCTCTTAAGGTTTTACCACTTGCAGAGTCAGAGAGTGTCCCCACACCAGCCAGGGTATGCCCAAACCTTCAGTAGCTTCTTGTGCAGAAGAAAGCCTAGGGCTAAATTACAAAATACAAGGAAGGCACATTATGAGGACCAGCATAATTCTGTCATCTCCCCACCGCAGTGGCAATACAAACTCTTAACAATCTGTGAGGCTTTCCTCTTGGAGAGGGAAGACTCACCCAGCCATGGGTCACATCAGGGTATCATTAAGTATAGAGTCTAGATACACAGAGTAGAATGAGCGGACATGGACAAGAAGTCGATTGCAAGCAGTGGATGAAGTCTTTTATGTTAAGTTCCAGAAGACGTCAAGTTTAAGTTTGACTTCAGTTGCATAAAAAAAAAAAAAAACATGAAATTACTTTGAAGGAAATAATATGAAAGCCATTTGGACATAGATCCAAAGACATATGAATTAATAACAGTTAGGTCGGGCACTGTTACATTGATACCTGCCACACTTTTTCAGGTGGGTAATCACAACAGTTAGGTATATAGGCTGTATGGGTGTGGCCTATTTAGACAGTAGTAAGGCAACTGACATAGTTTACACAAAAGGATAGTGAACAAATCTGGTAATCAATACTGACAGAATACTTGCTACTTACTTAGATGCAAAAGATAATAATATAGACATTTCACTCAAATGAAAGGATGGTTACAGACATTTTGTAAAGAATATACATGAAGTACTAGAGCCAGGCCTTTTGTTTCTCTGTATAAGTGACATTCCAAATGGTAAGCAAAAAAATTGTGCTTTTGTTGTTATCAAAAAGTAAGCAGGAAGAACAGAAGGGATGAAAAGGGATTTGAGCTAACTGGAAGAATGATCTAATATAAGATTGAGCTAGAAGAATGATCTAATGTAAGAGTAGTAAAATGATTCCTATTGTAAGCAAAAGCCAAGGAAAGGAAGCTGGCAAGCTAGTCCAGTATCATAACTTTTGCTCACTGTGGAACTAGTAGTCCAAGATTCATGGTTCCATTAAAATTTGGGGTGCTAAAGGAATCAGAGGCGTGTGAGGGGAGAGAGAATATGACTGCCAGAATGACAGTTATTCTCTCACAATTAATAGTAAAGGGCCTTTACACTGTCTGAAAACTATATTGTGGAAGTTGGGTGAAGGGTTTGCAGCAGGCAGTCCATAATGTTTGAAAATGTCAAAAGAAATCCAATGATGAGTACATCCATCTGGAAGTGATGTCACATGCTATAACCAAGAGGAGAGGAAACTATGGAGTAGGATATAAATAAAAAAAAGGTTGTTTCAGCAGGACTATAGCCTCATTATTTCTGCCACCTGGTCGTCATCCTTAAAAGGATGAAATAAAGCAGTGATTACATGATTTCATGACTGGGAGTAAAAAAAAAAAAACACCACGGTAATGAGTACACAACTGGTACAGGAGCAGTGATAGCAACAAAGAAGAAAGGAAGGAACCAGGATGCAATCCAAATGGATGGGAAACTTGGTCTCCTGATAATCCAGGAACTATGGCTTCTGGTGCCTCTGTGGTTAAAATCTGTGCTTCAATACTGCAGTATGCGGAGTACAACCCAGATAGCTACTCACCCTCTGTGTAGAGTTTGCATTATGTCACAGTGGGCTTCCTGTGAATGGTCTTGTTTCCTTTCACTTTACAAAAACATGCTGGTGGATTGACTACTCTAATCTGTCCATTTATATTGCATTTACCCTTGTCTTTCCCAGATCGTGACTGAAAGTCCATAATTACCATTTGGAGTGGGAGGTTGACATAATGGTTAAGGTGTTTGCCTTATAAACCAAAGGTGCAGGGTTTGGTTCCCAAATGGGGTAATTGGCTATGCTTAAAATGGCTTACAAATGCAGTTAGCCTACTACTAATCTATGAACCTATGAAAATAAAATGGAAAATTTGGTAACAGAGTTAAAAAAAAAAAAGAAAAATCATTCAGCAAAAAGGGAAAAAGCTAAATTCAGTGTTTCAGCCTTGAATGTGAAAAGAGTTAAAAGTGAAGTTTGATTACTCAGACTCCCCAGACTCTGGAATAGATAGCCCATACATGTCAAGCAGAGTGCCTCTTTGGCCCTCTTCAAAAGGACTTGACGACTGGATGGGAGAAAGGAAATTCACCCTGGGGATCACGTCAGTCGCCCTGCTAGACAGGGGTCCAGGGAAGTAAATAGTGTGGGAAGAAATAGCCAGGGAATTGTTATGGCTAGGCTTCTATAGGCCCTAGGGCTGATAGCCTAGTACCAACCTATGAACCTATGAACATACTCAGAAAATAAATTAATAAATTACATTAAAATAAAATTAAGCCTCAGAACCACAACTTCAGTCCTCAGAATAGGGTGGCTACACGAGTGAAAAGAGGAATATATACTAAGTCCAATGTTGCATATTCCAATGTAAAATAATATTTGAATTAGTATATATAAGTATCAATGGTGTAGAAGCTACATTTGAATGATGACTCCCCTGAAAATGATTTTATGACATTATAGTGAATTACACAACTTGTAATTACTGGTCTCAAATTTTAGATAGGAAACCTACAACAGCTCTTTTAAAAAGCATCCTAACAAAGGCCATTTTCAATATAGAAACTAGTTGTGCCCTCTTTCCACCAAAGAGCCTCCAGCTCCATGTCTGTACCTCAGGCATATATCTATAGTATCTCTTGTCATACTGTCTGTCTAAAAACATGGCCTCTTATTTCTTCTTCCTAAAGTTTCTAACTGCAAAACAATGAATAATTTAAGCCTCAGTCAAGTCCAGCTCTCTCTTCCCTAATGCATGCTCTTCTGAAATAAGTGCAGTATCTTTACTATCTTTCAGACAGTCATAGGCACTACATAAATGGGTATTGATGAAAGTGTTCTCCCTTGAGTTCTGTTTTCACTACTTAGAAAACTTTTAATTCAGTTACCCACTGTGACCAGCTAAATAAACTTGCCAAGACTGGCTTCATAGAAGACCCACTGATATGCTCTTCCTGCAATGTTTAGAAGAGGCAGGGCTTGGAGATTCAGCCTCAGCATCAAGCATTACTTTTTATTCAGGAAGTTTGCAGTGTTCCGTCTCACAATTTATGCTAAGTATTTAGTTTCTTAAAAGCTGGTAAAAACAATTAATACAAACTGCACAAAAAAGGGTCTCTGGTTCTAATAAAGAAGTGAACCTTAGTATAAAATATCTGAAGAACTTCTATGCTGTTTGGCACACCCCATATTATAAACTGTCCATATTCATTAACTCTACTTACTTAATGTTACCGATTGCATAATGTCTCAACTCTCACTATCTAAGTGACAAGATTGGGATATAAATTTTCCACCCCTCCTTAACTTAGCCAGCCATAATGAACAAGCATTCAGAAGGCTGTTGTTCACTAAAAAAATGGAAATGGTTTACTTAGTAAATGCACATCTCTGTACCACTTTAAAATCTTACTATGCTAAACATGTTCTACAACATAAGCATATCTTTTGTTCTGATCTTAGTACATCCTACCAACTGAAGATTCTTACAAAAGCCATAAGTATCTGCTGCTTTTCAATACTTTCAGATCATTGGGAATGCCATTTTGTCATATTAACAAATGCTAGCTGGCTTACTGTAATCCTGAGTGTTAAAAACCCTTTCCTGCCTTCTGACTTGTTACACAGACTTATATTTTTGACCACTGCAGACTCTTGGTATGACATTCAAGAAATCTGTCTGTAGTTATTTCTTTAGGTGCTATCATGACTGTCTTATCCCAATTAGAAGACATATTATGGGATCAGAAAGAATACCTAATGCTCATATAAACTGCCTACTGCAGGTAGGAAAATTTACACAACTGTGTAAACTACTATAGCCTCAGTGAAGAAGACATCCCTATTGACTAATTCATGTCTCCAGTTTGTCAACAATCACAGCCAATGCTAATCAGTAATTTTTGACAGCAGTTACAATTAGCGTCCCATGCATTGCATTGACACAGGCATCTCTCTCATTCACTTTGCCACACTCATGCAGGCATTCATGGATACACACACACACACACACACACACACACACACACACACACACACACACACACACACACACACACACACACACACACACACACACACACACACACACACACACACACACACACACACACACACACACACACACACACACACACACACACACACACACCATCAGTGGAACACAGTAATGGGCACACCCACCCATTCACCCTTACATAAATGGACATATCTATACATGCTTGATCTCCTACCTAACCCCAAAATTTTGACCAGACATATACACAGACACAGGCACACACACACAAACACACACACACACACACACACACACACACACACACACACACACACACACACACACACACACACACAAACACCGTCATCCAATACCATCCTTGCTCCTGCAGAGATGTACACACACTGGCATACTCAAGTACACACTCACACATTCCCCCAATAATTCTTTGCTGAACTTCCCTAAATGTATGCAACACTGTCTCTCTCCCCACCTATAATGGAAAACAATCCTTTCTTTTTTCAGATGTTTTGATATACCTCTAAATTCAGAAATAGAAATGAAGAGCCTTATTTCATTTTTAAGAATTCTTTATTATTCTTTAATATTCTTTCTATAAGCAGAAATGGTGGAACCTTATTTCCTTTTTAAAAATTCTTTATAACCATTCTTTCTTTCTTTCTCTCTTCCTTTTTGGTATCCTTCGATGGGAAAGGTCAGAAAAATCAAAAAAATGAGAAGACTGTTAATTTAACAACCATACCAAGCAAAATCATGGAGAAAATCCTGAAAGTAAGGCTGGTAGAGGACAGTTAATGTGCAGAAGAAGCCGTCAGTCAAACCTGATCCGGTTATATGACTGTATTGCATGTGGAATTGCTATGCTTGGCTGGAGTGCAAATTCAAATATTTTTATGTAATTTTAGCTTAGGTCATTATTGGATTTTTTTCTATTGGAAAATTCTAGTATTGCTGACTTTTAGGGGTTGAGTTGTTTGAAGTGCATTTCCTGTGTGAGTTCATCTTTACCAGTAGTAGACTTGGTTTGAAAACATTTACTCATTTCAGGTGTTTACACTTTTTCCATGATTTGAAGACTTTTAAATTTAATACATTTTAGTAAAACAGCATTGGTGTACAAAATCTCCAAAATGGGCTGTGACTGAAAAATTATTTAGTAGAACAACATGTTTTTTATTATTTTGACTTTACTGGATGCAGTGTGTGGGCTTATTTTGTGTTGATATGCAGCCTTCCCCAGACATACTTTTGTAATCATGATTTTGCAACTGAGAAATGATTCAGGTCAATCCTGTCCTTCCCACCTTACCAGAACTACCATTTACCATGAGTCTTTATACAAAAGAATGAATAAAATCAATGGTAAAGGCTAGCTGAACATTTATTTATATATTCTTAATTGTTCTATGGACTCTAGTTGTTGATTTGTTTCATACACTCAAACATTAAGCAAAAGTGCGCATCTAGAATATTTACTTAGAACGAACAATTGCCTAAACCATTGGAATAGATTGCTTGAAGTATCTAAAGTATTTGTAATCAAAAACAATGTATATTTTTTATAGTACAACTCCTTTTACTGAAAAGATCCAAAGACTATTTTCTTTCAGTCATAAAGAAACATTGCTTTAGGTTACTGCCAGTAAGAATATCAGCTACATGTGTTTGTGGGTGTGTGCATACATTTCTCTCTTTTTCTCTATGTATATATTTATTTGTTACTTGATTTTTATCAACCGGCGCATATACATACCAACAAATATGCTTGTATTGAAAATATAACAAGTAAACTGAACTGATAGATTAATCACATACTTTTCAATTTTAAATTGCATATTTCTTTAGTTATACTCATTTTTAAATAAAACAAAAACAAATCACAAAATATGTTTTGCAACCAAAGTGTCTCCAGTGATTTTATAAAATGCTAGAAACGCTGTTTTGCTAAATGCCCACATAAAGAAATAGCTTGCTAGGGTGATGGCTGAGAAGATGAAAGCAAAGCACTGAATCTTTAAGACACACACAGGAATTTAGAGGAAAACATTAGGAAAATGCATCACTGAAAACAAAAACAAAGCATGGAGTACTGCCAGAGAAGGCATATGGAACAGCCATATGGGAAAACAGTTAATCACCAAAAGATGAGGAAAAATACTTACGTTATAAATGTGACAAGAGCAAAGACAATTGAAGATGGCAAGGCTAAGTGTTTTCAAAGCAGTAGGATTACTGAAACGCACAAAACATTATGAAGACAGAGTTACAAGAGGACAGCTACATGTTCCAAAACAAAGCTCAATAGAAAACTAAATCCTAAGTTGGTTGCCCAGTATTTCATTACAGCATATATACTTCTACAAGCAAAACAGTTCTGCATAATTTGAATCTGCTTTCACCTCCTTTTCTAGTTTCTGTTCATTATACAAGCTGCTGCTGCATGGATTTGTACAGCTGCTTGTTGGAAAAGCTCAACCTAAGCCCACCCTATCAATACTAATTGCATGTTCTGCTGCAGCCTCTGCATCATTTCGTTATCTTCTTACGCAGGATTACTTTACCAGTGCTTGTAAACACAAACTTGCACTTGGGTAATTTGCATCTGCTTAATCGTAAAATGTGTAGTTTTATACATACATATATATATATATATAAATATATATATATATATATAGAGAGAGAGGATAGAATTAGATGTTTTACAACAAGGATGATGCATTGGTGAGGAATTTGGAGAAGAACAGATGTTAAAGAAAACCAATGGGTTCTTTTATGAGCAAATACTTGAGGCTACAATGTCTTCCAGCTGATATTTATGCTGATATGATGCAATGGAATGAGAAAAAACAAATGCAACTATTTAACATATATCTAATTAATAGGGCACTGTTACAGACAGAAGCACAGCTATATGTCTTACTCTGTCTGGGTCCCTATCAGTTGATCCAGTTTTCAGAAATTCAAGCTCCATATGGTCAAGATTATATGATTGAGGTTTTGAAAACTCAAAGGTTTTGAAAGGAGATCTCGGTACATTGATGATCGAAAAATTTAATTTGCAGCGCGGGTGGAGGTGCAGTGATGCATGCTCACCTGTAAAAATATAAAAAAGAAACTCAGTCATATGGTCTTTTTGATATTCTTCCGAGTTTCTGAAAAGTCGACCAACTGACATAGACCCATATATATATATATATATATATATATATATATATATATATATATATAGATATAGATATATATATATATATATATATATATATATATATATATATATATATATATATATATATATATATATATATAGATATAGATATAGATGTATATATATATATATATATATATATATATATATATATATATATATATATATATATATATAAAATTAAAAATGGTCTAACAGAAGCACTGGGTTGATAATAGTGGATAAAGTCTATTTAAAAAAGAGTTGATAATAAGGACAAACAATTGATATCTCTTTGGAAAACAGCGAAAAATGTCATACCATCATCCTGAAATAATGGTATTTACTGACACTCACATTTCTTTTCTTAGTGCTACTATGAATTTTAAATTTCACTATTTAGAAAATTAAAAATGGTGGCAATGCAACACTCTTAAAGAATACTAGCAATCAAATTATAATTAAAAGAAACACAAGGTGAAGATGAAGAGCAGACTGTCTACTTTATTATAAGCAGAATGTCCAAAGATGGGGAGCACTTTGCCTCACCTATTAGACACCACCCAGACTAAAAAGAAATACTAATAAATGCAGCATGATATTATACCAATAAAGTAGTAACTGTGACAAAAGGTATTCATAATTTAAAAAGGTGCCCAAAATGTTTTATTCATCATGTTGGTAAACCAATGAGGAAGATCAATCTGATCACCTGTGGTATATAATGAAACCCTTAAGGTGGGAACTAATCATATGACTCTGTCAGTCTAACCAGTCACCACATCTATAATATGGGAATTTAACCCATCAAGGAGCGGTCAATGGGGAGTTGTGGATAGACTGTGTCAGCTAGTTCTGGGGGTAATAGATTCCTATTCTACTGGCCCTGCAATGCAGAAAGAAAGGTGCACTATTCCGCTGTTGAAAGTAAGTCACTGAAGTTTCCAGAATCTGAACTATATTACTACTTTCAGACAATGAAATATTACAACAAATGATTAAACAACCCATGGAAATTCAGAGAAAGGAACAGCAACTATATCACTGAATTTTGAAAGTTAAGTACTGTCTTACTACTACCAAATAAACTAAAAGAAATAAAGAAATAAAGTCACAAACATCTGTGATACTAATACATACACAAAACAAGAGAAGGAAAGAAAGATTTTGCCCAGCTCTGAAGGCAGCGGGAGCCTGATTTAGTTGTTGAGAATCTATGACTCAGATTCTTGAATTTTAGGATGAATATGACATAATGTGATCTTATTAAGACTTCTGCTACAGTAGGCATTGAACTGTGTCTACTAGGGCAGTACTTTTATTTTATTTATTTATTTATTTATTTTACATTTGTTGACCGGGAATGTCTGGCTGGGCTAATAGCTCTTTTTCAGCAGTGGCCCGAGGAGAAAAGCTCCAAGTAATAGACATTTTACAGTTCAAGGATCTAAGAACACATGCAATAATACAATGTGCATAAAAGTTAAAAGCAAACATCAGTTCTGAGTTACAAATAATAAAGATACAAATGCATGGGGAATAAACATGAAGGCTCTAAATAAAAATCTGCCTAAGCAGCAGAGACCTCCAAAGCAGACACCCAAGCAACCGCTACCCCAAAACAAAACACCCAAGCAACCGCTACCCCAAAACAAAACACATGCAACACATAGCTCACAAAGCCAGTGTGCCAAACAGTCACAGCCCTTAAGGCTAAACAACACACCTAATACACTTGTAATAGGTGACTCTATCGTCAGGCACACTGACGTCCCGCTCACCAGGCTAAACAAGGAAAAGGTCACGGTGAGCTGCCTGTCGGGTGCTAGGATCCGCCACATAACACAAGCACTCAGGTCACTCCAAGGCAAGTACAAATATGACTCAGCCATTGTCCATGCTGGTGTGAATGACCTGAGATGTACCTCCCTGGACTACATGAAAAGAGACATAGAGGACCTCTTTGAGCATGTAGTCCAGGCCGGTATGACCCTGACCTTGAGTAGCATCTTACCCTCACCTAGAATGATGCCACAATATGAAGACAAGATGATCAATTTCAACAATTGGCTTAAGTATTGGTGTCATTCAAAGGGGAATCCAATGCCTGTCAGCCTGGGATGACATGCTCAACAAGCCACGATGCTTCGCTAGGGACAGCTTGCACCTGTCACCCCTGGGCTTTTGGATATTGGCAAAAGCTCTTGCTACCCCCATAGTGCCTTTTTTAGGCAAGGCTCAAAAGAAAAACCCACCTCCATAGGTATCACAAGGGATAAGAAACTAAGAGTAATGCTACTCAACGCCAGAAGTCTAAACCTCAAGATGCATGCACTCAAAACTTTCCTTAGCATGGAGAACATCGATATCTGTGCAGTAACAGAAACCTGGTTCAAGGCTCCCGAGAGCACCCCAGCAATACCAGGTTATACTTCATACCATGCTTTTCGGCCCCAAAACTTGGACCGTACCACAAAAGGAGGGGGAATATCAATATCCGTCAAAGATACCCACACCTCCAGGTTGGTGGCACAGCATGAAGCATCAGAGACTATCCATGTGCAACTAACAGTGGGTAAAACTGCCTTCCAGTTTATAGCCTGCTACAGACCACCCTCCCAAACCCAGGAACCCCACTCAGCCTTCCTGAGAACACTGGAAAATATGAAGGTCTCTCCAAACACCATTATATTGGGCAACTTCAACTACCCAAACATAGACTGGGAGCATTACTCTAGCTCCAACACCCTAGCCCAAAGGTTCCTAGAATTTATAAACTCAAATGCTATGGAACAACTTGTTTCCACTCCCACAAGAGGGGAAAACATACTGGACCTGATCATCACCAACATGGGGACTCTATGCTCCATACCAGAACTGTATCCATCACTGGTAAGATCAGACCATAAACTAATCTCACTGGATATTCACATCCCGACTTCACCCCCTGCCCTGAAAACCACAGTGAAAAACTTCTCTAAAGCAAATTTCACACTCCTCAAAACTGAGGTGGAATCCTTCAAAGCCTCCGGGCCCGTGGAAAATACGGCCCAGACCGCAGAATCCTTTATAAACACATTCTATGAACACCTTCGGGAATGCATGGATCATGCAATCCCAAATAAAACCAAGACCCAATCCTCCAAAGGCAGACATCCTGTCTGGTGGACCCCAGCCATAAACAAACTATACAATAGAAGGAGGAAGCTACTACATGATAGAGCAAAATCCCAAAAAGGGAAGGCATCTCTGATCAGTATTAGCAAAAAACTATGGGCACTCATAAAATCGTCTAAGGCCAGCTTCGAGAGAAAAATTGCACAGGACACTTAAAGATAATCACAAGGCTTTCTTTAGTTATGTTAGGAACCTGGGTGAGAATTCCCAGATATGCTCAGAATTAGTCCAAAATGACAAAAAATACACCGAACCCACAGACATTGCCAATATCCTAGCTGACAGGTTCAGCGCAAACCCCCCCCCTCCCCACCAAAAGGGCAAATATTTATCCCAGCAGAGTGCTGCCCCCCTGACATCTCAGATGCTCAAGTAAGAGCTGCCCTCTCCAAAGCAAAAAACACAGCATCAATGGGACCAGACAGTGTCCCGGGCTGCGTCCTACATGAACTCCAAGAAGAGCTAAACCCAAACATAAAACTACTGTTCAGTCTCAGCCTTACTAGAGGATATGTACACAAAGAGTGGCGTACAGCAACATTGGTCCCTCTCCACAAAGGTGGTGCCTCAACGGATCCTGGAAACTATCGCCCCATAAGCCTGACTAGCTTGGTCTGCAAAGCTATGGAAAGGATCATCATGGACCTCATAAATAAAGATATTGGGGACCTACAGACACTGGATCCTACCCAGTTCAGCTTTGTTAAGGGCAGATCCTGCCTCTTAAACCTGGTTGATTTCTTTGAAACAGTCACCAAGGCCATTGACGAGGGGAAGGTGGTCCACACAGCCTACCTGGACCTCGCAAAAGCCTTCGATACAATACTCCACTCGGGCATTAGAGATAAGCTCACCAGCTTAAATATAAACCCCTATGTCACTAGATGGGTTGCAAACTGGCTCAAGGACAGAACCCACATGGTTAGAATTGCTGGAGCCATGTCAGACTCCAAACCAGTTACAAGTGGCGTCCCACAAGGCTCAGTCCTGGGACCTCTCTTGTTCGGTATATATTTCTCGGAGGTACAGACCAACACGGAAGGACTGTGGCTGACTAAGTTCGCAGATGACTGCAAACTGGGCGCCATAATCGACTCTCCAGCTGACACAAGCATCCTCCAAAAGGGCCTCATAGAAACAGACAACTGGTGCCAGAGCCATGGCCTCAAGCTAAAAGCCAAAAAGTGTATAGTCATCCCCTTTGGCAAAAACAAAGTGCCCACAAATTACCACATAGGTGGTAATCCATTAAGTACAGAAGAAGTAATTAGGGACCTGGGGACCCAAGTTGATAGCAATCTCTCATTTGACAACCACATGGCCAAAGTGGTTAGAAAACCATTTTATATAGCCCACCTAATCATGAAGGGATTCACAACTAGATCAGGGGAGGTCAACGTGCCTCTTTACTCATCCCTCATCAGGCCCATAATTGAGTACAATGCCCCTTTTGGGATGTACCTTACCAGACACCTGCAGCAACTGGAAAGACCCCAAAAGTACCTCACCAAGAGGATCATAGGGCTCAAACAGATGCCATATGCTGCCCGGTTAAAGAAACTCCAGCTCTACTCAGTGGCATACCACCTGCTCAGAGGCGATCTGTGCCTGATGTATAAAGCCATGTCCAACCCAGAATTAATGGACATGCTGCACCTCAGAAAATCCAAATCCCATCGAGCTACGCACTCGAGAGACTTGAACCTCAGCACTGAAATAAATAGGACATGCTGGAGGGACAGATTCATAACCCAGAGGCTCCCTTCACTCTGGAATAAAATCCCAGTCCAGGTTAGGCAGAGTCCCTCATTGACTCTCCAAGAGGAATCTTGATGAGTGGATGGGAGATCGTAGGTTTACCCCGGGTATCACTTCTGTGTCACTGTTAGACAGAGGCACAGTATACTTACCTCGAAAAAGGGCATAACAAAATTAATTTAAAATGGGTGGCGAAAGCCAATTACACTCTGTCTAGGCTTATAAATGCCCTAGGGCAGATAGCCTAGTATGAACCTATGAACGTATATGTACTTTTCCTATGTCTTATGTGATTGCATAGAGGAAAGGTAAGTGTAGAGCAAAGGATGGATTTGGAAAGAAGTACTAGAGGTTGGCAAATAAGAGGAAACAATGAAGAGAGAGGAGAAAGAAGGTATATCTGTTAGAATGATAAATTCAGGGAGGGTGGGAACAGTGACAGGTCCACTGTCTTTTAAAGTATTCCTTTGAAGCTGATTTAAATTGTTTGGGATGTGTCAGAGTTCTGATTTCAAGAGGGAGTTTGTTCATAGGTTCATAGGTTCATAGGTAAGTACTAGGCTATCTGCCCGAAGGCATTTATAAGCCTAGCCAGAATGTGTTGGCTTTCGCCACCCCTTAGATTAGTTCCCTGTGCCTCTGCCCAGCAGAGCCATTGAAATGATGCCTGGGGTAAACTTTCTGTTTCCCATCCACTCATCAAGGTTTCTTTTGAAGAGTGCTAGCGAGGAGCTCTGCCTAATGTAGATTGGAATCTTGTTCCAGAGCATGGGAAGTCAATGGGACAGGAATCCATTCCTTCAGCACATCATATTTATTGTTGTGGTGAGGTTTAGATCCCTGGAGCGTATGGCTCAAGGGGATATGGTTTTCTTTAGGTGGAGCATGTCCATCAATTCTGGGCTGGACATGGCCTTGTATGTCAGGCAGAGATCACCTCTGAGTAGGCAGTATGCAACCGAGTACAGCTGGAGTTTCTTCAGTCGAGCTGCATAGGGCATCTGCTTGAGGCCAGTGATCCTCTTGGTGAGGTACTTCTGTGATCTTTCCAGTTGTTGCAGGTGTCTTGTAAGGTACATCCCAAATGGGGCATTGTAGTTTATGATGGGTCTAATAAGTGATGCATAGAGGGGCCCAATGACCTCTTTCGATCTGGATGCCAACCTTTTTGTGATTAGCTGAGCCACATAGAATGATTTTCTAACCACTTTGGCAATATGATTATCAAAGGAGAGGTTACTATCTACTTGGGTCCCCAGATCCCTTATTACGTCTTCCGTATTTAGGGGGCTACCACCTATGTGGTAGTTTGTGGGTACTTTGTTTTTTCCAAAGGGGATGACTATGCACTTTTTGGCATTTAGCTTGAGGCCATGGTTTTGACACCAGACATCTGTCTCAGTGAGACCCTTTTGGAAGATGTCTGTGTCAGCCGGAGAGTCAATTATAGCCCCTAGTTTGCAGTCATCTGTGAACTTGGTCAGCCATAGTCTTCCTGTGCTTGCCTGTACCACTGAGAAGTATATGCCGAACAGGAGGGGTTCTAGAACTGAGCCCTGGGGAATGCCACTTATAACCGGTTTAGAGTCAGACCTAGCTCCCACAACTCTTACCATGTGGGTTCTGTCCGTGAGCCAGTTGGCAACCCATGTCATGATGTAGGGGTTTATGTTCAGGCTGGTGAGCTTGTCTATAATACCTGAGTGGGGAATGGTGTCAAAGGCCTTTGCAAGGTCTAGATAGGCTGTGTGGACCACCTTTCCCTTGTCTATACCCTTGGTAACTGTCTCAAAGAAGTCCACCAGGTTTAGGAGGCATGATCTGCCCTTAACAAAACTGAACCAGGTAGGGTCCAGTCTTTGGAGGTTTCAAATGTCTCTGTTAATGAGATCCATGATGAGGCGCTCCATAGCTTTGCAGACCAAGCTATTCAGGCTTATAGGGTGATAGTTCCCAGGGTCCTTTGTGGCTCCACCTTTGTGGAGTGGAATAACTGTTGCTGTACGCCACTCTCTGGGCACATAGCCTGTGGAGAGGCTGAGTTTAAACAGTGTGTTTAGGTGAGGGGTTAGATCATCTTTGAGCTCATGTAGGACGCAGCCTGGGACACTGTCTGGTCCCATTGATGCTGTGTTTTTGGCTTTGGAAAGGGTTGTTTTAACCTGAGTGTCTGTGATTTCAGGGGCACTACAGTTATGGGATCTTTTGGGGGTGAGACGGGGGTGAAGTTTGCAATGATCCTGTCTGCCAGGATGTTGGCTATATCGGACGGTTCAGTATATTTTGTGCCATTCTGAACTAACTCCAAGCAGATCTGAAAATTGCCACTTAGATTCTTGACATAGCTAAAGAATGCCTTGTGGTTTTATCTTTGGAGTCCATGGCAATTTTTATTTCGAAGCTAGCTTTGGATGATTTTATGAGGGAGCATAGTTTCTTGCTGATACTGATCAGGGACATCTTCCCTTCTTAGGATTTTACTCTTTTCTGTACTAGTTTCCTCCTTCTGTTGTATAGCTTGTTTATGGCAGGGGTCCACCAGACTAGTTTCCTTTTCTTGGAGGAGTGAGTCTTGGTTTTGTTTGGGATAGCATGATCCATGCATTCTTGTAGGTGCCCGTAGAGTGCATTAGTAAAGGATTTTGCAGCTTGGACAGCATTATTCTTTAGCATGGGGGCTTTGAAACTTTCCACCTCGGTCTTAAGTAATGTGAAGTTTGCTTTTGAAAAGTTTTTCACGGTGGTTTCTTTGACCGAGGGTGATGGTGGAATGTGGATACCCACAGTGATTAGTTTATGGTCAGATATAACCAGTAAGGGGTTGACATTTGGTGTGGAACACTGGTCACCCATGTTGGTGATGACCAGGTCCAATATGTTGTCACCTCTGGTGGGGGTGTTGACCAGTTGATCCAGGGTGTTTGAGTTTATAAATTCTAGGAAATGTTGGGCAAGGGAGTTTGTACTTGAGTAGTTCTCCCAGTTAATGTCTGGGTAATTAAAATCACCCAATATCAGGGTGTTTGGTAGGACCTTTATGTTTCCCAGTGTTTCCAGGAATGTGGAGTGGGGGTCTTGGGACATAGTGGGTGATCTGTAGCAAGCTATAATTTGAATAGCAGTTTTGCCCATTGTTAGTTGCACGTGGATGATCTCTGAAGCATCGTGCTATGCCACTAACCTGGAGGTGTAGGTATCCTTGATGAATATGGATACTCCCCCACCTTTTGTATTTCGGTCCGGGTTTTGTGGGCGAAATGTATGGTATGAGTTGTAGCCTGGTAGTGCTGGGATGGTCTCTGGAGCCTTAAACCGGGTTTCTGTTACTGCACATATATTGATTTTCTCCATACTGAGGAGTGCCTGGAGTGCGTGCATTTTGAGGTTTAGACTTCTGGCATTGAGTAGCATTACCCTCAGTTTTTTGTTACTTGTGCTATTTATGGTGGTGGGTTTGTCTTTTGAGCTTTGCCTAAAAAATGCACTATGGGGGTGGCAAGAGCCTTGGCCAGCATTTGAAAACCTAAGGGTGACAGGTGCAAGCCATCTTTAGCGAAGTAGCGTGGCTTGTCCAGCTTGGCATCCCAGGCTGATAGACACTGGATCCCCTTTGAATGATACCCAAAGATTAGCCCATTGTTGAAATTGATAATTTTTTTCTCTATACCGTGGTATAATTCTTGGTGAGGGCAGGATGCTACTCAGGGTCAGGGTCATACCAGCCTGGGCTATGTGATCAGAGAGCTCCTCCATGTCTCTTTTCATGTAGTGCAGGGAGGTAAGGCTCAGGTCATTCACACCAACATGGACAATGACAGAGTCATATTTGTACTTGTTCTGGAGTGACCTGAGTGCTTGTGTTATGTGGCAGATCCTGGCACCCGACAGGCAGCTAACTGTAACCTTCTCCTTGTTCAGCCTAGTGAGTGGGACATCAGTGTGCCTCACTATAGAGTCACCTATTACTAGTGTGTTGGGTATGTTATTTTGCCTTAAGGGCTGTGATTGTGTGGCACACTAGTTTTGTGAAGTATGTGTTTCATGGCTTAAGTTAGGGGGTGGATGTTGCTTGGATGTCTGCTTTGGAGGTCTCTCTTGCTTCTGCAGATTTTTATTTAGAGCCTCCGAGTATGTTTTCATGTATTTATGTGTGTTTTTTGCCAGTGCTGGTTTCATAGGTCTATGTGAGATTGGTGGTGTGATGCAAGTAATTCCCTTCTTCTCTTGACTGGCTGGTCCAGTCTTGGGTTGAGAGAGCATAGCCTCCAGTTTGGCTGTATAATTGCATCTCTCGTATGTATTAGTGTTTGGTGGAAGGAGGAGAGGGTTGCCTGTGTACATGAAGCAATTGTAACATTGCCTCAAAATGCCCAGATTCACCAGTTGGACCGAAGAGCACACCTGAAACTGCCCTTTGGACATGCCTGGATAGGTACAGTGAACTGTTTTACTGGTTGGCTGGTAAGGTTGAATAGAGAGCCTTGTCCTTCTCTACAGTATAGGGGGGTGGTGTCTAGCACTAAGGTTTATTAGAGCTTACTATGAGTTTTGAGCAAGTGCCAGTATGAGAAGTGAATGGATTGAATGCTTAAGTTGAAAGTCTGTCTAGTTCCAAGGTAAAAATTGAAGAGTAGACTTTGTGGAGCCGGGAATAGTTATACCCTAAGTAACTGGCACTGCCCGGTGTGCAAAACCTTGCTCCCTCTCTCACAGTGAACAGAAAAACTTCCTTCTATCCAAGTAATGTATGGTCAAACACAGAAACTTGTAGCACAGCACTGAATTCAGCATTAACCTGAAAACTGGACTATACTAGCTTAGAAAGGCGGGAAAATAAGTATATGTTTTTTGTTTTTTTTCAGAAAATAAAACAGATACAATCAAAACAACACTTTAAATGCACAGAAATGGCTATCACACTTGAGTGTGTAGCCTACAACACAAAAAAACACAAAAACAACTTTGTTAAAGTGCAGGCAGTAAAATAAGTACAATATGTAGCTGAAACAAGCTTTTTAAATCACAGAAACTCTAGAAAATCTGCGTTTTAGGCAAAATTAGCTAAAGGCAGTAAGAAAATGCAGAAAAAATATACTTAATCACTCCAAACTCTTTCTTTTGTCTCTCTGCTGCTGTAGAACTCTGCAGGGCAACAGGCAGGAGGTTGCTGAGCTGTATACTAGCACGAAAACCTTGCAAATGCGGGTTTTATAGCAGGGAAATGAAGAGAGAGAAATTGGCCCAAAATGGCCAATAAACTACTAATTTCTGGGCTGAAACCACTCCTCCAGGGACAGAAAGGCTGCTCAAAGCTCTCTCTCTCGCAGTGAACAGAGAAACTTCCTTATATCTAAGTAAGGTATGGGCAAATACACAGACTTGTAACACAGCCTTGAATTCAGCACTAACCTGAAATCTGGACTATACTAGCTTAGAAAGGTGGGAAAACAAGTATTTTTTTTTTTTCAGGAAATAAAGCAGATACAATAAAAAAACACTTTAAATGCACAGAAATGGCTATCACACTTGAGTGTGTAGCCTACAATAGTTAAACAGGTAATTTAAACACAAAAATACTTTGTTAAAGTGCAGGCAGTAAAATAAGTACAATATGTAGCTGAAACAAGCTTTTTCAATCACAGAACCTCTAGAAAATTGGTGTTTTAGGCGGAATTAGCTAAAGGCAGCAAGAAAATGCAGAAAAATGGCAAATAAACTACTAATTTCTGGGCTGAAACCACTCCTTCGGGGACAGATAGGCTGCTCAAAGCAACCTCTCTCACAGTGAACAGAGAAACTTCCTTCTATCCAAGTAAGGTATGGGCAATCACAGAAAGTTGTAACACAGCCCTGAATTCAGCACTAACCTGAAAACTGGACTATACTAGCTTAGGTGGGAAAACAAGTATATATTTTTTTTGCTTTTTTTTTGTTTTTTAAAATGCTATAGAAGGGTGGTAGCCATATGTACTGCAGCCTGACTTAGACTTAGGTTTATAGATATATAATAGATCTCGATTAGAGATCCGGAGATTTCTTGTATAGAGTAGTGGGAGAGGAGGGAACATAGTGCTGGACAATAGGATGGCTGATATAGAACTGAGTGTATGAGGTGGAACTGTAAGAAGAGAAGTAGGTGTGGTAGTTCAAGCCAGTTTAAGCATTTTTAGGGGAAACAGTGGGGAGATTTATATATTTGTTGAGCTGCGAATCTGGCTATCTTGTGATAGGTTGACTCAAGCTTAGTAAGTAGAGAGGAGTCTGGATTAGTGAGAATTTGGGAGCAATAAGTTAAGCAGGGTAGAAGGTAAGGATGAGTGAGAGTAATCCTAACTTCAGGGGTTAGAATTTTTTAATTCTATACAGAAGTCCTAGTTTCTGGTGTGTTTCCTGATACAATTATTTACGTGCAGGTCAATTTTAGTTGATCATGTATGGTAACACTGAAGAGTTTTGTGCTAGACTTGACTTCTATACAGGTGTTGTTGAGGGCCTTTATAGTAAAGGAAGGTTTGATGTAGTTAAGTGTTTTGGGGAGGAAGAGTAATAGTTTTTTTTTTTTAGGGTTGAGGATGAGCTGGTTATTGGAGAGCCATGTCTCAACTGAGTTAAAGGAAGACTGGGTAGCAGATAAGAGTTCAGAGGGAGAATTGGAAATCATTATGACTATAGAGTCATCAGCATTATTGAACGATAGAAGACTGTGGACAGGCAAAATGGAGTAAGTTAGTGAAGATATTAAAAAGTACTGGACAGAGTATGGATCCTTGGGGGATACCCATTTTTACTGGAAGGGGAGTAGATAAAGCAAACTGCCATCTCACTGATTGCAGTCTGTTAGTGAGATAGCTGGAGAACCATGCAACTGTATCTGGAGTGAAGTTGAGATCAGACAGTTTGTTCAGTAAGAGATTGAGTGAGAAACAGTGTCAAAAACCTTAGAGAGATCAATGAATAAACAAGAGATAAGTTTATGATCATTTCTGGCTAAAGAAATAGTGTTAAGGAAGGACAGTAGAGCAGTGGTGGTGCTGTTTTTAGCTCAGAAACCATGGTGTGTAGGAGTGAATAGTTTTTCCTGTATGAGATATTGCATAACTTGTTTGTGTATACATTACTCCAAGACTTTACAGAGAGGGGAAATGATAGTAATAGGTCTGAAATTGGAGATTTCAGAGGAGTTACCTCCTTTGTGGATAGGTAGGGTGTAGAATAGTTTCCAGACTGATGGGACTTTGGATTTGGTGATGGAGCAATTGATTAAGATAAATATGGGTAGAGCAAGAGAGTGAGCTGCTATCTGGAGAAAGTATTATGGGGTGTTGTCAGCAGATACAGAGCATGGTTTTAGCTTAGTGAGTAGAGGTTTGGTGTAGGTAGTAGGAACAGGATTAAGGGAGAAAGTGTTTGGAGAGTTAGCAGATGAAAAAGCTTCAGGGCAGTTGAGAGCACTGGTGTTTGAGAGGATAGGGTTGGGGTTAAATAGTTTGGATATTGATTCTATAAAATAGGTGTTGACTATGTTGGCAGTTTCTTCTGGTGATTTTTCAGGGCAAGGGTTGTGTGAGGTTTGGTTGCCAGGATGTAGTATTTGGTTAATTGCATTCCAGAATTTTTTTGGATTGGATTTTAGAGTTATTGGTGGGTGGTGGTAAATTGATGAGTTTTTTTTTTGCCTGATTTCTTAGTTCTTTGTACCTTTGCAGGTTGGCAGGGTGATTAGTTTGTAACCTTGTTTTCCAAGCCCTAGCTCTGGTTTTCATAAAGGTGTGGGTAGTTTTGGATAGCCAGGGAGATATATTAGCTTTTATCCTTATTTTTTCGGAGTGGGGCTATTGAGTTTATGATGTTAAGGAAAGTTGAGTTGAAAGCAAGGACTGCTTCATCGAGTGAGAGATGGGTGAGGAAGTTCCAATTTACTGTAGAGATGATGTTTTTTGTCAGAATGTAGATATAATTGTCATCTAAGGAATTATAAGGCATGGGTTGAAGGACATAGAAGCTGAATTGATGAAATATTGTGCATGCTAGACTATGTTTGTACAAGAAATTGGATAGAAGATGACTTTTAATATCATGTAAGTATTCATTGTTCCTGCTGGAGAGCTATCTATAGGTCTTGCCATGACATATGTCCTGGTATTGGGAACAGTAAGAACATACACTACTCTAGTGTATTGCCAGTCACTCCTAACTAGGGTTTTGAATATTTTATTGTAGCTAGAGCAAGTAAAATATGTTATTCACTGACAAAGCAACAGTGGGAGCAAAAGCCGCAAGGATATGTTGCTGGTGCCAATCTGTTGGAGAAGGGTGTGTTGGGGGGATCCCACATTCTAGTCAATCTATAATGTTCCTGGATCTCCTCATGACAAAAAGTGGTTTGTTCTAGAAATTGCTGTAATGCTGTAGATGGATCTATTCGTGAGAATGACTTTCCATTTTTTTCACCTCCTCTGCCTGACAATCTTCATGCCATACCAGACCAGTTGTCTCATTCATTCCCCATTACTGAAGTGAGAGTTGGCTGGCTGGGAGTAACCTTCATTTAGGCAGGCATCTGAGATAGTTTTCTTTTTTTTCCTGTCTTCGTGTTTATTCCCCACATCATATTGGTGAAGCACTGGTGAGGGGCATGCAATGGACTGAACACAGAATTCCACAACAGGCATTCCTTCCAAGCAAACCTGCACCTCTACGCAAAGTATAAGTGGTAACTTCCCTGGACTCCAGAGGAGGAATTGCAGCAAACCAGTGTGTGCCCAAGTCTACACAAACAAACCTCCACGCACCCCAGGTGAGGCAAGTGGGTATGCCCCTTCTTTCTTACCCTTCTCTGCAAAGCTCAACCAGTGTTGTGGATACTGATCAAACCCTGGTCACCTGATGTGTATTCAAGGCTCCATCCCTCTGCACCACAATCCCAGGCTTCCAGTTTGTTTTGTGGATTCATTTGATTCCCTGGAAGTACAAACTTTGGATAAACATTATGGCTATTCATCATCAGTGTGCTTCTCTTATACTGTAATTCATTTAGTTAGCAAGGTCTTTCACTTTATTTGTGACTCTCCTACGTGGTGGTCTTTGCTTTTCATAATATAATCAAATTAGTCTTTGATAAGACATTTTAATCAATCAACCAAAGCATTTACTTAAAAAAAAATATGAAAGCATATTTGCATGTGGGCAAGACACCCTGCTCCATGCATGTGATGAACTTCACCACCTAACACATCATCATCATCATCATCATCATCATCATCATAGGTAAGTAAGAGGCTAACTGCACTTGTTGGGCATTTCAAACCTAACCAATTTCCTTCAAAGATGAGAAACAACCCTGTACCTTGTTTATGTGAGGTAAACACCTTCACAATTATACAAACTCACTTTAATCAAAGTCCACGTTTAACACTGGGGTAAATGTTGAGGTAAAAAGATGTGGGGTCTTTAAATAGTGATCCTACTGTGCTTAAGAAAACAAACAGACCTTCGACAAAACAGAGAACTTTAAGAAAAGACATTTGAAGAAAAAAACAAGTTTTAAAATGCACCTCCGTAAAGTGTAGGAAAGGCAATAAGGATTTAGCAATGCCTTCTGCAATAATGGTTTGCTCTCAGATGAGTTTATGACAACTGGATTGGTGGTCATTGTAGCTTAGGATGTTATTAGCTTTTTGAAATGGAAGAGTGGACTTCTGCTGTGATGAAGATGGAATCCTTATAATATGGTTTCATTTGTGATAGTGCATTCACTATAGTAGTTGGTTTGAATTAAGTATTATATCAAGGCAACATCATATGTACTTGTAAATGGGATAGAATTAGTAATAAATTGTCTGTTGCATATAATGGAAGAATTTTAGGTTGTTTAGAAAGAAATGTTTTTGTTTCAATTATTAATTGATAACTATACAGTGAAGCAATCGGTTTACAACAGTCCTGAACAAACAATGTATAAAGCAATATAAAGAAGTCTTTTTCACAAAACATCAAGCTATTTACTGGTTCATATAACAATTTATTTCAAATTCATACAAGTATAATATAAGCACAGACATGATTTTAGTAAAATACATAGTACATATAAATGGTGTTTTCCATAAGAAGACTCTATTGACAGTTTCTATTTTATAAGAAAGACTATATACATAGTTATTTCTACCATGAAAGTGATTTATATACGGAACCAGGGTACTGGAATGATCAAGCAGAGACTTTGACACTATTTGCTGGGTTTCATTCTGGGCAACAAAGCAACTTGTATATGGGAAGTTTAAGATGTTTAGCATAAAGATGATTCATTTAAGACAATACTGGTAGTGGAAGAAATACATTATTAATTCCAAAAGGAAACAATAGATAGGATTCACGAAGGCTTGCACGGAGTGTAAGAGACGTGCAACACTCCATGCAAGCCTCGCGATCCAGGAACAGCCCTAAACTCCGTGTAAGAGACCAGCTAAAACGTCTCTTACACAGACTGGGTGTGGACATGCTAAATACCTCACTTGCAGCCGAAAGGTATGCAAATGAGGTATATTAGCGATCCACGAAGCAGAAACCAGTCCGTGTAAGAGACGTTTTAGCTGCAGAAATGTACTCAGTTGACAACTGAGTATGTTTCTGCAAATTCCACAATGGAGCCATGTCAGCTCCAAAAAAAGGGTGCATATGACTCAGGCAGCATGCCAATGGCCAAATATGTGGCCATTGGCAAGACAACCCGATGCAAAAATATTAAAAATAATGGGCTGCACTGTATAAAACCATAAAAAAGAAGGTTATAAACCCACAAATGTGGGTTTCATGCAATACATGGAATGACAATGCAGGGACCAGCAGACCAAAAACAACATGGCCACCGTGTAGTGGTTGCTAAGGGGGGAAGCTGAGTCTAAGACATGTAACTAAGCATTAGTAGGCAATCTCATGTAAATGAGGGTTAGGATACTGAATCTCACAGTCACATAGCAAATGAGCACAGTCTGAGTAGTGTAAGAGATACATAAGGAGGAGGAATAGAGTAGGAGATAGGTGACATCACAGGGGGGAATGGTAGAAAGAAATGCAGTTCATTGGAGGTCAGTGTAACATGACAGATGACAGACACAGATCATGGAAAGAGGTGTGCCACTAGATAAGTCAGGGAAAGTCAAGAAATGGAAGGTGCACACTCTTACTTACACCAAAGTTTCTTGCTGGGCGTGCATGCACACGTGTGTGCTCCATGAAGCGTGAGTAGGGCAGTCTGCGCGCGTGTAAGGCAGACTGAGCATGTGGGAGCATGTTGGGAGATGTTTAACACTGTTTGTGCTGGTGTGTGCGCGTGTAGGGCAGGCTGAGTATGTTGGAGGCTGTTGGCAGACGTGTAACAGTGTTTGCGTGGGTGTGCACGAGTTTTAACCCTTATAAGTAGATTCTGAACCGTGTAAGCACGTGTGCGCGCGTGTAAGCAACTGTGAGCATGTTTCTGATGGTATGCACATTGCTCCCCCCTGAGGAAACAGAAAGGAAAAAGGAAGTAACAGAATTAATAGGAAGCTAGCAGGGATAACTGCTGAAGCTAGCAGGTGAAAACAATTAGAAGCAGGCAATTACATAGGCAGAATAGTAGCCCAGCCCAGCACTTAAAACTCTGCAAACAGTAGTACAGGATGTTTCTCTTAAGAGACACTGCAAGACAGGAGTAAGCTAATAGAAGTGAAAACTGAAAAAGCTTCACTCAGAGCAGAAATGTTAGGGGCTGCCATAGCTGTCATAATGAGACATAGGCGACTTGCTGAGGGTGGTGACAATGCAGATGGTGCCAGACAACCCACAGTGAGGAGACGGAGAAGAGTGTACAGGCCCAGGGTCACCTACCACGGGTTACATGATCTGGAGATAGTAGAGCACTATAGAGTGGACAGAGAGCTCCTGCAGCAAATTGTTGAGCTGTGCAGGCCACGCCTCACACACAGAACCAACAGAGGGGAACCCATCCCAGTGGAAACCAAGGTATGTGTTGGCCTAAGAATACTAGCAACAGGTACCTTCCAGAGACCAAATGGCGATATGATGGGGATATCACAGGCATCAGCCTCCAGGGTACTGCACCAGTTCCTGGATGCCATGTCAGCACATGTCAGTGATCATGTATATTTCCCCAATGCCCGTGAGGTATTGGCCAGCAATATGCGTCTCTTCCAGCAAATAGCGGAATACCCTGCTGAGGTAGTGGGTGCAATAGACTGCACGCACATACGCATCAAAGCACCAGCCGGTGAGCGGGGTAGGGCCTACATTAACCGTATGGGCTTCCCCTCCATCAACTGCCAGGTCATGTGTGATGCCCAGGGCATAATAATGAATGTGTGTGCTAGCTGCCCTGGGAGTTACCACAATTCCCACATCTGGCATTTGACACAGCTGTACCAGACATTTGCCAATGGGGACATCCCACACGGACACCTAGTGGGGGATGCAGGTTATGCACTGGAGCCGTGGCTGATGACACCCATCAGAAACACACACACACCTGAACAGGAATGCCATAATGAGGCACACGCACAAACACGTAATGTAATAGAGCGTGTGTTTGGGCTGCTCAAGTCACGATTCCGGTGTCTGGACACATCTGGTGGAGCCTTGCAGTACACACCAACTACATGTACCCAAATTGTCATGGTATGTGCTATGCTACATAATATGATCTTGCGAAAACAGCTGCAGCAGGAACAGCATAGGGCTGGGCCAAACAGCCCCCCACCATTGCCAAGGCCATCACAGGCAGAGCATGACTCGGAGGAGGAACAACCTGAGCCTGCCCCAGTAGGCAGAAGGAGGCGTGCCCAGTATGCCCTGGCCTTGGCAAAGAGGCAACGCATAGCACATACACTGGCTCAGTAGGAACCCTGGGAATGATACCCCCTCTGACTCACTCAAACAATAACATGGATGCCTAAAATGACATGACCTGCTCACAAACATGTACAGGGAAGTGTAATATGCGCATCCGACAGAGGCAGCCCTGCAGCACCACCTGAGGCATGAATGCCATGTGTTAAGTAATGTAACACCATGTATTATATGCACACCTGAGCACCCTGACTAACATCCACCCTCACCAAGCATGAAGCCATAAAATGACGATGGGATGATCAAGTGCAATAACTGGCTGAAGTAATGCAGTTAGTCAAAGGGGAGCCAATGTGTTTCAGGCTGGGAAGACATGCGGAGCATGACATGATGCACCACCTGCTAGGGGTGGCATGCACCTATCATGCCATGCCCCATGGATACTGGCAAAGGCTGTCAGTACCCGCAGCATGCCCTGAATAGGTAAGTCTCAAAACACAAACCCACCTTCATAGGTTCCACAAGGGATAGGAACCTAGATGTAATGCTACCCAATGCCCGAAGTCTAAACAGCAAGATGTGTACAGTGTAAACGTACACAGTATGGAGAATGTAGATACCAGTCCTGTAATAGAGAACTGGGTCAAGGCTCACATCAGCACCCTAACACTACCAGGTCACACCTCATACTGTGCTGTACAGCCGCAAAACATGGAACAAGCTACAAAAGGAGGGTGACTAGCAATAAATGTCAAGGATAACCACACCCCCATGTTGGTACCACAACAAGAAGCAGCATGGATTAGCCATGGTCAAATACCAATGGCTAAAACCACCTCCCAGTATATAGCCTGCTGCAGACTACTGTCCTAATACCAGGAAATGCACCTGGCCTATGTTGGAATACATGAATATATCAAGCCCCCCAAACCACATTATATTGCTTGACTGAAAATACCCAGACATACACTGGGAGCATTATACTAGCACCAACACATTAGGAGAAAATTTCCCAGAATCCATAAACCAAAATGCCCAGGAACAATGTACCACTCCCACAAGAGGGGTAAGCATACTGGATGTGATAATCAGCAACATGTGTACTGGATGGCAAGATGAAAAGTGTACCCCTCACCAGTAAGACCAGACCATAGAGTAAGCACACTGGAAATACACACCCTGACCCCAGTCCCTGGCCAGAATACCACAGTGAAAAACATGTGTAAAGTATAGGTTGCAGCCCTCCAAACTGATGTTGAATCCACAAAAGGCCCTGTGCAAGTGCAGAATATGGGACACACCACAGAACATGTTATACAGGCATTCCATGAACACAGCCAGGAATGCTCGGAGTATGCAATCACAAATAACAACAACACACAATGTCATACACGCAGGCATCTGGCATGCTGGACTCCAGCCATTACCAAATCATACAAGAGAATGAGGAAGCTACCACATGATAGAGCAAACATAAAAAGGGAAGTAATCACTGACCAGTAGTATGGCAATAACATATGTCCACACATACAATCCACTAAGTCCAGCCACAACAAGTAGAATCTGTGAATCCAGAGGCAATGTGACACCAGTCCCAAGTACACAGACAACCACAACACCCCCCAATAAATACAAATATATGTGATAGATGCAACCATGTATCCAAACCAGAGGGTGAGCTCCACCAACTCAGTACTGTCAAAACTAGTCAGGAGGAGAAGGTAACCACATACACCACAAACCCAGTCCCACATAGACCTACCACAACTGTAAACCAAACACATAAACACAGACAAATATTCGCGGAGGCCTTAATTACAAACACACCACACCAACAGAAGCCTCCAAAGCAAATCACAAGCAACCATAACCTTCAAACATAGCACATGCAACGAATAGTATGCAAAGCTGGTGTGCCAAACAGTCACAGGCCAGAAGGAGAAACAACATGCCTGATACAGTTGTAATAGGTGTCTGTATAGGCAGACACACTGCTGTCCCACTCACCAGACTGAACAAGGGAAAGGGTAGAGTAAGCTGCCTGTAGGCTGCCACAAAATGCCACATAACACAAGTACGCAGGTCACCCCAAAGCAAGCAGAAATATGATGCACTCAATGTCCATGCTGGTGTGAATGACCTGAGATGTACCTCCCTGGTCAACATCAAAAGAGACATGGATGATCCCTCTGAGTATGTACCCCAGGCCGGTATGACACTGGCTGTGTGCAGCATCCAACCCTCACCAAGAATGATGCCACAGTACAAACACAGAATGCTCATGTTTAACAGCTGGCACAGTTACAGCTGTCAGTCCAAGAGGGTCTAATGTCTGTCTGCTGGAGATGTCAAGCATGACAAGCCATGCTGCTGTTCCAGGGATGTCTTGGACCTGTTACCCCTGTGTGTCTGGATACTGGATAAGGCCTTTGCCGCCTCCATAGAGCCGTATGTAGGCAAGGCGAAAAAGACTACCCACCACCCTAGAAAACATAAGTGGTAGGAAACATAAGGGTAATGCTGACCAATGCCAGATGTGTAAACTGCAATATGCATGCCCCTGAGGCACTTCCCATTATGGAGAACATCGATGTCTGTGCAGTGACAGAAGCCTGCTGCAAGCCTAGTGATAGCACACCAGCACTACTAGGTTATAACACATATCATGTGTTATGGCCCCAACACCTGCACCAAAACATCAAAGGAGGGGGAGTATCCATATGCAGCACAGACACCCATATGGCCAGGTAACTGACAATGCACAAAGCAGTGGAGACTACCCATGTGCACCTAAGTGTAGTCCAAACTGCTGTACAGTCTGTAGCATGTGACAGACCACACTCTCACACACAAGAACTCCACCCAGGCATCCTGAAGACACTGGACAGTATGAATGTCCCACCAAATACCAGACAAGGTACACACAAATTACCACATAGGTGGCAAACCATTATGTATGCAAGGAGTAATCAGGGACCTAGGGACACAGGTCGACGGTAATCTGTCATGTGACACTCACAATGCCAATGTGGCTAGGAAGATTGTCGATATTGGACACCGTATCATGAAAGGATTCACATCTACATCAACAGAGGTCACTGTGCCGCTGTACTGTTTCCTTATCAGACCCATAATCTAGTACAATGACTCATATGGGATGTACCGTACGTGACACCTGCAGCGGTTCGGAAGACCTCATAGTTACCCCACCAACAGGATAAAGGGTGTGAAATATATGTCATATGCTGCCTGGCTGTAGACACCCCAGCTGAATGCAGTCACAGACTGCCTACACAGAGGCATTGTATGTCTGTTGTACAAGGCCATGTCCAACACAGGAGTAATGGACATGCTCCACCACAGGAAATCAAAGCCATTGGAGCTGTGAGAGTGACAGATGTCAGCCTCAACACATAATGAAATAAGATGTGCTGGAGGGACAGATACATAACCCAGAGGTTCCCCACACCCAGAAACAGGATCCCAATCCATGTTAGGCAGAGCCCCTCACTGACACCCCTCAACAGGAATATTGCCAAGTGGATGGATGTTCGTACATGTATACTGGGGGTCCTCACTGTATCACGACCAGACAGAGGCACAGTGAAGAAATTCATAAATGGCCATAATAGAACATAGCAAGGGGTGGCAAAAGACACACACACTCTGGCTAGGCTTACTAATGGCCTAGGGTGTATAGCCTAGTATGAACCCATGAACCTATGAAGATACAAAACGTACAGGACACTAAGGATAATCACAAGGCTTACCCAACTGATGGTAGGAACCTTGTTGGGCATCCACAGATATGCTCCGAATCACACAGATATTACAAACAACATACCAAACACACACACATATTGCAAACATACAACCTGTCAGGTGTAGTGCAAACACCCCTCCCCCCCTGAGTGCAAAATGCCTATCCCAGCAGACTGATGGTCCCCTGACATTGCAGATGCTGAGGTAACAACCATCATCTGCAAAGCAGAACACACAGCAGCAAAGGTATGTGATGGTGTCCTGGGCTGAGGCCAACATGGACTCCAAGAATAATGGAATGCCAAATCACACTACTGCCCAATGTCAGCCTTACCACAGGATATGTACCCAAAGAGCAGTGTACAACAACAGGGGTCCATCACAACAAAGGTGTTGCCTGAATGGATACTGCAAACTACCACCCCAGGATCCTGACAAGCTTGTACTGCACAGCTATGGAAAGGATCAGTATGTACCGCAGACAGAAGGCTATTGTGGACCTACTGATACTGGACCCTACAGAGTGTGGCTGTCGTAACTGCAGATCCTGCCCCTAAACATGTTTGACCCATTTGAAGCAGTCATTAAGGTCATTGATGAGGGCAATGTGGTCCACACAGCGTAGCTGGACTGTGCACATGCTTCTAGACAATACAGTACGAGTTCAGTATGGATATGTTCACCAGCTTAAATATATACCCCTATGTCAGTAGAGGGGTTGCAAACCAGACCAAGGACAGAACTGACATGGTCAGACATGCCGCATCCATGTCAGACTACAAAGCAGATATGAGTGGCATCCCACAAGGCCTGGTCTTGCCCCCCCCGTTCTGTATATATGTCCCATAGGTATAGGCTAACATGGAAGGACTGTGACTGAACATGTATGCAGAGGAGTACAAACAGCCCACCATATCCGACCCCCAGCTGACACAAGCAACCCACAAAAGGGCCACCTACAAACAGACAACTGGAGCCATAGCCATGTCAGCAAGCTAATTGCAGAACTGTGTATAGACAACCACCATGGATATACAGTAAGTGCCCACAAATTACCACACAGGTGTTAACCCATGACGTACCTAACATGTAATGTGAGACCTGGGTACAAAAGATGATAGATATCCTGCACTGGACAAACATGTGGCTGTAGTGTTCGCAGAAACATATACTATATACCCACCCAAACATGAAGGTTGGCAGATGTAGATAAGGGGAACTCACTGTGGCTCTGCAGTCATCCTCCATCAGCGTCACAATTGACTACAATAGCCCCTGTGGGATATACAGCAGCAGACACCCCATCAACTGTAAAGTCCACAACAGTACCCCACCAGGAGAAGCAAAGAGCATGAACAGATGCCATGTGTTGCCTGAGTAAACAAACTGCAGCCCCACACACCGCCATACTGCCCAGCTACAGGCAAGCTGAGCCTGATGTATGAAGCCATGTCCAACCTGGAATCAATGAACATGCTGCACCTTGTACAATCTGAATGGCAGTGAGCTATGCACATGAGAGACCTGAACCCCAGCACTGACATACATAGGACAAGCTGTACAGAATGATCCATAACACAGAAGGCACCCCCACTCTTCAGTAAACTCCTGGTACCGGTCAGCCAGAGAGTCACATATCGACACCCCTCAAGAGGAATCCTGATGAGTGGATGGGAGATGGTAGGCTAACCCTGGGTATCACTGTTATGTCAGAGGTAGACGGAGGCACAGTATACTAACCATGACATATGTCATTGCAAACTCCAGTTATAATGTGTGTCAAAGGACAAACACACTCTGTGACTAGCATCAGGAATGGCCTAGGGAACATCACTAGTGTTTGCCAATGTCCACCCATGTTGTGGAATACACTAGCAATGTTGGACGAGCCTGGTGTAGGTAGTCCATATCTGAACATAATGCAACATGGTCATATGTGCACAACTGGCCCCTACACAATCTGTTGTGCTCACTATGAAGATGTCAAGCAGTCATAGGACTAAAGTCCAGGATACTGTCCACCACAGTGAAAGTACTGAACCAGTACACTATACGGTACTACAGTGTTAGGTCATTATGAAAGTATGTTGAGAACTGTCTGCAAAGTATCCCATGCAATCCCTGCAGGCACAGTATAATCCCTGTTGTGGCAGACACGAAGCAGTTGGCCAGTTAGTACACAACATGACACCCAACACACAACCATAAACGTGAGATATTGTTGAAGTTCACACACACCCAAATATGTGGTGGACTTCAGAGTGCAACATATGGAAAGCTTACACTGGGCATGCTCGCACACTTTGATAAATGAGGCATATGTCAGACAACATGCCATGGAAAGGCTGAACTGGGCATGCTCACACACTTAGGCCATATCTCCATTTAGCAGTTGGCCACACATATCTGGTATTTGTGTCAGTCCAGAAACCAACCACAACACAGCAATCTGCCCAGTGCACACAGTAAATGACTACAGAGACATAAGTGATATAGTGGATCGCTGTCATATGCAAACATCTTCCACAGATACACAAGTTGGTCATAGGAACAGGGAATGCTATGGCAATAAAGACCTGCGAACAGTAGAACAGCACAACAAATATTGTGCATCTGACAATTGAACATATGGGTGTAGAGGTCAATACTAGGCTTGTTGCCCTAGGGAATGACAGCTCAGCCAGAGTGTGCTTGGCATCTGCATCCCCAGGACAGTAGGCTACTGTGCCACTGTAAAGTAAGTCACAGAAGGCAACGTGAGGCTAGTGAGCTGTGCCTCTGTCAAGCAGGGGCACCGTGGAGGTCCCAGGGATTGCATGTGCTAAGCCACAGCCATGTTGTCGGTGTGTGCTGGGAGAGGTTTGCTGAGGATCTCTGAAAGTAGGTGTCCGTCAATAACAGACTGAGGGGAGCCCTATCTGCATTCTCTGGACGATTCCACTGTCAACACTGTGTTGTAATGATTATGTGTGAATGAAGTGCTGTGCCGGAACTGTTCACAGATGTCCTACCTCTGTGGGCTACAGCTCTGCAATGTATTAGCTCACTCTGTCTGTTGTACTGCACATATATGGCTGGTGTACAGCTGACAGGTGTCTTGTTGTGGAGCAATCATGGGTATATGTGGGAAAGCATGATCAATGCAAACCGTACACATGCTCATAGAATGCAATTGTCAAGGATTATGCTGAGTGGCCAGTATAGTCCCCCAGCATGGGTCCTCTGAAGTCGTCCACCCCAGTCTTCACAAGTGTAGAGTCTGCTTGTGCTAAATACAGTTTGTGTGCAGTGACAACCTTGCCTGGGGGTGGAGATGGGATATGGATGTCCAGGGAAAGGTGGGTATGGTCAGATATCAACAATGGTGGTCTACCTCTGGTGTGGAACAGTGAGTACCCACGTTGCAGATGGACAGGTGCAATATGTATTCCCCATGTGGCTGTGGTGTGTGGTTCTGCCATAGCACATGGACCCACAAATTGTAGTGGCTGTAGGGTAAAGTGGTAGAGGCCTGAGTAGTTCTCACACACAATATGCCTGTACCTGATGTTAACAACTGGAATGGTGTATGTGAACACCTGCATATCCCGGCACTGTTCCCAGGGAAGCTAAGTGTGTGTCCTGGATGTGGGTGTGGTGTTCTGGACTGGTTGTGTTGTGTGTTACAGGTCCTGTGGTCACAAAGCATGGTATAGAACATAACCTGCCAGTGCGATGTGCATATCTGACCCTGACGTAGGTGGCTGCAAATGCATATATATGCTATCTCCCACCTGACAGGTAGTACTACATGTACATACCTCTGTAGAAATAAAGATGTCAGCACCCTATAAATACTGCAGGTGCAGAACAGATGCCCAGTAATTTGGATAGTGCGCTCTGCTAATGCTTCTCCCTCAAGTGTCATAATATAGTTAGGTAGGGGTTTTAATCCTGCAAATGCTGTGTGTGTGTGTGTGTGTGTGTGTGTGTGTGTGTGTGTGTGTGTGTGTGTGTGTGTGTGTGTGTGTGTGTGTGAGAGGAAATGTCCCTTTTGGCAACTGGGAAAACACACTACAGGATGCACATTCCCCTTTCTAAACACTGATGATGTCAGCACCCTATAAGTGCAGCAGGAGAAGGGAATCCTCCCCGTAATGCGAATAGCGTGCTCTGCTAATGCATCCGTCCCAAGTATCATAACATAGTTAGGTAGGAGTTTGAATCCTATACATGCTCAGTGTGTGTGGAGGGGGTTAGTGTGTGTGCAAGACTGTTTGAAAGAAGTATCCCTTTTGCCAACTAGGAGAACACACTACAGGATGCACATTCCCCTTTCTAAACACTGATGATGTCAGCACCCTATAAGTACAGCAGGAGAAGGGAAGCCTCTCAGTAATGCAAATAGCGCGCTCTGCTAATGAGTCTGACTCGAGTGTCATAACATAGTTAGGTAGTATTTTGAATCCTGCAAAGGGCAAGTGTGTGTGTTTGGATGAGGGGGGTTAGTGTGTGTGCAATCTTGTGTGAGGGAAATGTCCCTTTTGGCAACTGGGAGAACACACTACAGGATGCACATTCCCCTTTCTAAACACAGATGATGTCAGCACCCTATAAGTACAGCAGGAGAAGGAAAGCCTACCAGTAATGCGAATAGTGCACTCCGCTAATGCGTCTGTCTCAAGTGTCAGAACATAGTTAGGTAAGGGTTTGAATCCTACAAATGCACTGTGTGTGGAGGGGGATAGTGTGTGTGCAAGTCTGTATGAAGGAAATATCCCTTTTGACAACTAGGAGAACACACTACAGGATGCACATTCCCCTTTCTAAACACTGATGATGTCAGCACCCTATAAGTACAGCAGGAGAAGGGAAACCTCCCAGTAATTCGAATAGCGCACTCTGCTAATGCATCTCTTCCCAAGTATCATAATATAGTTAGGTAGGAGTTTGAAACCTGTAAATGGCATGTGCGTGTGTTTGGATGGGGGGACTCTGTGTGTGTGCAATTCTGTATGAAAAACATGTGATTTTTTGAAATCAGGAGATCACACTACATGATGCACATTACCCTTTCCAAACAGTGATGATGACAGCACCCTATACATAAAGCTGGAGAAGAGACATTTGCCAGTACTCAGAATAGCGCAACCTGCTACAGCGTCACTCTCAAGTGCCATAACATATTTAGGTAGGGGTTTGAAACCTGCAAGTATGTGTGTGTTTGGATGTGGGGAGTTTGTGTGTGTGCATTTCCGTATGAAAAACATGTTAGTTTTGGCAATCAGGAGATCACATTACCCTTTCAAAATACTGATGATGTCAGCACCCTATAAGTACAGCCAGAGAAGAGGAACTATCTAGTAATCCGAATAGTGCGCTTTGCTAATGCGTCTCTCTCACGTGTCATGATGTAGTTAGGTAGGGGTATGAATCCTGCAAATGGCAAGTGTGCGTGTGTGTGTGTGTGTGTGTGTGGGGGGGGTAGTAGGGTGTGTGTAAATGCAAGTGCGAGAGAACAGATCCTTTTGGCAAATACTACAATACATCAGATGCTGCATATTCCCCCAGTAAACACAGGGGATGTCACCACACTATCAGCACAGCCAAACAGGGCTAGTTGGCCAGTAATGCCAATAGTGTGCTCTGCTACTGTGTCTATTACCATTGTTAGAGTACAGATAGGTATGTTTTGGTAACCCACAACTACCACGTGTGGTTGTGTCACACATTATGACCTTGTGTGGGTCTTTGTACATAACAATGCATGCCATTGCCTAAACCAGCAATGGCATTGCACACATGATGTATGTGTGTGACACATACACATAAATACCTGTGACCTGCAGTAGTTACCATGTCTGACACATGCCTCGAGTGGATAAATGGTATTTGCAATGTATACCAATATGACTGTGTCTTACTGTGCAGGGGCCACACGCGGTATGTGTCTATACAGTGTGGGTGTATATGGTAAAATACCTACAGCAGGGGATACACATCTGGTCTGGGCCATATAGTCTACATGTAGTCGATGTACAGGTGCTGCATGTTCCCACCTGTTGTGGTAGTGGTAACATATCATTCCACTGCAATTCAGTGACCACATGCTGTGAACCCTTCAACTAGTGTGTTGTAGCTACAGTAATGCTCACGCACAATGTTTGGCTGGATGCAGTCTAGCCATATAAAGACAGTTCTTGAGACTGTCATATTGCCAGTGTTGTTATGAAGGATAGGTGGTCTTCCTGTGTATGGGAGGGTTGTGTGTGCCAGGCTATGAACCAGATGGCAGTCCGACACACTGTTAGCTGCACATGATTTGGCCCTGATGCTTTGTGCTGTGCCAACAACCTGGAGGTGTGTGTATCTGTGGTGCCTTGGGATACCACCCCCCTGTCCATGTGTGTTACATGTGTAGGGGACGACAGGCATGGTATGGGGCATAACCTGTCAGTGATGGGTAACACCTGTGAGCCATGAATCAGGACTCTGGTACTGCACAGACATTGCAGTTCACTGTGCTGAGGACAGTGTCCAGTGCATGCATCTTGCGGTGTACACTGCTGTTGTTGTGTAGCAGCACTGTTAGTGTCCTAACCTGTGTGATACCCGTGGAGGTGGCTATGTAAACCGTGTCCTGCAGCATAAGGCAGTATGTGTGTATCAAGGAGCTTTACCAATATACATCGGGCCATGGGTGTCACGTGCAAGATGACTCTTGCACATCATTGTGGCTTCCTTAGCATGTAAGCACATGTTGACAGCCAGCGGATACCCTATGAATGACATTTGGAGACTGAGCAGAATGTAAACATACAACACCCTTCCCACATATAGTGGTAGCATACCTGGTGAGGGTATGTTGGCAACAAAGATCAGGCTCATACTGGCCTGTGCCACATGCTGAGAGATCCATTCTATGTTCCCTATCATGTAGTCCAGGGAGGTATGTCTCAGGTCAGCCATAGTGGCATGGTCAATGAGTGAGTCATATGTGTCCATGCCTCTGACTGACCTGTATGCATGTGTTCTGTGGTGGACCATAGTGCCCCTGAGGCATATCACTGTGACCTTCACCAGATACAGCCTGTTGAGCGGGACCCCAGTGCAGCACCCAAGACAGGTACCTGACACGTCTGTAGCAGGTGTGTTGTGTAGCCCTACAGGCTGTGAGTGTGTGGCACACGGGATGTGTGTGCCATGTGTGGCATGTGCTCTGTTCCGACGGAACATATGCCTGTGTGCCAGCTGCGGAGGTGTGTGATGCTCAGGCAGGATGCTATTCTGAGTCCCCACATATGCCCCAGTGTGTTCAGCATGCTGTCAGTGCATGTCAATGTCTGACTTGTATTGTAGTCACTGTAATATTTTTTATTTATTTATTTATTTATCTTACATTTGTTGACCGGGATAGTCCGACTGGATGCATGTCCATTTTCAGCAGAGGCCCGGGGAGAAAAGCTCCAAGGGTAAGCAGATACAGCATTACATAATACCAGCATTACATATTACAAACAGATTATTTACAGAGATTACATAAGTAAGCAAGTTAAACAAGTTCCACAGGTTAAAGTTAGTCCTGAGCACACGTCAGGATTAAATTAAATTACACAGTAAACTGGTTAACAGATTTTACACATTCGAGTTAGCCAGGCTTGATACATTGACATAGCCAGTTAAGTGACAAATGTTGTTTGAGTCTAGTTTTAAATTGACCTAAGGTGGAAAGTAAGGTAATATCAGCTGGAAGTGAGTTCCAGGATCTACTTACAGAGTTTGCAAAGAGAGAATCACCGGCTGTGTTATTAATTTTGCTAGTCTGAATTAGTAGTTTGTTAGAAGGTCAAAGCGGTCTAGGATTGTTATAGGGGCTGATAATATTTTTAAGTGCAGGAGTATTGTCCGGATTATAGAGGATTTTATAGGCCATAATCAGTTGGTTATACTGTATTAGGCTAGGTAGCTCAAGCCAACCAAGCTGATTTAGATTGATGCAATGATGTGTCCTAAAAGGCAGCCCAGTGGCAAACCTGGCAATGTGGTTGTAGCAAATTGAGTGTTTGTTAAGGACAGTCTTGTTCATATTCGAGAGTAGAGGGGATGCATACAGAAGGGTTGAAAGAAGGTGTGAGCGAGCTATGGCAATTTTAGCTGGAGGGGTTAGGAAGGCTTTTATTCTGTAAAGTGACCCTAGTTTTTTATTGATGGTTTTGATAGTTTGGTTAACATGTAGGTCACATTTGAGATTATTGTCTATGATGACACCTAATAGTTTAGTAGATGGGTCAGGGGAGATTATTGTGCCATCATTTGATTTTATGGTAAAGGTGAAAGCGGTAGACCTATGTGTTGGTGAAATAACAGCAGTGTAGTTTTTTGGGGATTTAGGATCAGACGATGTTCAGAAAGCCAGTTTTCTATTGTATTAAAGGTGGTCTGGGTAGCTGACCATAACTTTACTGGAGATGTGGCTGAGCAAATCAGAGTAGAGTAATCAGCATATTGGATACAGCTGTCTTTTGGGATGACAGTATAAAAGTCGTTGATGAAGATGGAGAACAGCAAGGGCCCTAGTATAGAGCCTTGTGGTACTCTGAGCATGTTAGGTAGAAGGTTAGAGAGTTTGTTCTGCCAGAGGCCAGCCTGCTGTCGACCATTCAGGTAGGATTGAAACCATTGGAAGGCTCCAGTATCTAGACAGAATGTTTGCAGGGTGTGGATTACAAGTTGGTGATCAACCATATCGTATGCCTTGGAAAGATCCAAAAAGAGGGCTGAGGATATATAATTATTGTTGCGATTATGGTTTATGGTGTTAGTAAAGGCTAGGAGGCCTGAAGTAGTGCTGTGATGAGGACGGAAGCCATGCTGAGTGTCTGCCATAAGGCGATTTTGGATTAGGTGGTGCATGAATTGTCTATGAATACATGTTTCCATAATCTTTGCAAGTGGAAAGAGTATAGCTATTGGCCTATAATTGGAGAATTCAGTAGAGCTGCCTCCTTTGTGAAGTGGGATTACATAGGATATTTTCCAGATGGTGGGAAATTTAGTTTCTACCATGGTTCGTTTGATTAGTTTTGAGACAGGGTAAGCAATAGCATCAGCTGATTTTTGTAGGTACTCGGCAGGGAGTTGATCAGCAGAAAGTGTAGTGGGTTTTAATTTTTCAATCAAGGTACGGATAAGTGAAGTGGCGACTGGTTGGAAGCTGAACACAAGTAGGTTTCTAGGGGTGCTACTTTCAGGACCAGGGGAGCTAGGAGGTAGTTGGCTAGCTAGGGCTTGAAATGTCTCAGTAAAGAATTGGTTAAAACTATCAGAAACATCTTCAGGGGTTTTATCAATAGTAGCAGCAGGGATTGGGGTTGAAGTTTGTCCAGCATGTAGTATATATGACATGCCACCTGACAGGGTATGGCATTACTGGGTTCAGAGAGCTCAGTCCCCAGATTGGCTGTGTGGTGGCATCCCACACATGTGTTGTACATTCCTGGCCAAGGGTGATGGCTGACTGCATACATGTGGCAGCTGTGACATTGCCACATGACTCACATAAACCACAACTGGACCATACAGGTAATTCACAGGTTACCTTTGCACATGCTACCCTAGTAATGTGATTGCCATGGTGAGTACCAACACATAGGGCCAATGGGGAACAACATACTGAAGGTGTGTATGTGTGCGTGTACTGCTAGTGTTTCATAGCACTGGCATATATGACTGCACACGTGCGTAAATGCCAGGTAAGACATGTGCAATGTGTCACAGGCAATGTACATGTGTACAGGACAGACAGTGATGTTCTGTCATGTGTAAACTTGACATACGTATCGTACGCTATGCAGATGTCACTGGGAGTCTACAGAAGCACTGTAACTCTGCATTGCCGGTGTAAGCAGTGTTCCAGGGAACCCCAAGCGAACATGCATGCAAACAAAGCTACAGTAAACAGGGCTGGAAGTAGTGCATTGTACAACAAAGAAGGGGTAACAATAACAGTGAGTAACAATGCAAATATGTAGGCACTATCAACATGTACCCAGGAATACAAAGCGCAGATGCCCATGGTAGAACTGATATTATGTCATAGTTAATTGTGATTTGGATTACATTGGTAATGCACACATATCAACATGCGCAAACATCCACATTGCATAGTCATTGTGGGCAACTTGACACCATTACTGTACATGTCCACCATTGCATATCACTACTTGCGTTAGCTTCCCCCCTGTGTACCCATGTATGCGGCTATCTGTTGACATCCTTACCACCGGCATGCAATTGTGTGCAGCTGTTACACTTTGGTATGTACTATGGGTGCAGATAACAATTCAGGACATTCATACGGTTACTGCATCAGGCATGCTGGGATATACACACAGTCATAGCAGCACATTGTACTGTTACCAACATGATACTACTAATACACTTCTATGTAGTCACCCTGTGCATCAGCAACGTGTTTACCTGTTCCCGCAATGATGTTGGAGATTGCAGGAGGTGGCACAGTGTCATCATATGCACAGGGTGTGAATTAGGTATGCCTGAGTCAGCCACTGATACCACCAATTGACATGTGTGTGTATGTGTGTTGGTGAGGGGCAGCAGTACAGGGTGGGGCAGTATTGGTGCAGTGTGTGTGTGTATGTGGTCACCCTAGGTGTTAACATTTCGCATGTGTGTATGCACGCACACAGTTCCACCTCATGGCTGCCATATACAGGGGTTTGTGGACAGCCACAGACTGCACCTGGCAGGTCATACAGATCAGTGTCTGTGGGCACGGACACGGTACCTGTGCCTGGCAGGGGTGCTACGGACCGTATCCAGTACTAAGCCAGACTGGGTACTGTCATCAGAAGTGGGAGTGTGTTGACTGGACACAGGTCCCTGTTGGGACTGTCCAGAGCCACGTGCATGTGGTCTCCTGGGGCGTTCCGATGACAGCACAGACCCAGCATTGCTGGGGCTGCTGCTGGCACTATGGGGGCATGCGCGGGCCTGTTGTCCACGCCGACTGCCAGCTGCTGCTGTTGCTGGCATACGGCCACGTCGACGCCACAAACGCCCACCATTGCCCTGGCTCATGAACATTTGGTTGTGGAACTGCTGTAATATGTCCCCACAACGTCTGTCTATGACATCGGTGAAATTACAGATAGCATCCGCGATGTCACGCATACTGTCAGTCATGGCTGTGCGACATGATCTCAGCTCCCTCAGACCCTGTCTGGTGTACCTTTCCATACGCGACTGTGCCTGCATGACAGCCCGAAACATAGCTGAGGTTGACAGACCTTTTGGTCACATCTGCCAGAGGCAGTACGCCCATGGATGCTCCCACGAGAACCCATGGGCAACTGTCTGTGTGGTACCATCGCAGGACCCTGCCCGTGGCTGCTGTGTGGGGACGCATGTGCCACAGGTACCACATTACCCTGGTCAATGCCCACTGTATCCTGTCCATCTCCTAGGGACAATGGTGACAAAGGATGTACTGGCAGGATGACTGTGCGCAATGATGGGGTTGACAGCTGGGTACTGTCAATTGGCTGACCAATGGCGGACCCTGACACACCTTCCTGTACCATTACACAAATATCATCATTACCAGTACCTGTGGCACCAGATTCAGGTTCCCTGCTGCAGGACACCAGAGCAGCACCAGAACCTGTTGAAGGAAGACAGGAAACACAGTTTACAGTCTCCACACATTGTTACCAGTGATGCACACATGGACACATGCACACATGCACACATGGACACAGGCACACATGCAGACATGCACATGTGGACACATGCACACATGCACACATGCACACATGCACACAGGCACACATGCACACATGCAGACATGCACACGTGGACACATGCACAATGGACACATGCACACATGCACACGTTGTCACATGCACACATGGACACATGCACACGTGGTCACGTGTACACATGCACACATGCACACATGGATACAGGCACACATGCACACATGCACACATGCACACATGCACATGTGGACACAGGCACACATGCACACATGCACACGTGGACACAGGCACACCTGCACACATGCACACATGGGCACAGGCACACCTGCACACATGCACACATGCACACCCCGCAGTATACACACAGAGCACTACTGAGTTACACTAGTGTTACTAGCACTATCAGGACTATTATAGGTATTGTTAAACACACTCACCAGCATGGATGGCCTGCCTTGCTGTAACCCTGGAGGGACCTGCAGAAATGATGAGATTAATGTCAGTGGGCACAACTGTGCCATTGATATTGCATATGATACAATGCAGTAGTACACCAGTTGCCTTTCACACGTCAGCTGCTGATATTGCCAGTATCACACATGCACAATTACATACTATGATGACAGATACATACCACGGACACACCTTACACATGCATAAACTAACACTGTACAGAACAGTCAAGTGTACATATGGCATATTACCTGCATGCTCCATGTCGTGCTGCTGTGTGGATCCAGCCTCCATCATGATGCAGGTGTACTGCTGTTGCTGTTCCGGGGCTGGAGCCACAACACTTAGGAGTAGCCCCTCCAGTCTGGTGAGGGGGGGATGTGTGGCCACCCCACCTCCTGTGGCAACCTGTTGCCTGTGGATATCTGATGCACGCTGATGGACACTTCTGATTAAATCACTGCAGTGATGTCATGCCTGCTCATATGTCCGATTATGCGTGCCAATATCATTTACCCTATGGACAAGGTCTTGCCACAGTGCAGCCCTCTCCTGCTGATTCTGCCTGGTGCGGGAAAACAGGATGTCATACTCCCGCACCAGGCTCTGGTGTATCTCCTCATCTTCTGCTGAAGAGTAGGCGGGATTACGCTGACGCGCCATCTCCCTGGAAGAGAACACAAACAGGATATCAGCAGACTATGTCAGCAATATATGGCACACATACTATACATGATACTTTTGTGTAGTGATATACTACTACTCCCATATGTTGCATGTGTGCGTGTCGTGGTGGATACACAAGTACATGGCCAGATATCAGTGCTCAGCCAACACCTGTGCAACAATACCTGCCACATTCCACACAACATAGTAGCATGCCCTATCGGTCAGCACACACTGACAGGTCCAATGCACAACCTCACTCTGGGGGTTCATCCCAAGGGACTGTATGTGGGACGCCATCCACTAGTGTGATGTGGACACAAGTTACTCAGCCTGGATATACATATCCCACCACCAGCACAGTAGACTACTTTGATATGTATGTGATTAGACAGTTATTCACTTGTTAGGACTGAGATGGTATCCATGCAGCACACTGGGCCAGTGGAAGCCACAACCTGCACTGCTGACCCCTTTGCAAATGCTTACCATGGACATGCCACAGATTGCATGGAACTTGCACACACATTTCTAACCCAGACCCTATGCACAAAGGTTAGGCATCCTGTCCGGTGGACCCCAGACAGAGGCAGATTGTATAACAATAGCAGGAGGCTACTGCAGGACAGAGCAGATTCACATTAAGGGAAGGCATCTGTGGTCAGCACTGGTACTACACTACGGTCCCTCATAACAATGGCCATGGCCTACTCTGGGAGGGAAATGGCCACAAACACTATGGATAACCACAAGGCCTTCTTCAGTTATGTTACACATATGCACAACATGCCTCAGATATGCTCTGTGTTAATACACACCTACTTAACATTCACCAAACACACAGATATTGGCAACATTCTTGCAGACAGGTTCAGTGCACGTATCCCCCTCCTTCTCCCCCACCAGTTGAAATAGTTATCACAGCTGTATGTAACCTCCCTATCATCTCACATGTCCAGGTGAGGGCCGCCCTTAGCAAAGCAGAACACACAGCATCACTGTGACCTCATGGTATCCCTGGATGTGTGCTACCTGCACTCCAAGAGGACATACAACCGCATATAAGACTGATAATTTATCTTGGCCGTACTACAGGATATGTACCTGGACAGTGGCATACAGCAACAGTGGTCCCACACCACTAAGGAGGCACCTCGACTGACCCTGGGAACTACCACATCATATGCATAACCGGCCTGGTCTGCTAAGCTATGGAATTATGCAGTATGGGATGCATATGCAGTGATATCGGTTACCTGCTGACACTTGTTCCCAGCCAGTGTGCCTTTGTGATGGGCTGATCCTGCCTTTTGAACCTGGCTGACCTTTCAAAGCAGTCACTACAGCCATTGCTGAGGGCAACGCACAGACAACTGCTGCCAGGATCATGGCCTAACACTGATTGACATGTAATGTATAGTCATCCCCTTTTGGTGGAACTACGTACACACAACATATCACATGGACATACCTATAGATACAGACCTATGACACATTTGGAGGGTTCACAGTATGCACACTATTAACCTGCTACTTTGCATTACCTGTGTTTGTCACAGCTGGCTGCGTTACCACTGCTTCTGATTCCTGCTGCTACTGTCACTGCTGACAGCTTAGAGTCACTGTGTGTAGCATGTTTTAGTTTTTTTTTTTTTTCTCTCTGTCTCGGTTTGTCTCTCTCCCTCTGTCTGCTTCCAGACAGTGCAATGAATGTATTGCATGTGTGGAGTGTTAGTACAGGATGCTTTGGTAGGTATCTGCATAGGTCCATGTGATGGCCTCTGCACCAATTGTAAGCCAGCATTTGCTAATTGCATACAGCCAGTTGTGTACTGATTGCAGTTCTCACTGTGATTTCAGGACAGTGCTATAAAAGGGTATGTGAGATTGGCGTTGCCCTTTCAGATTGTAAGGGCGGGGACCATGCTGGTATGCTGTGGGCACTGTTCTGTGAGTGTAAAGGTTAGTATCTCTCTCATGATTCAGACTGTGTTGTAGATTCACATTTCTCCATTCCTCTCTCCTGTTCCCTGTAGTAAGTGTGTATGCACAATGACACCTACAACTATATACAGATATATATATATATATATATATATATATATATATATATATATATATACACATATGCATACATTTATATATGTACATTAACTGACATTATTACCTACAAGCTACCAACTAGCATGGCTGTTTCTGTTCACACACTACTATTATGGGAATCCAGTAGTTTTGACAGTAATTCTAAATGACATGCTTTGGGTACTACACATCCTATATCCCCTTTACATTCATCCCTACTATTACATGTTATATTTATTTTAGCACAATGTTCTTGTATAAGAGTTATGGCTTAGTGGTAGATCATGCAGACTACTGTTTCCAAGGTCCTGGGTTCGGGACTGACAGTGGGATTTTATTTTGCTTTTGAACTGACTAGAGGACCTGTCAATCAAAGTGACTAAGGCACTTTTAAGCAGTTGTAACCGGGTTAGCGCTGGTTTGCTGGCGGTTAGCTCCGCGCACACCCGCGCACACCCGCTTACAACCACTTAACAGTGCTTACTCTGGTGCACACCCATGCTATTTTCTTTGAAAGAAATGAAAATGGGGAGACAGGAAAGTGGTGAAAAAGGGGTCACAAAGAGGGTAAGACAGTAGGGAAACAAGCTTGGGATTTGCTGGAGGGATGTAGGTAAGGCCCATAGCTGCCCATTTCTTCATCAGCAACAGCTGTGCATATGTATGTAATTTGGTGTGACATTTGAAACCTTCCACCCCTGAGAGAGGTGTCAGGACAACAATAATACTTGTTGTACAGCCAATTGTCATTGATAGTTTCCATGTCCAGCAGACATGTGTGCGGAATGGGCAGCTATGTATGGGGCGTAATTTTTTTGTGGGTACAGAGTGGCTTTTTTTTTTTTTTCAGGTGAGAGTGGTATGTCAGGTGAAGGAAGTTGATACAGCTGGGGAGGTAGGTTGGGTAGGTAAACAAACAAGACAAACAAGACGCATACAGGGGCGGTGTATGACACATGTGGGGGGTTACACAATTGACGGGGACGGAGGTTTGGATATCCAGAGCCCATGAGCCCACAGATGGCAACAGTGGAACTGATATCCCCACCCATAGGCAGTTGCCACTGTTCCTTCACTGCCCAGGACGGGGCTGTGCTGGGGGCTGTGTAGGCCAGGCAACAGGCATGCCCGTAAGTTGTGCCACCCGTGCCTCAAGCTGGCGTAGGGGCTCGAGAACAGAGTCCTGAATCTCCCTACGCACCACAGTCCGGACGCTACGGAGGGTGAGTGGTGGTTCTCCTCTGGCCACACTTGCAGAGGGGGGGTGAGCCCCATCCCCTGCAGCGCTTCCACCCACAGGTGGCACAGGGCCACCGGAGGAGGGTCCAGACTGGGCACTAGTGCCAGGTGCACTCGCCAGCTGAGGTGGGGGAGGTGGGTCCGCTGGAACCCGCCTTCCCTGTCGTCCTATGTTTTGCATTATGTCATGACAGTTTGGGTTAGTGACATATAATACCATTCACAATTAGTTGTAACAGCATGCATTAGTATTCCCATTAACCAAACACCCAGATATTCACACCATGGAACAGCGAGCATAACACATGCATAATTTGAACAGCAATACACAGTCCAACAACATGCAGGGTTGATTGATGGCAACAGGCCATCAGGTTTGGATGTATGAACAGGGCAGATGCATCAACGGACATGCAAATATATATGACCCAACAGGACAAATGTCCAGGGGTGTTAATTGTGATTGCACATACCAATTTCACGTGGAATGGGTTATATGTGGTTATAGGGTGGGGTGAAGAAAATAATATTAACACCTTCGAATACCAATACATATGCTGTACATTTCTAATAGCTGCACATATATACACACTACTGTTCTAACTACAGTTTCCTATATGATAACTATTTCAACTTGGTGATAGGACTGTTACTGCAACATCAATATACATTTTATTGTTCTTCATACACATTCATATCTAGCTTTGTTCAGCTACATCATCCTGCTACATTTGCTTTATATAGGCTGTAGACAAGTGTGGATGTTTGATATATCAGACAATCATACTATCTGCATATTGCAGACTGAGAGCAACATATCCAGAGTTTGGGATACACATTCCAGATGCAGCAACACTTTGAACAGATTTCGCTGTTTGGTTTTGATTCTCACATGCATTTCATTCTGTCTTGACTGCAGTATACTTTATTCAGGGGTTATTACTACTGTATTGCTGGATTGGGTTATATGTGGTTATAGGGTGGGGTGAAGCAAATAATATTAACACCTTCGAATACCAATACATATGCTGTACATTTCTAATAGCTGCACATATATACACACTACTGTTCTAACTACAGTTTCCAATATGATAACTACTTCAACTTGGTGATAGGACTGTTACTGCAACATCAATATACATTTTATTGTTCTTCATACACATTCATATCTAGCTTTGTTCAGCTACATTATCCTGCTACATTTGCTTTATATAGCTATAGACAAGTGTGGATGTTTGGTATATCAGACAATCATACTATCTGCATATTGCAGACTGAGAGCAACATATCCAGATTTTGGGATACACATTCCAGATGCAGCAACACTTTGAACAGATTTCGCTGTTTGGTTTGGATTCTCACATGCATTTCATTCTGTACTGACTGCAGTATACTTTATTCAGGGGTTATTACTACTGTATTGCTGGATTCATGACACTTTCTCACACTCTCTCACTTGTTTTCATTTTACTATTCAGGATGGTACTTACTTCTAGGCTTTATTGACATGTTTTACCTGTAGTTATTACAATCCTTTCCAGCAGTCTCACTTCTGTCATGTTTCAGTATTTCAACAGGGATATATTTCACACATGTGATTTCATCATCTTCTGCAGCTATACTTTTCAGCCTGCTGCAGGTTGTGTACTATTTTCTTACAGGTGGGGCATTTTTATTTCAGAATTTAGGTCAGACATTTTCATTTTTCTGTTTGGCTTACAGGCCGCAACACACTTTTGTAATCAAGCAATACTTGCAAATACTTTCACACTGTTACTTGCACATTTTATTACTTAGTGACTACACTGCACTCTTTTGCTGACTGTCATACTTTTATATTTCTTTACAGTTACTGGTAGTGGATTACTGACCTACCTGGTGGTGCAACCGCACCAGCCTATCGCCATAGGCTCTGCGGTTCGCAGAACAGACACCTGCAGCTGTAATATAAATGAAGTAATATTGGAATACACATCTCCATAATATCAGCTAGTTTAATTTCTTACATATATACATAATTAAATGTAACTTACTCAGTAGTGGGGCGTTGGGCATTTGCCGGACCTCCTGGATCCAAAGGTTCAATTGGTCCTGCTTGCATCTCTTCAGATCCGCATGGTGGTGATGGACCTGCTCACCAGTCCTTGGAATCCCTGTGGCACTGGTGAGATCATGAGCCAACCGGTCCCACGCCTCAGCCCTATATGCTCCCCACAGGACCTGGCCCTACATGAGTTGGGCCTCATAATTGTGGACTAGGAGCCAGACCATGTACCTGGACTCCTCAATGCCCCACCTCTGTGCTTGAAAGCAACTACCCTCTCCTACTCCTGTCATTCTGGCTGCAAGTCAGTTCTACAATCGTTTATGCTGTGTATTCCCGCCTATGGGGCTTATATAGTCCGTTTTTCCCGCACATATCTGTGATTGGCCATTTTGGAATTGTTTCAACTTCAGTAAACCTGCATTGTCATGCTCCAGTTTGTATTCATTCCTATATATTAGCTATTATTGCATTTATAGGTACTGCTGTCATGGCTTAGTGGTTCAGTACCTTGACTATGGTGTATAGTATCCTGGGTTCGAACCTGGCCACTACTTTTTATTTTTTATGACTGTCTAGACAAGCTTAGGGGTGTGTCTGTGTAAAGGCAGTTTTGATACGGCTTGCTCAACATTGCCCGTCGGTTAGCTTGTTTGCGCGGTGCGCAGCTCCGCGCAAACAGGGTATGCTGGTTTAAGCCTCATTTGGCTATCAGCACACATATTACGCTTAGCTCAGTTAGGGGCACATAGATTTAGCATGTTAAAACACTGCTCAGCTACGGGCACTCATTTTGCACCAGTTAAACCACTGCTCACCTACGGGCAGATGCACTCACCCTGTTAAACTGTAGCTCAGCTATGGGCACATCTGGCATTTTTTATTGTTTTGTTACCTCACATTTCTTCAATATAAATGGGCAATTTCATTACATTTTACATAAAATGTGATTTTATGTGTACATATTTGTCAGGGACTTGTTTCGTGCTTATTTTGCTAAAAATAAAAATTGGTGTTGTGGGGGCTCGAACCTTGAATGCCTGCTCTTCAGCCAACATCTCTACTGCTACGCTATTGCTTCTTGGCTTACTTTGCATATTTAGTTCTTATATGCTTTCGCACTGACTGCTAACTGTAGCTGCGCTACGGGCATGCCCGTGCAAACGAGCGCACTCACGGTTAAACATCTTTACAATTTAAAAAAAAATTATGTGATGTTCATTTGTACCTTTTATGTTTATAGTCTGTGGGGACATGTGTTGTGTTGTGTTTATTCACATTTCCATGGACTCTGTCGTGGGTATTTACTTTGGGCACTTTTACTCTTCTGGGGGCGTGTCCACTTACAGGGCTCGGCCTACGGACACGCCCCCTACTGTCGTACACGAACCGTGTTAGCCTTAGGTGTGATTCAGCATGCTCTCATGAATATGCAGAGCATGCTGACATCACTCCGTTGAACTGCAGCTTCCGTGTATGAGTTATAACTCTTACACGGAGGCTTCGTGAATCCTGCCCAGTGTCTTTTGATTTTCACTGTCAGATATGTTTATGTGGCCTAAAGTAAATATCCCTTGTTCAATACTGGCAATTTTGCATGATAAAGAAAATATTTATTTAGGTGCCTAAATGAGTTAATATTCAGCATCCTTAGCATGCCAAACAGCCACAGTGAGTGAATGATATAAAAATAGCATAAAGGGTGATTTTTGGATGGAAACAGCTTATACAAGTAGTTTGAATATAACCAGTTAATCAGTTTGAATAAAACCAGTTAACCACTGGTTAAAATGACTTGTACGTTATAAATGTACTGGTATGAAGAAAGCCAATCAGGAAATGTGATACAAATTAGGAGTAAGGAATCAGCTACAAATTATATATAGTGACTGGGGAAATTAAAACATTATACATTTAGACAAGGCCTTGAGATAAAACCTTGCCTATCAATTGTCCTGTATTTTCTATAACTTATCATATTTTACTTCAGATTGACATATACTTCTGATTACCCCTTTAAAATTATTATTTACACTATGAAAAAATATGCATTATATTGCAAAATATGTATATTTGTAATATGTATAAAGTATATAGTCATTCTGTCTTTTCTCAGCTCATCCATAATAGTGTGGTTTGGATCTCTGTCTAATCATGACAAAAACAGGTTACATTCAAGAGTCATGTCTGTCTAAAATATCACTGGTGCTAGTTTGCCCTCCTTACAGGACCAGAACTATTTCAGAGTCATGAAATGGGCAGGAAAGATCATCAACACTTCACATCCAGGCCACCGCCTTTTTGAACTATTACCATCAGTCAGGAGTTTATAGATTAATACTCACCAAAACAAACAGATATAGGAACATTTTTTCCCCCACAGGCCATCAAGTTCATAAATGGTTACATAGTGTTAATACTTGTTTCTTTCAGAGTTTATTTCAGTATTTCTTGCATTGAGTTGCACTTTGCTCCTTGTACGTATATATATCTTTACTTTTTTATCTTGTTCTTAATAGTTGCATGTATGTCATTTGTCTTCTTCTAAATAGTTGTATGTATGCCATTTATGTAATTCACACTTGCAGAGTCATGGAAACCAGAGTCAAATTCCTTGTATGCGTGCATACTTGGCCAATAAATGTGATTCTGATTCTGGTTCTGATTCTGCTGAGCAGCTGCATCATCAGCCCAATGCCTGTCAGTCACTGGACTGCAACTACATGCGTTTGGTGTGTGTGCAATCTAGGAGTATTGTACTAGCTGCCAGTCACCAGTCTATGACGATTATCCATACAGGTTCTTGTAGTCTCTCCTGCAGTCAGTCCACAGCTCTTCACTTGTGGTTTCCCTTACTCCTTTCAATGTCATTTACCGGCCAATATCATCAGCTTTCCTTGAACACTTCATCCTGTAGGAAGTGTTTGTAGCTAGGGCAGATAGAAGTCACATCACTACTTATGTGCTATAGACTAAAATTAGCACAGGTACTATAATTGAGACTGCTTTTTTGTCTTTATATTAACATCTCCATTACTGTTGGGTCTATATGGTCTTTTATGGCATTTTTAAAATATATGATTGTTTTATGCTGTAATCCTTTTGACTGCAAATACATCATTTCCTGTGATTCCTGTTACTTGTGCAAATAAGAAGCACAGCTAGTAAAATACAAGACCTCCCTCTTTATGGTATTCTTTCTTATACTGAAGAAAACATCCAACTAAGAAAAAGTGGTAAGGCAGCATTATTGTGTTTTTACATGAATTCTATATTTCTATGACGTTTGAAGCATTCTGTAGGAAGCATTTCAGTGAGAATAAACATTTATTTAATGTTTATTCTGATAAAGTCTTTAGTGTATACAATAAGACATTTTTAACTGTGTACGACAGCAACTTAGATACATGGTCAATAAGGAATATATCTGCACAGTTCAGTAACAATGGAAATCATGTGACAGCTCAATATATTTTAAGCTGTAAAGTGAATGTTCAGTAACTTGCTTCTATAGACAGAATCTACAGAGTCCATATCAAAGGTACCTCTAACAGAGCACTTTATAGATCATTATGGTAGAAATCCTTTGATTGAGTCCTCCATCCACTTTTATCATGGGACATTGATGTGCACAATGCTTCAAAAGTCATTACACCACTTTCATTTTTCACAAAAGCAATGCAACACGTTTTACACACTGGAGACTCTAGCTTATGTGAACCTTTCTTAGAGTTTTTACTTAATGGTTTGTCTCTATGACCTTTCCACCCTTTGGCTTGGATAACATTTGGTATGTTTTGCAGGTATGGTAATGTTTATGGAAATCAGACATTATCTTAAGCAATGTGTTTCCACTGTATAGACAGACAGTCTATTTATGCTGTACTAATGAGCTCAGAAAAAGGGTGAAACCTGACATGTCCGCAGCTAGTGGGGTTTAGTATAACTGGCTTGAATGCACCAGTAAAGAAAAGTGAAAAGTCAAGGGAATTCAGAAACCATTTAGCTGAAACACTAGTATGTCATTAAGGAATCATTTGCATGCCTCCCATCAGGCTCCACTACAGGAAGTTTAAAATAATCCACAGTGAAAACCCCAGCTTAACTGAGTCTTACTTGTTTTTACTGAATGGTTTGTTTCTGAAACCTTTTTTACCTTTGGTTTGGATGTTATTTGGGATGTTTTGCAGGTACCATAATGATTATGGACATCTGACTTTTTTTAAGCTCTGCGTTTCCAATGTATAGTCAACAATCCTCTTATGTTGTACTGATGAGCTCAGAGAAATGGTTAAGTATGGTATTCCTAGATATAAACCAAACCACGAACTAAGTCCCAACAACCAAAAGGAAGAAAGCAGTAAGCACCGTGGTAGTCCAATGAACCTCTCCAAGCTGTAACTGTAGATAAATCCTTTATTGAACACGAACAACACAATAAGGTAAACGAAACACTGATAAATCAAGCGCTTTCGCCTGCATAGATGTCAGGCTTTTTCAAGATGAACTCTTTTTGAGTTTCGCTTTATTGACCTGAATGCATCAGTGAAGTCTTAAAAGGAAAATTCATGGGCATTCAAAAGCCATGTAGCTGCAACATTTGTATGTTCTTAATGGGTTGTTTAGATATAAACGATGGAAGTTTACTATAGTCATTATTCTGAACTGCTGATTCCTGAGCAGTACACTTTCAGAGATCCATGGCCAAGTTCTAGTCGTGGTTGATGTCAGTATCATCTTTGGAGGGTAGTTACACCCCTTTATGTTTTACAACATTATTATCTCAAATGATTTTATAGATAACAGCATTCCCCTTCTCCATGTACTATAAGTTTTTTTAAGCACTGAGATGTCCTCAGGCGCCATCAGTGTAAAACATTAAAGTTCTATCACCCTAGAATATATAAAATGTTTCACCAGCTTTATTAGTACAGAAGTACTCATTCACAATCTTTAGACAGTTTGTAGCTATCCAGATCCACACTTCTTTTCAACCAAAATCATGCATCAGATATGAAAAAAAGTTGTTTTGAACTGTTGCATCCTGTGCAGTATACTTTCAGAGTTCCACGACCAGGTTCAACTTCTGGTTGATGTCAGTATCATTAAAACAACCTTGGGATTATATTGAAGGCATTCATCTATTGCACTGATTCACTGTGAACAGACAGACAGACCTTCATGCTCTACAAGGCCACTACATGCAAGGCTTGCAGAGGAAGTTTTTTGTAGCTGAACTGTAAATTACAATAATGACATTAAGTGGACAGACACCTGTCTCACTGCAATGGACAAGGGTCTGTATAACCCAGCAGCAAAACATGTACAAATTTGTCTAATCTGATGATACAAAACAAAAGAATATTCCTGTATCGTACTCATGAGCTACAATGGTAGATGAGGACACCCAAAGCATATCTGGTTCAAGTGGTGAGAAGAAAATGGAAAATTAGAATTCAAAGCCAGCATATTCCATTAAGGTCAAAGTTTGCTTTTTAATGACCATGTTTCATAGGTTCAAAGCTAAGCACTGGGCTAGCTGCACCTGGAGGCCATTTTAAACCTAGCCAGTTTCCCTTTTTGTGTTTGGAACACCCTAGCCCATTTGGTTATAGACCGAGCTTACCCATCCCATGGTTGATAAATATGTATTATCCCTAATGAGAATAGCTGGGATCATACCATATATAATTGAGGGGAACCATGAATGGGATAAAGCAGTTAGTAGCTGCCTCTGTTCATTATTAGTTCAGGGGTCAGTCCTGAGATAAATTTTCTGTTTCCCATCCTATGTTATGCTTGTTTTATGTGGATGGGGAGTCTATTCCACAGCAAAGGTATCGTCTGTGAGATATGCCTGCCCCTCCAAACAGTTCTATTGATGTTACAGAAGAGGCTTATATCCCTAGACCAAGTGTTGCTGATGCCATGTAACTTGCCGATGTGCTTTCCATCCGTCAGTAATGAGTAAGAGGAAGCCTTATATGTCAGACACAGGTCACCTCTTAGCAATGTGTAGGATATCAGTATAGTGATATGGTTTTGTCGGTCCATGTAGGTCTTGTTTTTTAGGACTAGTATACTTTTAGTTAGGTATCTCTGTGGGTGTTCCAGTTATTGTAAGTGTCTGACCAGATATATGCCAAATGGGGCATTATATTCAATGACTGGTCTAATGATGGCTGAGTAAAGGGAACAATAACATCCCAAGAAATAGACACAGGTCAAGGTAGCTGTTCTTCATCCATTTGTTACAAAACCTGTATGGAGGCAGAGACTGAACAGTGGTTTTAGCTGTGTGGCTAAATCACGCTTCATGCTATTTAAGATGCATCCAGGGATATTGTCAGGACCCATCAATGCAGTATTTGTAGCTTTTGATAGCACTTTTAGAATGTAGACTTGTGTAATAGCTGGAGATGAGCCAGTTTCAAGTATATCTTGAGGGACAGTCAGAGTGGAGAAAAGGGAAAAGTTAGAGCTAAATTTATCATCTGGTAGGATTTCTATGTTTTCAGCCTCAGTGTAGGTAATGTCGTTCACAATCGGTTCTGAACATTGTTGCATTTTGATTATGCGATTATGAACATAATTAAAAATGACTTGTGATTGTTTTTGGCTTGGGTAGCTATTTTAGCTTCAGACCTGGCTTTGGTGGATTTTATTCAACTCCTGATCTGTTTATTTCAGTGACGAGGGCTCTAACACTCTGGGAATCACTCTTCTTACTTCAGGTCAAAGTTCTTTTCCTTTTATTATAAAGCTTGTTGTTATAACATTTCCACCATGTGGGTTTGTGCTCTGCTCATTTTTACAGAGTACTGCTGCGTCTATGCAGCTGTGTACATGCTGGTGTAGTGTGATGGTGTACTTCTTCATATTCAGTGGAATTAATTGGGTTTGGTGGAGATTTGAAGCTTGCCAATGTATCACTTTGGAGTAGGTAGTTTGTGTTAAACTTCTAAAGGTACCTTGGGTAGAACGGATCTCTGTTTTCAGTTTTATTTCGAAGGACTGCTTTGTGTTCAGACCTAACAAGTGATTAAAATGCACAAAAGTTGGCGCAAAATACTCCCATATTGGAAAGGACAAGAGCTAAGGGGATATTCCCCCTAGTGGAGACTCTGACTAATTGTTCCAGGACATTTGTATTGACAAAGTCCAGACATCTCTGAGCTTGTACACTTGTGGTTCATGGATGTTTTCCTCCACTCCTGTGCAGAGGACTGTGTCACCTACGCACTCTTACTAATTATTCATACCTCTGAGTTTGCATAACTCATAGGTAAAACTGTTGTCTACTCTTTTAAAATATTTTGATTCAGATTTGTGTATTTTACATTTTTTTTAGTCATTGCTGTGACAGTAGTGCACATATGCCCTGAATCACTGCCACAACAATGGTGTAAAGCACCATCATGCATAGAATGTTAAAAGTGACAGGTCCACCACTTGAAGAATGATCCAGTGAAACTTATTTGCAAGGACAAGAAATTAAAATGAACACCAGCCTAGCTGTAGAACTGTACACAAGTCAGCTCTGACAGCATTCAGCCCACTCTTCTTGAGCTGTGAAATTCGACAAACGGCAGTAAACTAAAGCACGAAACACACATAAACTTTATCATTTCGTGTACTTAAACAATGTTGCCTGTTTCAGATTGATTCCTTGTATTGAATATATTCATTGTTGATCTCCACAAAGGATATGGGTACTGTGTTTAGATGTGTTGAGTTAACAGCACGTCTGTATATAGTCTGTGGCTTCATGCATCCTTTGGGGTTGAGGTGATACCTGAAAAATGACATCAGAATGCTCCCTAAGTGTGGGTTACGTACCTATAGTATGTACTGTCCTTCAGATGAAATGGTAAATTCAGAGCCCTTTGCCCCCTGCTGACATAGGTGCTGCTGCTACTCTCTCCTCAGTGTCCATGTGGATGTAAATGACCCCAAAGAACTGTTCAAAAAAGGAAAAGGGGACTTTCCTTTTTGACTTGCTTTGCAGCCTCTTACTTTACAGCAAATGCATGTATTTTGCAATCTCTGGGTGTCGATGATGTGCATATTGCCTGCAACTAATTCTTTATTCACTTCACTCATAATGTTAAGCAATGTGTATTTAAAACAATTTGAAATGATAAAGTGCTATATAAAGAGTTTGTTAGTACAGGAGTGTGCTGGAAACATCTGCACGTGAGGCATGCAGAAAATGTTATTTCAGTAATAACAAAGGGAATGATGAATCTGACCCCACAACAGGGGGATAAAGATTCCGAAACCAAAGTCACACATCATTTCAGAAGACCAAAGAAAGCAGTAGATACTGTAGCTTGCTAGGAAAGTATTATTGATAAAACTGTTTGAGCTCGGCTCTTCAATGGCATGACAATGAAATGATATTAAAACTGAAATGAGAGCAATTCATTAGACTGACGAACAATCGAAAGCTGTGAGCAGGAGACAGATATTGCAATCACAAAGGTCAAAATGTTTCAAATAAAAGAAGCCTGCCAAAACTTATGCCCAGTCCAGCAGTTCAAATTGGAAACTATACCCTGCAAAACATAAGGACAGCAAAGTGACTTAAAGGGCAACCGACTCAACTGAGAAAGTTCTGAAAAACATTTTTAGTAGTAGTCTAGACTTCAGGTTTTATTTTTCAAAGCACTGAAGTGGAATTCTGTCATGAAATTCTATTTAAAGTATATGCAATAACTGAGAGCTTTTTGCTGTTTTCAGGTGAAAAATGCAACAACTTTACTTCCACTTAACATGCAATCTGCATTAATGGTACTCATTTTTGAATCTTTTCTTCAATGCAGATTTCTTTTAATTACCATTTCATTCATTCATGTTTAGTGTCAGTAACATTGCTGTTTTTAACATTTTTGGTCTGGAATTTTACAGACCCATGAGTCTCTTCTTTCCTCTTCACAGCAAATGGAGTTTAAAATTATTTCTGTTTATATAGTCAACATTTTCAAAGAATGACTTTTTTATCTCATTCATAGTAGTTTAATGTTTGGAATGCCTGCAGCTAATTTGTCAATTGACTGAAATGTTCTATTTTACATTTTTCCTCATGCTGGTTTCCAAGTGATATTTTTAGACTATATCGTCTAAGTAATGGTCCACAGCAGGATGTGCAAATAATAGATTTTACTGTTCAGTAAAGGACATTTAAAAGCAGGAAGCCACAGGCAAAACATGTTCAGCTCCAGCAAATGTAGTAATACTGATTCTTTACACATTATTTGAAGTTGTTCTTATTTTTATAAAATAAGATAAACTTGACTAAATTTATGTGGTTAAAGCACACAGTTCCTTAGACTAATCTTTAATAAAACAATCTCTCCCTCTTCTGGAAGATAACTTAGCCATGCAAAAGCAGCTTCACAGTCAATGTGACGTGTGGCACTGCTGCCTTGGTTTTGTTACTAGCCTGGTGCAGGGGCGTCCTTCTGCTGTCTTGCAATGATGCAGACGTATCATCATTCATATCCTGTTTTTGGCATATCAGTCATATTTTTGCTACTGCAAGGACGATAGCACTAGATAGACATACGCTTCTTCTGAAAGGGACAAAAATAGAAAGTCTATTTAGCTGACAGCATAAACAGCACAGCAGAGGCAAAACAGGCTATTTGTGTTATAAATGAGGGAGTGTGAATATATATTTACCTGGAAACACTGCTGTAGAATTCAAACACACATATATCGGAACAGTTTGTGCACTGTTAAAATGTATGTTTTCACATGTATTCCCTTTATTTGTACGTAAAATTGCTTACTTTGTTGCTTATTCTGTTGCAGCTGTTTTTATTACCCTCTTTACTTCCCTTTTCATGCATGCTTTTTAATATATTTGCCACATAATTTTAACAATTTGTTGTCCCTAATGGAGAAATGCCCTTCTCTGTAAATAATCAAAATGTTCACAATGATTTATAGTTTTATTCTGTGTCTCAATTACCTAAAAACTAAGACAGAAGGAAATGTCTTGTCTAATGAACAGAACAATGTGCAAAGTGATTTTCAACTGCACATGAGAAACAGTTATATTGCATAGCCAAATGCTGTTACCCACAGAAAACAAACTTCATACTATCTTTTTAGTGCATAGAACACTGTGATCATGCTCCAAAATCTGTAAGAAGTAAAACTTATTAAGCACGTTCCTAGCATGACACCTGATTTTAACAGCACTTTGTTTAACAAAAGCTTGTTACGCACACTTAACCATTGTTAAAATTGTGTCTTATATTAGGAACTAGCAGTGGACTGTGACTGCAATCAAAGGGCAGCAGCAGAAAGAAAAACAAAACAGCTTTTAAAGATATCATTATTTCACTCTGTTCCACTTAGAAAGTGTGGCAGAAAGAAATGTCTTGTAGCTTTTAAAACCATTACTTCTACAGAGGGACATTTCATTTTTGCCTGCTGCTGTGGTAAGGTTTTGAAAGCCAGGAAAACCTTGTTTTTCTGTAAATCCTAGTACATTGAGTAAATAATTCTTTACAATACATGAACCCTTATCATCAGGTCACTGATCAAAATCTTTCATTATGTGTTATCAACATGAATGGCAAGATCCACCTCTCTAGTTTTGCTCTGGATGTGAATTTCTTGACATAAATATTTCAAATGCATACGCAGTCATAATCATGTGTGTTATGCTGTTTTGCCTACATTACCGAAGTTGTTATACTGGTACTGATATATAGGCAGTATAGTAGAACAATCTGAAATGATAACATGAGATAAGTTACTGTAACAACAAAATACTAAGCAGGGAATATTTTGTTCAGCAAAAGAAAATATTTTTTAATAGTGGTATTTGTGTTCTTAGTAATAAATTATGTGTCTTTATACTTGAAGCAGTACAACTAGATCATTTTTAGCAGTTGTTCAGATAAAGTGAGCTATAGCTGAATATATATATATATATATATATATATATATATATATATATATATATATATATATATATATATACACACACATACATACACACACATACCTATACATATGAGTTAAATGACAATTAAAACAAATATGCAGTGGAAAAAGATACTATAGAATTCAAATACATATACCCTTCAGTACTAAAAGGCCATACTATGTACAGTAAGTATCAAAGAGGATGTTGTATAGCTTTCACATGAAAATAGTAAACGTGTCCACTTATTTTAACAATTTTAAAATATTTCATGTCAGCTAGAGAGATCTTGTTTTGGGAAACCTATTTTTTTTTTTCTTGCACGTTGGTATACATTCACAATGTCATCACAGTCAGGATGTAAATATCTTATAATGGTGGTTAGACTTGGTGAAGTGCAAAGAGTTGAGTATCTTGTTTTTATCACTTTCTTTTAATTTGTGCAATCTAAGAGTCATCATGGATAGACTGATAAAGAGATAGATAGATAGATAGATAGATAGATAGATAGATAGATAGATAGATAGATAGATTGATTGATTTGTGGCCTTGGGAGAGTGGGTGTTTTGAGTATTTGAGTTATAACTTTCCAAAGTTTTAAGTGTTCTGGGAATGAATAAGCTTGTGTTGCATAGAATGAGACACAATTATTCATAGTAAACGCATTTCTTTGTCTAATCAGAAAGAAATAGAGAAAGCAAATATATTGTGGGTTAAAGAAACAATACAGGACATATACAAAGATCAATTTTCCTAAGCTTGCAAGCTAAAAATATTGGCTTATTTGTCTTCTAAAATGCCAAAAAAAACAATACCATTCAAACAGTTCACCAGTTTATACAGTCTTTTCAGGATACAGGTAAGCCTCATTTCTATGCCCAGGCTCAGCTCCCAGGTCAAGTAATCATGCAGTCGACTTTCTGGCTGAAGACCTTCCCCCTAGGCCTTGCTCTCTGTACCAGCATTCAAGCACTTTCAACTGTTTAGTTACAGGCTGTAAGCCTTCTTTCTAAGCTTCACTCTTAGTTCTGAAAAGGTCAAGTACAGTTTCTAGTGATGCTTTTCAGTTTAGCCCTGATTGGGAACTCTGTCTCTCTCTTTCTTTTCCCATTCCATGTTTCCCAGTCCTCATTTCAACACAAAACAGTGTTCCTCCACTGTGAAACTATCTTCTCGATTTTAGCCTTCCTGGGTGCACTGTTTTATTCACAGGTAAAGACCTTGTGATTGGTTGAGTATTTGTAGGAACCCCTGCAAAAATATTCCTACTTTCCATACTTCCCAGCACTTAAAGAAATGACACAGCAGCACAGATATTTTTCATTGATATGATGCAACATTATACCATTTACCAAATGTACAATTTTTACAGATTTATATATGCAGAGGCTTGCAGTATTGATGCATATATCAGTTTTATTCTGAGTTGTCCCTGTCATGGTCTACAGTTGTAGACCAAAATCCATTTCTTTACAGGTGCCAAATTGTATTGTGCCCACTTCTGCATTGCTTGGGATTGTACTGTAGATGGTTTCTCAAATGATTTCATCTGACTCTTCCTCTGCTACTGAAACAGGTTTGTCAGACAATACTGTGATATTCCCAAATTGTAGCTGCTTCTTTGTTACAATATTGTGCAACATGGTGCATACCATGAATGAGTGAATGTGGACTCAGGTGCATTCTGCAGTGTTCCACCAGACGTATCCACACAGTAAAAGCATGATTTCAGGAGTCTAAACACATATCTAACAACTTTCTATGTCTGAAAATGTGTTGTGTTGTATCTCATCTCAGGCAAGCTCTGAGGGCTTTGGGTAGAGGTCATACCTGTATACTGGTGGTCCTCTCCTCTGCTTCCACCGAAAATATATATATGTGCTCTTCCATATGCTGCAACGTCATGTCAAGGGTCTAGTGTAGAACCTGCAAGTCGGATGTCTGTGAAGCTGTTAACATGTCTACTTTTGGATGCTGTAAAGTCTCTGTAGTGAGGATAATTAATGCTATACAAGCCTTCATGTCCACTGGAATAGGTAGTCCACACATCCCCATTGATTGACTCCATGTGTGGAAGGTACATGTCTACTAACTTCCATGTTACATCTCTACACACTAGTTTGTGAAAATGTCCTGGCAGTGAAGGTGACAGTATGTCAGTCACTAGCAGACCCAGCCATGACACAAGGGGTTGAAATGGGTAACACTGAGGCATTGACTCTGAGACCACTCACTATAACACCTGCTGCTCAGCTAAGGCTGCTGGTATTTCTAGTATAATATTATAACAGCATGAGCAAAGCTCCTGTATACAGTGAAATCTTGGCATTACAGATGAGCACCATGGTTCTCAGTGTTGGATGTATTTGTCTCTGAATCATTGTGATATGCCTGATTTTTATAATTTGAATGCATGGTTTAATCTCATATAATGATGACACTCACTTACATGCCATCATACCTCTCAACTGTCCCTGATTTTCAGGGACGTCCCTGATTTTGACTCAAATTTTAACTCTGTCCCTCTTAATCCCTCCTAAAACTAGTGACTTTTGGAGGAAAGGTGGTGAATTACACTTAATGAATAATGACAATAATTAAGAGTTATAAACTTCTTTTACTTCAGAAAATATGTGTTAATTCATATGCTCTGATTCTGTCCATGTTTCAAGTTAATAGCACTAATAAACCAATAATTGTGGCTGAGAGGTAACCAAGGCATCTCAATATCCCATACATAAAACGTTCACAAAAATATATATAAAAACGCCGTGTAACTAAAGAAAAAGTCAGTTTATTGTCATAGTAAAACAAAACGGTAAGCGCTTTCACTATGGCTTCATCAGACCATTAACATTCAAAAAACTTCCTAATCACATTTTTATAGGTCACATGTATACTTGAGTTCATTTAATTACAGCATTAAAGGAGTATACTTCAGTTTTACATTCATCAATGACTAAAACCTATTCAGTTCTTAAAATAAAAACATTATCTTCATCCTTGCCCTTGCTCGTAACATAATAAAACAAACAGAATATAATAATAAATAAATTCACAAATAAAGTTGTACTATGTTAAAAAGTATATATGCTATAAAAAATATAACAACTTCAGCCTAAGTTTACAAGGTAATAACTTGGTCGATTGTGCATATAAAATGCATCATCCTGCACAAATAGTAACAAATAAGATGACACTTTACTATTATAGGTGAATAGACTGTGATCATCATTCAACGATAATAGCAGCATGTATTAATCATCTGAATACATACTATCTATAATCATGAACACATTACTAACAGCCTAATAAGTATCAGTCACTTAAATATATAATACTTGACCATTACTGTCATGAACCCACTAAATATGACATAAGAAACTAGTTATTAATTGGCTTAAGGTATATAAAATTTTTTTCGCAATTACCTTGTATCCAATGATATAAACTTAACTAAGAATAATATCATATTATGTGCACAGCATTAAAAACAAATGCTTAAATATGCATTAATGAAGATTCCTTCATCTAAAGTCCAAAAACTTAATCTGTACATTACAAAGTTAGCTTGAAATAACAAACTGACTGTCTCGTGACACAGGACTATATAAAACTAACAACCAACTAAGCAATATTACATATTACTAAAAAATACACAATCAAGATATATGATACTGAAAGTTCTAAAGAATCCTGTAAATAATTATCATTACTGACTCTGTCATACAATTGTATACTAATACCATATACAAGCCTGATGCACAACCGCCATCTCTATAATTGAGAAATGTATGGCAAAGTTTCCTAACTAGACATAGAAATATTCTACGAAATCTGGTAGAGTATAACAACCAAACGGCCGAGACAATTACATTCCTTACGTCCATAAACGACCATAAAATATCTCTCACCATATTAACATAAAGACGTAAGAGTTATAACTAGCTAATAAACCACATATGTAATCTTAATACTTCAGAACTACAATATAAATTATAGAACAAGTACGAACGGTAAGGAAGGCTAATGTATAACAAGGCGATCTTGCATAAGCCTAATCGATACACAAACAAAGTATGCAAATATCAAAACTTCTAAAATATATAAAAAACATTTTGTTCAAAAGTCTTATAAATAATTACTATATGTAATGTGTAAAAAAACTGTCAGTGATTGCATAGCAATGCTGCATTGTGTCCAATCTAATCTGTTATTAACAATATAAACAATAATATATAAAAAAACATATGAATATCTAATTCATACCTAAATGGAAAATATTCTAACTAACATGGTATATCAACATAATAAACATATAAAAAGCCTATCAATCATATCCAACACGCACTAAATTCCATGGGCAACCATGGAATAGGTGTTCCTAAGAAACCATAATTAAGTAGTATATACATTTATATAAAACTTAAATTATACGGAACTGAAAAATGTTGAGACATCTCCTCACCCTGGTCACATTTTAACCAATCGAATAATGGAAACAAGGCTTTCACTCACCATATTAAAGGTATTAATTCATGAAGCCTAAATGGCTACATCATATAATATGGAAAATAGATCTCATATATAATGAACACCTTCACAAGGGATAATTGTGTTATTTACAATGTCTAGCTCTAAGTGTTGGCCAGATAGAGGCTCTTTCATTGAGGCCTCTACCCTTGTCTGCTCTAAATCTAATCATCCAATTTACTTCTCTTCTTTCCATTGCATTACGAATATTACCCTCCCTGGCAGTTGGGTGAATGTTATCAATAACCATAAAGGTAAAATTATGGTGTTCTCCACAGTTATTAATATGCTTGGCAAGGGCATTATTTAGATGTAAAATTCTAAACGCATATAAATGCTCCCTAATCCTTGTCCTAAGCATCCTGTTGGTCTTGCCAACATAGAACGTTTGGCATTCTTGGCAGGTAGCTAGGTACACCACATTTGCTGTGTCACAGGTGGCATTAACCTTGAATAGAAAGTCCTCACGTGTGTCTGGGTGTACAAACGTGTTTCCACTTTCTATATAATTGCAGTAATTACACTGTCCACATGGATTAGTCCTTGTCCAAACATCATTGTCCTGTCTATCATGATGGTAGCATAGTAGTCTCTTGAGATTACACCTATTTTTATACTAAAAACTGGGTTGAAGTCCCACTATGTGTGTGATCTCTTCATTACTAGTCAATATTCGCCAATGCTTATTGATAATATCTACAATATGCTTCTTATCATTTGTATAGATAATGGGTATTCTAGTCTGCTTAGTATAGATGTTGTTAGTCACTGTCTGACTTATTTGGTTAGAATAATATGGGGCGGCTCTATTTGATCTTAAATCTTGTATATCAGCTTAGTTACATTCTATCTCATGTTGTTTGTAACCTCGTTGTACTAATCTCAGTCTAAATCTATCTATCTCCTGTTGGAAGCCTTCTTGTGATGCATTAAGCCTCAAAATTCTCATGCCCTGCCCTCTCATTATATTGTCAAATATATAATGGGGATGCATGCTTGTCCTATATAATAAGGCATTTCTATAGCAATTTTTTCTATATACTCCAGTATTCACGTGTCCTTCCATCACCCTTTGGACAAAAACATCCAAAAAGTCTATCCGATCTGCTGAATACTGAGACGTGAACTTCAAATAAGATGTTAAACTATTAATTACTTCTATATAGCTCTTCAGCTGTTGATTACTGCCCTCCCAAATAAGAAAGACGTCGTCAACGAACCGTCTATAAAATCGCACATGTAAAGTGGGTAATTCACATGGAAATAGTACATCTTCCTCCCACATAGCCAAAAACAAGTTGGCGTAGCTATTGGCACAAGACGTGCCCATAGCTATGCCATCACGCTGTATATATAAACTGTCTTGATAGACAAAGACATTGTTTTCCAAAATCACTTCCATGAACATTGTTATAAGGTCTATGTGTTTATCTGTATAATTGCTATGTATGGTTAAGTACTTTTTAATGGCTACCACTCCATCTATATTAGGGATGATAGTAAACAGTGATTGAACATCCAACGTGACAAACAACATGTCCTGAGTCATTTTTGTATGACTAAAATAATTATACAAATCCCCAAGAAATTGTTTGGTATCTCTCAAGATATACTCATTCTGCTCCACAACAGGTTTCAAATATTTCTCAACATATATCGAGAAAGGTTCCATGCACCATCCACCTCCAGAGACTATAGGTCTCATTGGAGGATTGGTGCCATGTTTGTGTATTTTTGGAATTCCATGTATATTCGGTATTAGGGGATATTCAACTTGTAAGAAATTGACTAATTCTTTAATAGCACTAATATTTTAAAAGTGTCCCTGATTGTCCCTGATTTTTGCTTGACTTGTCCCTGATTCTGTTGAAATTTGTCCCCAATTGGTTGAGAGGTCTGAATGCCATTATACTTTCATTGGCATACTATGACTACTGTGATATTTCTCCTGTAATGTTGTCATGCTATTTGTGCCTCTGATTTGTCCCCCTTGAACATTGCACTCATCATTCTCTTTCACATAATACTATGTGCTAATTCTTTCTGGATACCCACTATGTGTGAACTTAAAAAAAAATTCTCTGAAATGCTGTCATATTTTAGCTCATTTATATACTCCATGTTGTCATATGCTTAATACAGGAAGTCAGTATTCTTCTTCATATTCCTTCTAGAGTCTCTGCATGCAGAGACATCTTTGTAAACCCTTTTTGAAAGAAATATCATGTCTCAAGCCTATGCTCTTCTGCTGTATAGCTAATGTACTGCTTAGCATATCTTTCAACTACCCAGATTTTCACAGAATGGCCACAATTTTGCCTCAGATTTTTCATCTGCTCCTCATAAAATGTGTAATTTTCTGGCAAATCAATGAAGTTTGAAGTCACTAAATAATGACATACATTTGAGTTTTAGATTTCATATCCTTCAAAAAATACATGCTAATGCAAAATCCTTTAAATCCATTTAAAATTTGTCTTTTACTTTGGGCCTATGTTCTCCACATTATTTTTGGCTTTGTCCAGTTTCTTGCACTTACAATTGAGAGGTATTCTGCTTAGTGTTCATCAAACCATCTCCAGCAGAAAATGAATTCCACTGATATTGTCATAGACTAGCCACCAAATAGCTGATTCATTTAAATAATACATGCTTTCCTGAGGAAAATAATTTGACCAAGTATTTTTGGGGAACTCTGTACCCTCTATTACATGCCAAACTCCAAGACCTATCCTGGTCTCAAGAATGTAGCTAAGTTTTGATTAATCATATTTTTCTTTGTCGTATGGTACAACTACAGTAGCATCAATTTAACTTACCAGTTAATAATAGTGCATTATTTTATTTGCATTTAAGACAAAACATTTTTATCATTTAAAGCATATGCCACAATTTAAGGGTTGGTATCATAAATGATAATATAGCATAATTTGACTGGGAATGAGACCACAACCAACTTGTTATGTGTTTATGACATAGATGCCAAGAAGCTCACCTCAAGAGCAGAGCAAAGGGGAGCTTGGGTAATCTTGGCATCAATGCTGCAATCTCATAAAAACAGAGTTTTTACTAGAGAATAAATAAATATGTCTTTGTAAAATTTCCATTAGGTGCTCTGATATACTCTAGATAGAAAAAAGTGTAGGAGCAAACCTCTCTTTCTGCAGACCCTGAACACAAAAGCTCTTGAAATGGAGGTGCAGCCAACCAAAAATGAAAACACTAATTAGCATACTCAGCAACATGTTTAAGAAACAGATTGAAAAAAAATGACAACTATAAGCACATTATCAGAGACTGAGTAAAATCTGATTGCTTTAATGAACCATATTGAATAGTCCTACCAAACAAGGACATGTGTATTTTTTCCTGTTAAAGGGAGATGTAAGATGTGTGCCTTCTTTCTTAAATTATTGATGCCACTAGCATGTTAGCTGTGTAGTACAATACTAGAAAGATTCAAAAATCATGTAAAATAAGGGGGATTCAGAAAATTGTGTGAAGGGTTAAATCAAGTCCAACAAGTGAAACATGCCTCCATAAATCTATGCATCGTGTGCAGTGGTAAATTAGGCCTAAAAACTGGAATGTTACTCCAAAATAGGGGCAGTTGAGAGATTTGTGTAGGAACACAAAGTGCTTCACAGCTATGGAAGCTGTAATACATTTAATACTGCCTCACTGCTGTCAGCCAGTATTGAAGTATATCTTGTACAAAGCCATAAAACACTTTACAGACACACACACACACACACACACACACACACACACACACACACACACACACACACACACACACACACACACACACACACGTGTCAGTCCAAAGTGTTTTACAGCTTTTACTTTTGTTTGTTTTATCTGCTTGATGCTGTCCTGTGGTATGTAGAGTTCAACACTTTTTTTATAAAGGAGCTTAACAATGTTGTCTTTTTCCCCAAGAATGCACTTGTAGTTCTTTATGCATTCTAAGAGCATTGTGATCAGAGACATCTAAATATAATTCATTGTACTACGTGAATCTTTAGTTACCCTGATGCCCTGCTAGTTACAAAAAAGGGTAGAAGGGCAAATTGTTTTACAATTTTCAAAGTTACACCTTTTCTCTCCAGGTCTCTGCTTCACAGACAGTCATCAGAAGCAAAGTATATGTTTGATTATGTAAAAAATAGTAAAATAACTTATGTTGCCACACAAACAATAGTAGATATGTCTAGGCATAAATAGTGTTATAGTTTATAAAGCTGTTTTATCTCATCCCCGCTGTTTTGTGATGGTCGCTGCTTATACTCTAGCATGAGATTAGATGTAATTGTGCTGAAAGTTGCTTAACATAGAGCATTACGACTGGGTCTCTGATCGTGGCCATGTTATTATGAGTCCAAGATATGGATGTTTGCTCTCAAGGTGAATCTTGGCATCCATGTCAAGAACACATAATTACGGGTTATGATATGTGTGACCCGATCATAACTTTTTGTAGTGCATGGAGTTTATTTGTTTATTTACTTTATTTATTTATTTATTTATTTGTCTGTCTTTGTTGACCAAGAAAGTCTGATTAGGCAGACCCCATTTTCATAAAGATCTGGAGAGAAAAGTTCCATCAGAGAATATTTAGATAATTTCAGACAGTTCTCAGAAAAAACAACAGTTACGTATCTCACAAAAAAAACAAACATAATTACAAGGCAGATATATACAGTAAAGTATTTACATCAAAAGCTCTATGTCTATACAGTTCTTCTACCTTTAAAATCTTGTAGGAAATAAATGGATTGATACTGCAGAAGGAAAACATTGTTGTAAAGTTGTTCAATGTTCTTACATTTCAGTAAAGAAAACTTTACAAGGAGTTCAGAATACGTAATGAAGTAACTTATAAAATTATGTAGGAAGGGAGATTTTAGTATTGTATATGTTTGTGAAGAGTTCAAGAGATAAAATGAAGTAAGTTATACAATTATTTTGAGGCAGGGTAGATATTGCGTACAGGAGGATAGTGGTGTGATGCCGCTGCCCTGGTCCAGTAATCAAGGATCCTCAATCCTCACCACTAACACTAGTGAGTGATATGCACATTGGGAGGATGACAAGTACACACACACAGTAAAATACAATTTCCCTTAAGAGCACACAGAGATCACAGTCAGTATGGGGCTGTTTTCTCTCTCTCTCTCTCTCTCTCTCTCTCCAGATCCTCAATAAGACTCCCCACTGGCACAGCTATACGGTTAGATCTCAGCCGAGTGGTCAAGCCAAAATCTTCATCACCATCTCTGTCCAACCAGTATTTCTGCCCAAGTAGCTGACACACATACACACACACACTTTGAGATTTGATTTATTTGCAAACACACAGACACTCCTGGGGAAGGTTGGCATAGGTTTACTAGCTATGTCCCCTTCTGCCGAGACTATAAGGTAGTAATCACTGCCACCAACCACTACTTATCACCTACCATAAAGGCCCTTACCAAAGGGTGCCTAATCTTGCTGTGTAATGTTACTATTATCCAAATTGTAAGTGTGTTCAAGGCCAAGACTATTTACCAAATACATGCAAGAACACTAAGAGCTGAAATATCTCTGAACAGAACCAGACAAAATTAAAAGGTTTAAATATATTTAATAATAAATAATAACAGAACAAGACAATACTCAGCTCAATACAGTGACAACAAAGATAAGAACCACAGGAAATATTTTAAAATAATATTGCAGGACAGTCTCACATAAATACAGAAAACATCTAGACTGATCTTACTATTTTCATATCTATCTCTAAAAGAGATGCTATGATCTAAGTCTTACTTACAGAGCAAAGACATATGCTGGTGAGAGGATGTTTACAGGTCCAAAACAAGATACAAAATGCACAGAGTTTCTCTCTCAGATACTTCTTAAATTAATAATAAACATTGCTGCTGGGTCATCTCAGATTACATCATTCTTTTCAACTCTGCTTTTAGTTTCCACGTCAACAGGAACCTAAAATATAACACCTCAGTGTCAAGAATACTTATCTCTTAGAAGCTGACACTTATCTCTTAGAAACGTGCCTGGAACTGGAAATCATAAAATTGTTAAACACCTTTACATTTGAAACCTGCAATTACCTCTGTTTCCAGACAATAGGAAAGCCTACAGCTGTAGACATTGTGTCCACTTTGAGCTGAAACAGAGATAACACAGTCATAAACAATTTCCACTTATTTTCTTAGAGTTTGCAAGTTAACAGCCTTTACCATCAACACATACGTTTGCATAGGCATGTAGTTTATACACATTTCTGCTCTTTTCCAGCAGGGTGCACTGTGGTTACAGTCTTGAAGCTCCGTACAAAACATATAGTTTTCTTACATTTCTAAGGCAAGCATACAAATCATATTGCTATGCACAAATGACATAGAATTATTTATAAAATTCTAGCTGGCTGGGCTGGCAGCCTTCACAAGTGGCAATAGCATATGACTGAGAGAACAGGATATAGGACTGGTTCTGTTTTGGCTGCCTATTCCAAATTGGTGTACTTAGAAGGTTTATAACTTAGGCATACAGGGAATGCATGAGAAGAGGAGAGCTGTGGATGAGGGCAGTTAGAAAAAGATTAAAATGAATAGTTGTTTAAGAGGGGGTGGAAAAGGATGTATTGATTCAAGTGCAAGAGGGAAAGTTGTTAGGGGTGTAGTGATTCAAGTACAGGAAGGCAAAAAGTTGGTTTTATAGCTTGTGAGTTTCCTAGTCATTTTTACTTTTGTAGGGATGGTGTTCGGGTTTAGAGATGTAACCGGTGTATAGTGAATCCCCCAATGAATTATTTGCTTTAGTAGTGCTTAGTAGAATTTACCACCAGAATGGAGGTCCTTTGTAGCAGTCTAGGTTAATAATATGTTTTTTAATGGAGGGCATTGTTCAGGATAATATATCTGTTGTAATACCATAACTAGTTGAGAGTATGTTATGTAGTTGTTAGGTTCTAGCCATTTTAGCTGCATTAAGGCTTAGCAGTGGTAAGCTTGGTGTGCAGTGTTGATAGCAAATTTAGATACTTTGTCATAACAGGAGGCTAGATTGGATTTTCCTGTAGAGCTTAAGTTTGTAAGAACAGGAGAGACATATAAGAGGATTGGAAGTGAATAGGATGAGACAGGAGTTTCTTACTGGGTCAGCAAAGAACTGTTTTGCCTGTAAACAAAACCGAGTTTCTGGTGGGGCTTATATGTTTTATCTCCTGCATGTATCACTAGTTACAGGGGAAAAAAAGCTGACATGCTTTAGTGGCTTTGAAAGCCAGTAAAACACTTAGTGAGTGTTGTCCCATATATAGCAATTAAATATAATTGCAGGAAAAAGCCAGGGACAGTTTTTAAATACTGCCTAATTTAAATATGTTACTTACTGACTGACATATGTAAACTTTCACAGATGTATCAGGAAAGATAACCAGGGACCACTGAGAGTAAAAAAAACATCCCTTTCCTGATACTGGACCATAACAGCACTTAGGAGGTATGTAAAAAATGTTATACACCTCTGAAAGTGATGTTGCTGTTGGGTCTCACACTACCGTAGAGCATAACAGGTTTATCTTTTCTCCAGTTTTGGAGCATAGTCAGGGTGTTCCATGCACTACACAACTTTAAGTTACTTTTTGATGTTAGAAAATTGCTTAACAAACTCATCGTTTTCCCAAATTGAGAGTAAATTTTTGGTGCTCTGTGTACTATAATTAAATGCAGTGTCTTTTGCAGTAATTCATCCAGTGGTAAATGCAATATATATATTCAGAAGCACTCATATTTTATCTAATATTCTTTTTAAGTTAATTTGTCTCCACATTCCTTTTTCTGCCCAAAGTCAAAATCAGTTGCTGTTGCATCATATTGCCCTTCTAAACAAGAGTAACTGTGATGTTACACATGTGTTATGAACTATGATAGATGAAGAGATTATAGGCATGTTTAACTCATCAGAGCAGATATTTTGTTTTCATGTGTACTACCTCACAAATACACATAGGAGAACACACCCGTTTTTTTTGTGGTGAGCTGTTCAGAAACTGAAAATGCTATTTAAACAACTGCGGAATTTATCCAGGAATATGTGGACGTGTATGTTGTAATAAGGTCCTGGCAGCTGTCTGGGGAAATGTGATTACATCTTAATTTCTCAGTCTCGTTCTCAGAGAATCATATTTTCTTAAGTTATTTTATATTCGGGACAATTTAGTGCTACCCTGCTGCCTAAATTTATCAAATCCACTGATCCTTTTCATTACTATGTTTAAAGGTGACATTAGCCTTGCTAGATTTATTTCTGTATATTTTGCTTACATTTTTAAAGCTGAAGATTAGAAAACAGTGAAGAACTTTCCGGAAAAAGTCTTCCCTTTAATACTGCAAAAATGAAGCATTTACTCCTTATTTTTGCTGCAGACTTTTAACTGAAGTAAGTCAGTCTCCACCCTTCCTAAGCCATGCTGAAATTATAGCCTTGAATAACACAATAAAGGCATGCCACAGCAAGAACAAAAAGGATGGTCTGTGCTTGCAAGGTTGATGTAATACCTCTCTGTTTTCTCTGTATTACTAAGAGTTAGCAATTTTTTTAAGAAAATGATCCAGATATATTTTAATAAAATCAGTTTGTTGATTTTGCTAAGTATTATATATGACATGGCTAACATGAAGCATTATAGATACCTCACTTACTCTTTCTCCAATGTTTAGAGTGTCTGTTTACTCCATTATCAGCACCACTTAAATGAAACCTCATCCAACAGGTATTTGTACAAATTCCAGATGAGGGCTACTTACAAACTGCATTAAAAATCCAGTGGCAAATACTCCTTCAAAACTGATCTGCAGTTGTACCGTATTTATTTTTCACTGCATGAGTAACAATTTTGGTTAACGCAGTCTTGAAGTGACATACTTTCAATGTCTTTTGCAGGCTCAAATGCTGCACTTGTTTTAGTCATGACAAATTTATTTTATAATACTCTTGTGTTTGTGTATTATGTTCTGTAGGCCATATTTCAAAATATAGCAAATAATAAATAAACAAAATACAGAAACTAAACATAAAATGCTTATAATTTGCATATTCCTATGTAGGTAACCCAGAAATCTTGCTATTATCTGAATGATATGTTTTCTCTAATATGCTTTTTTAGAGACTGCCAATGTCAGCTGCTAGCTATGGCTTATTAAACATATGCTTCCATGACTTGTTACCATCACAGCATGTTATTTCATATAAAATGGCTTTATTTTAAACATTGTCAACATATATTAACCCTCCTGTACACTGATTCAACTTTGTACAGCCCTGCCTTGTATTGGATTTCTTTTGGGTTCCAGTTTATCAGTCATCAGTAATTGTAGAAAACAGTCTTAGATTCCTGCTGTTATATAAAAAGTCAAAATCATGGCCGAGTTTCACAACTAATAGTGTAGAGACCAGGTTTCAGAAAATACACCCTCTGTATACTTTTTTCCAGCTTTCTTGACTTTTAGCATAGCGGTGATGATATGTTTACAACCTGACGTTATGAGATGTAGACACTCGGCATGCAGTAGGGCTCCTCACTGAATACTCTGTAAAACTGCTTGGTAATTGTTACTTTTTAGTTATATGACAGGCCAGCACAACTATCTTACAGATACTTTGAAATAACTTGCTAGCAATGATAAAACAAAGGCACTTGTTTTACATTTAGTTGAACAAATTGCCATTCACCTTTTTTAAGTGTCTGTGCTGCCCTGCACAAAACCACAAAAAAGCAGTCAGTCATTGTGATGTGATCTTCTTACAAGAGCAAAAGATGTTGATCTTGTGAGCCATTTGCTACTATTAATTCTTGTAGCAAATGTTTACCGTACAGTTCTTTCATCTCCTAACAGCTGAGCTGTAACATGTATAGCATCATTTCACTATTACTAAATTAATGTGTTTTTATTATTTTTGGAATTCAACAAAAATATCAAAGTAAAAATAAAATGCAAATGGATATAATCAGTGTTCCACCCAAGCAGAAAATTCAGATAATCCAACCAGCTAATCCACGATGGGAGGTAATCAAGAATGCCAGTCCAAATACAGAAATAGACAAGGATGTGAAATGCTAGTAGGAAAGCCTCACAAGAATCAAGGAGTTCAAAATAAATTTGAACATAGACAGCTAAAATGTGATAAAAGATGAAAAGCAAACCCAGAAAAAGAAGCATAGGTTAGTACTAAGCTAACTGCGCTTGTGAGCCATTTTACGCCAAGCCAATTATCCCTTGTGAGACTTGAACCCTGCACCTTGTGTTTGTAAGACAAACACTTTAACCATTAGGCCACCCTCCCAACCCAACCCAATGGTTATCTTTCATGAAACAAGACCAACAGTCCAGAAATCAATTCTGATCTAGCACAATTTCGGAAACAGAAATAGCACAGGAAGCACTTAAAAGATATACAGAGAAGCTAATTCTTGCAACAGCTAAAACCTACAATGACAGTGGTAAAATACAGATGAGGAGAATGAGCATGGTGGCCAGCAGCAGTCTGACATGCCATACACTTGGTAATTAAACCTGCAGCACATGGAGACAAGAACGTCTTGCATCAGACACAGTGATATACAGTCAAAGAGATGTCCAAGGGCCTACAGCAAACATTTCCAAAACTTTGTAATCCAAGAGAAGACAAAGTAAATTTACTAATATAGAGTCATCCACAGGTATCACCATCAATAGCTAAAACGTAAAACTCAGAGAAGATGGATTGACAGCAATTGAGTTGATGAAGCCATGGCTATTGTACTATACCAAAACACTAGTTACACCCCAAGTGCTCAAGATGACCCAAGAGATAGACAGGTAGAAAGAATAACCTGTAAAGGGTTTTCGCATACACTTGTACCAGTTAAAGAACCAAGAAGGTGAAAGTGCCATGCACCTCAAGTAGAACTGATTCAAGATGGAAGAACAGGAACCATTAGGCTGAAAATGGTTAAGAGAGAAATTGAACAAGACAAGAAGAGATGAAACAGAGCTATAATAAATCAATAGATAGATCAATAACAAAGCATAGGAGACATTAAAGTAGACAATGACATTAAACTGATGCCCTATCTACATTAGTTGGTTGCAGTTCAGGTGGATGTAAAAGATCCTATGGCCCTTATTGAAAGGAGTAGGGGACTTTCTACAATGCCCTGACCAAATTTCCCCTAATAGTATAAATACCACCTCTGGTCTCCCCTGAAAAGAGGCAACTAGCCTTGTGGTACTATCCCCATTCAACAAAGGATAAATAGCTGAATAAATAAATAAATAAATTATTTTCTCACCAAAGGTATTATAATCTTACAGGTGGGAAACACAATGAAAACAGGGCCAGAATTGACCATGGATGGCAAAAATAGGAAGTAGGAAAGGTAGTGATCTACATTGGGATCACTGCCTTACCATCATGGACAGTGGGAGAAGTAGCCAGAATGGCAAGGAGGTAGTCCAAACATGTCAGGAGCTTGGATGTGTGGTCAGTTTCTCAAAGGTCCCACACATTCATGCAGCCATGATCATAATGTATGGTTACAGTAGTATGGACAGGACATAGGATACTGGCATGAATAAACTGGATATGGGTTACAGGTAAGGGAGGACAGTTATATAAAAGGTTGGTTCCATCTCTTTAAGAAAGTAGCAGCACTACAGAAAGAGTGCTCTGAAAGGTATCTTTACACTATTGCCATGCCTTCAGCCTAAGGTGGGGGGAGTAGAAAAAAAGAAATAAAGGAAACATCTGAAGCACAAAAAATAGGGCAGGGCAGAACGAGTGTACAAAAAGTAGGATAAAGAAAGGTGAGGGTTTGCAATATGAGGAGCCTAAGGAAAAGAAAGATAAAGGAATGGCAATCCATCTTGGAAGTCAACAAGATGAACACTGACAGCATCACAGAAAGATGGGTAATGGAAAAGAGGGACTGGACTGTGGTAACCATAAAGTATCATAGTTTCATGAATCTCAGGAAAGGAGTAGGAAGAGTGTTGACTTATGCAAAACATGAACCAGCTGGAGTAATACTATAGGAAAAAAAGAGGGAATGGAGTACAGTGACTGTGAAAAAATTAGTTATTGGCCACAATCTGACACCCTCCAGATACATCAGTGGAGGAGGATAGTTTGTTATTGGACAGATTCAAAATTGGCATAAAAAATAAGGTGGTAGGTGGTGAGGAGGTTTCCATCAACAGACTGCCAGTACCTTCAACTTAAACTGAATGAGTGAATGATCTTGACAGAAAATCTAAAACAGGAAGAATTTTTCTTCTTAGTGCAACAGGTAAACAGATAAAAGTAACATTTTATACTTACTGAATTTTGCACAGCCTGCAGACTATTAAGTGGGGGACGAGAGTGCTAGCAGTGACCATGATGCACTTTCTTGTCTGACATGGTAGTGGCTGGCTGTGGAGTGTCGGTGAATGCTATTGGTTTACCTCTTTTTGTTATTTTACTGCAACATAGTATATTTTGTAATGTTAAAGTGTTCTGAAGGTCATTTTTAAATACATTTATGTTACATTTACTATATTAATCTAAACATCTTGCTAATAAGTGAACAATGCTATATGCTTGTTTGCTCTTCTGATTGATGGTGAGGATTATGAATGATTATCATATATGATTGCACTCCTACCTGTTTGCTACAGTTTCTGGTGTTACATTTGGGCTGTGGTGAGACTGTTGAATATTGAAGTTAAACTTATATCTATGATTTCTTTTTCTGTCAGATTACACTAGGTCATGTAATTTGTATTCTTATTAAAGATTCATCTGAACTGTATGGTAGGAAGCTTGGGAGGAGGTATGTTTTATTTAGATATGTAGTGTGGTTACCATTTCTAATTCCGATCCGCATAGTGTTGCCTTTTTTCGTCAGACTTCTAAAACTGAATGCTGTCATTTTCAAAGATTTGCCTAAATATCTGATTGGAGCTGTGGAGTTCTCCATGACTAATATCTGATTTTGGATGCTTCTTTATCAGTGAATTGATGAATTGCCTGAGTGGAACTGTAATTGTTTTCCGAGACAAATACTGGATTTGGATTTGGATTTCTGACTGCTTGACTACTTCCAGAGTATTGCAATTAATGCTGGAGACAAGATTATGCTGAGTGTGAACTGGAGACCACTGGATTATGTTGTATCCAGTGATTTTTGCATTAGGCATCTATTTTTGGTTCCTTAACACCTGGGCTCCAAACCAGTCATTTCACTTTAAGAGGGTCTGCTCTGTTGTGGCAGGAGAGGGATGATTTCAGATATCTGAGCTGGGAATTGCCGGTAGAAAGCTCGTTGTATGCTTGCTTGATTGGCTGTAGAGTAATAGTTACTATAAAACTTGCCTTTTATGATTGCACATCAGCCTCACACTTGCACAAAGCTGCTCTTTGTGCAGCGGTGGTTAGTGGTATATATTAGTGGGTATATATGCAAATTACCCTGTAAACACTACCTTGGAACTTTACCTCAGTCCCACACTACTCATGGGGCAGCTAATTTGTGCAGTGAGCAGCATAAATGCATTTAGTTAAGACTGTTTAGGTCTATATTACATTATTATAGCACCCAGGACTATCACTGCTCAAAGAGCACCTGTTTGAATGCTGCGCAGCTTTACTGGATAGGTTTATTTACTTATCTATCTACTTACTTACTTACTTACATTTGTTAACTGGGTAGACTCCGGCTGGGCAAGTAGCCCATTTTCAGCTGAGACCTGGGGAGATAAGCTCCATAACAATAGTACAAAAACATTACGTAATTTTTAAAAGATTTACAAACAATATACAACATGTTTGACAGTTGCTAACAATCACAATTTACAAAAAGGGAATGTAAAAACAGAAAACATTACATTTCCTAAGCCTTACTGCTGACAGTAATATGAAACTCATTAGATATATAACTAAAATAGACCATTGTGACATTTTTATTTGTTAGAAATAAGATAAGGAGAAGATAGCAGAAAATAAATATTTGATTGATGGTATGAGAAACTAACCAAGAGCCATTGTTGAGTAAAGTATTCCTTTAGGAGCTGTTTGAAGCTATGACTATCTGTGTTTTCTAGGATATTCTGAGGTAATAGGTTCCACTGTTTTGCTACTTTGAAGGGGAAGAGAGATTCAGCAAAGTAATTATGGGACTTAGCTACCTTAAGTGTAAGATTATCAGATGATCTAGGGGTCCTGGCGTTGGTATTTATTTAGGTTAACTTTAGATTTTTGATATTTGGCGTAGATACTTGGATGATTGTTGGATGGTGTGGAGATCTGATATTGAATATTTTCATGAATTTGTGGAATATCTTAATGATAACAAATGGGGAATTCACTTTACCATTAATTTTGATCGGGATCATATCACTTTTCTGGATGTTTTGATATCCAGAAATGATGATAATACCCTTAACACTGAGGTATTTAGAAAATTTCCACAATATAATACCTTACTCCATGCCTCCAGCTTTCATCCAAAAAATATTGCCAGGAACATTCCTAAATCTCAGTTCATTAGAATTAGACGCAACTGTTCGGATGAGAACACTTTTCGGTACCATTGTCAGGACCTTTCTGATAGATTTATTAATAGGGGCTACAGTTCGGGTTATGTAACCATGGCTAGGAATCATGCATTGGGTCTGACAAGACAGGATTTGTTGACCTACAAAAATAAACCACTATCTTCCAACGCATTACGTTTAACTACTACATATGGGAGAAATACCAATAGGTTTATTGATATTATTAGGGACAATTGGAATATACTAAAAGCAGATGCTGCCCTAAATACACTGATACCCTCTTCTTGTTCTTTCTCTTTTAGGAAAGGAAAAAATTTAGGATCCTTTTTTAATCACTATAAGCATCACTCTGACTCTATGTTGCCCCAATTAACTCAAACTACTATTTTGGGTGATAAACTTATTGGCTGTATGCCTTGCGGCCATTGTAGTAATTGTAGATACATTTTGAAAACAAAAGAATTTACCAGCAAAAACAGTAGTATTGTTTATGACATTAGGTTTTTTGCCAACTGTAACATGGACTGGGTTATTTATATGACATGTTGCATTTGTCAATCTTTTTATGTTGGCCAGACATCTCGACCATTTAAGTTACGTGTCTCTGAGCATTTGAGTGATATCAAATGCAAGAGAACAACTAATGCGCTCTATAAACACACTTTAAAACATAAGACAGCCAAATTTCATTTTTTTATTATTGATAAGCTTATTGGGGATCGTACCCACAAATCTGGATGGCATAACAAACTAAACACTAAGGAGAAAAAAATGGAACTAAACTTGGTGCTCTTTTCAACCCAGGGCTTAATGAATATTTGTGATTAACCATTGTAGTGGTGTTAGCCAATCATGTTTACTCTCTCATGTACTTTTTGCTATTTAAGACTTCTTATGTCTTTTTGTTTTTGTAACACTGAGGAAGGTCAGGTTAACTCCGGGCCGAAACCGGTCTGTTCTATGAAGTCTTACTATCAAATATAATAAAATAATACACTTCACAGCCTCCTTGTTGCTGGCTATTTATTTTTTATTTTAACTTTAGATTTCACCAAAGTAAACTACCATCCCTTGTCCAGTTACAAATACCCTCCAATCCTATCCCTTTCAAAGTAGGCATTACGGCCTGCAACACGGATGGGTACTTTTCTGCTATCTCTGCATCTAACTTGGTGAACATGGGCATCCTGAAGCAATGTAACATTTGCCTTATATACACTGACAACCACTTAATTCTCAGACAGAAAACTGCACTATGTGAACAATGTAGTTACACATTGACACTGGATGCCAGGCTCTCACATACAGACAGAAAAAGGAATGAACAGGTTGCCAGCAACATACACACATCAATCACTACACCCACAAAGGACCAGACACATAGACTCACATATGCAGTGGTGCTCACACGTAAATTTCCCAAACCTCAAACACCTCACAGGTGCAATCCTCAGAAACTCCTCATGCACACAAGCAAGACAATTCCCATTACAACACATAAAGCCATGTCTCATCCACCAAGTCCATAAGGCAAAACACCCCACAACCCAATGTTTTGGTCATTGGAGATTCCATTGTGAGAGATGCAGATGTTCCTCTTACCAGGCTGGATAAGAAGAGGGTTACAGTTAGTTGCCTGTCAGGGGCCTGGATTTGTCAGATCACACAAGCACTCAGGTCACTTATCCCCAAGTACCAGTATGACTCTGTCATAGTCCATGTGGGCGTGAACGACCTGAGATGTACTTTCTTTGACTATATGAAGAGCAACATGATTGAGCTCTCAGAATATATATCACAAGCAGGTATGAGCCTAGCACTGAGTAGCATTCTACCATCTCCAAGGGATGCTGCCACAATACCAGCAGAAAATGATCAACTTTAACAACTGGCTTAGCTACTGCTGTCATTTCAAAGGGGCCCAATACTTGTCAGCCTGGTAGGACATGGTTGATAGGCCATGGTACTTTGCCAGGAATAGTATTCACCTATCTCCACTAGGCTTTTGGATATTGGCCAAAACATTATCCATCCCATAGTTCCTTTTTTAGGCATTGTCAAACAGGCAAACCTTCCTGCATAGCAACTCAGGACAAGCTAAAAGTGTTACTGCTCAATGCTATGAGTTTCAACAAGAAAGGGCATGCCTTAGAAGTGCTCATCACCCTGGAGAAGGCTGATGTCTGTGCAGTTGCAGAAAAATGGTTTAAAAGCCACAGATATGTATGGCTATAATACCTTTAATATGTTCTGACTACCCACCGAACATAAAATAGAAAAAGGCAGAGATGTATCTATCTACATAAAGGATAAGCACACCTCAAGACTGGTCAAGCAATAGCTACTCCACGTCCAACTAACCATGGCAAAAATCCACTCCCATAGTCTTGGTAGCTACAGGTCCCCCACCATGAACCAGGAAACCCATACATCATACCTGAAGTTACTAGAATCACTCAACATTTAGCCCAACACTATTTTCATGGGTGATTTTATCTACCCCTCCATTAACTGAGAGGCATACATGGCCATGAACATGCAGGCCCAAAGATTTCTTGACTTTGTAAACTTAAGTGCTCTGAAAAAGCTTGTCTGTACCCCCACTTGGGGTACAAATATCCTAGATCTGGTACTCACAAATATGGGTGAGTGCTGCAACCCCCCCCTCGCCCAAGTGAGATGTCTTCACAGGTAAGATCCTATCACAAAGTGGCCTCCCTTGAAATAAAGGTAAAATAAGACCCCCCACTTAATTTATTTTAATTTATTTTTACATTTGTTAACCGGGTTAGTCCAACCGGGCCCAGGGAGCCCTTTTTCAGCAGAGACCCGAGGAGAAAAACCTCCAGGAAAGTAATTAAAAAACTAAGAAAAAGTAACAATTCAAGTTGTAAGATACTTAACAGTACAAAAACAGAGAGAAATATAGAATATGAATATATACAAGGCAAGAGTACAGTGTTTTGAGAATGCAGTAATAATATGTTTGAGAAATTTGGTTAGCATTGTTATTTACAAAGAATATAGCAATGTGTAAAATACAAAAAACAAATTCAAAGTAACATCATGGCATAGTACACCAAAGATGCATTTAATAGCATAGGTACTAACTGCAGAGAGAGTAATATATTTAGACAGCTTAGGTAGATACTAGGCAGATATGATAATTGACAGAAGAAAAAAAAATAATTAGGTAATTTCCTGACAAGTACATATCCATCCATGTTGGAAATTAATTTTAGTTGCTTTTTGAATTTGCCACTTTTGGTAGTGGAGCAAAGGGACAATGGAAGCTTGTTCCATGAGTATGCAACTGAGTTACTGTAAAGTATTTAAGGCCTAGAATCCTCTTTGTGAGATACTTTTGCACCCTCTTCAATTGTTGTAGGTGTCTAGTGAGGTACATGCCAAATGGGGCATTGTACTCAATGTCTGGCCTAATGAGGGAAGAGTAGAGGGAGACAATGACCTCTTTCCTCCTGGATGCAAAACACTTAGTAATGAGATGTACCACATAGAAGTACTTTTTGACCACAGTGGTAATGTGGTGATCAAAAGAGAAGTTGCTGTCAACCTGTGTTCCCAGATCTCTTATAACGTCTTCTGTGTTCAGTGGACTACCATCAATGTGGTAATTCATGGGAACCGGGTTTTTCTCAAAGAGGATGATGACACATTTTTTGACATTGAGCTTAAGGCCATGGTTCTGACACCAGTCGTTGATCTCGGTGAGGCCATTCTATAGGATGTCAACAACACTTGGGGAGTTAATAATACCTCCCAACTTGCAATTGTCTGTGAACCTTGTCAGCCAGAGACCCTTCGTGTTGGCCTGGACTTCAGAGAAGTAAATACTAAACAGGAGAGAACCCAGAACCGAATGCTGTGGGACTCCACTCATGACTAGTCAGCAGTCTGACTTGGAGTCAGCTTCTTTCACACTGTGGATTCTGTCTGTGATCCAGTTTGCAACCCACCTAGTGATATGGGGGTTGATGCTTAGCTTAGTGAGTTTTTCTATGATTCCTGAGTGGGGAATGGTATCAAAGGCCTTGGTCAGATCAAGGTAGGCTGTATGAACCACCTTGCCTTCATCCACAGCTCTGGTGACCGACTCAAAGAAGTTGACCAAGTTGAGCAGGCATGATCTGCCCTTCACAAAACCAAACTGTGTGGGATCCAGAGTTTGGAGATTCCCTATATCCTTGTTTATTAGGTCCATGATGATGCATTCTATAGCTTTGTATATCAGACTTGTCAGGCTAATGGGGAGATAGTTCCCAGGGTCTGTAGTCGCTCTTCCTTTGTGGAGAAGGATGACTGTAGCAGTGCATCATTTGGTAGGGGGCAAAGCCTGAGTTTAGGCTGTGACTGAACAGGACACACAGGTTCACTCTTAGTTCATATAGAACACAGCCAGAGATATTATGAGGTCCCATAGAAGCTGTATTCTTGGCCTTGAACAGTACCGTTTTAACCTGTGCAGCAGTAGTACTGGGTGCCTGGCAATCCGCTGGTACTGTGATTGGTCCTTAGGGGGGAGAGAGGGGTAAAGTTGGCACCAAATCTGTCGGCCAGTCTATTGGCACTATCAGTTGGCTTGGTATAGGAGGTACCATTGTGCAGTAGCTCAGAGCAAATCTGGATATTGCCTTGGAGACTCTTTACATAACTATAGAAGGCCTTGTTGTCTTTACTATCTGCTGCAATTCTGTTTTCATAGCTAGCTTTAGAGGATTTGATGAGGGATCTCCATTTTTTGTGGCTAAGGGAGTTTCTCCAGTCTTGGGACTTCACCTTATTCCGCATCAATTTCCTCCCTCTGTTGTAGAGTTTGTTTATGGCAGAGGACCACCAGATTGGCTTCCATTTTTTGGAGGAGAGTGTCTTGGTTCTATTGGGTATGGCGAGATCCATGCATTTATGTACATGTTCATAGAGTGCATTGGTGTATGATTCGGTCATCATGCAACTATTCTCCATTTGCATGGGTGCCGTGAAGTTAGCCACCTCTATTTTTAGGAGCCCAAAGTTAGCTTTGGAGAAGTTTTTCACAGTTGTTACCTTTGCGGGGGGAAGTGGGGTGGAAGAGATGTGTTTTTCCAAGATTAGTTTGTGGTCGGATCTAACCAGGGAGGAGCTGAGTATTGGTGTAGAGCAACAGTTGCCCATCTTAAGTAATGACCAGGTCAAGAATGTTGCTACCTCTAGTGGGGGTAAGAATGAGCTGGTCCAGCGCATTGGAATTAATGAACTCCAGGGAACATTGGGCAAGTGTATTGGTACATGAGTAGTTTTCCCAGTTAATGGAGGGGTAGTTGAAGTCGCCTAGTATGAGAGTGTTAGGTTGGACCCTAATATTCTCCGGGGTGCTTTGGAATGTGGAGTGTGAGTCTTGGGACATGGTTGGTGATCTATAGCAGGCTACAACTTGAATCACTGTCTTACCCAATGTTAGCTGCACCTGAAGTATCTCTGATGCATTATGTTGGGCTACCAGTCTGGAGGTGTGCACATCCTTTATGAATATGGAATCACCACCACCTTTGGAGCTTCGGTCCAAGTTCTGGGGCTGAAAGGTGTGGAAAGAGTTAATGCCTGGTAGTGTAGGGGTGCTTTCTGCTAACTTGAACCAGATCTCTGTTACAGCACAAATGTCAATGTTCTCTATTTTAAGGAGTGCTTCAAGCGAGTGCATTTTTAGATTTAGACTTCTAGCACTGAGCAGCATGACCCTCAGATTACATTTGTTTGTAGCTGTTATGGTGGTAATTTGGTCTTTGGAACACTACCTAAAAAAGGCACTATAGGGGGGGCAAAAGCCTTGGCCAGTATCCAGAAGCCCAGGGGTGACAGATGCAGACCCATCTCTAGCAAAGCATCGAGGTCTGTCAATCATGTCATCCCAGGCAGACAGATACCTTAGAATAACACCAGAAACTTAGCCAATTATTGAAATCAATCATTTTCTGCTTGTACTGTGGTATCATTCTGTGTGATGGTAGCATGCTGCTCAGGGCTAGGGTCATACCTGTCTGGGCTACATAATCCGAGAGCTCCTTCATGTCTCTTTTCATGTAGTCCAGGGAGGTACATCTCAGGTCATTTACACCCACATGTACAATGACTGAGTCATATTTGTACCTGTTGTTGAGGGACCTGAGTGCATGCATTATGTGATGGACCCTGGCACCTGACAGGCAGCTGACTGTTACTTTCTCCTTATTCAGCCTAGTGAGTGAGACATCATTGTGCCTCACTATCAAGTCACCTATGACTAGTGTATTTGGCATGCTGTTTTGCCTTAGGGGCTTTGGTTGAGTGGCAGGAGAGTTATGTGTCTCATGATTAGTGTTGTGTTGTGGTGATTGAGTGCATTTCTGCCTTGGAGGTCTCTGCTGTTTGGGTAGATTTTTATTGAGAGCCTCCACAAAGGTGGGTGTGTGGCTTGTGTTTTTATGTGAAGGCGGTGCTGTTGTGTGTTCTGGAGGGCTATGTGTTCCATGTGGTGTGGTGCAACTGTTGACCTTCTCCTCTTGACCAGCTATTCCAGTCTTGGCTGGAAAATGTTGGCTTCAAATTTGGATATATAAGTGCATCTCTCGAAAGTCTGAGTTTTGGGAGGTAAGAGGAGAGAGTTGTTGGTGTACGTGAGGCTGTTGCTACATTGCCTCAGGATGCCCAGGTTCACCAGGTTAATAGGAGAAAGTACAGGGAACTGACCTTTAGATATGCCTGGAGGGGTGGGCATTAATAAGTACTGGATCTGTTTCCTTGTAGAACATTTAATGCTGGTAGCACTTTTGTGTGCTACAATAATTGCTATAAGAAGTCTGGTAAAGTGCTAGACTAATAAGCTAGTAAAAGTGCAGGAGAAGAGAGAACTAGTAGATCTAAGAGAAAATTGAAGAGCAGACTTTGGCACCACTCAGAAGCTTACAAACAGTCCTGAATACAGCAAGTCTCTATCTGGACTAGACTAATTACAGGAAAGGTGGGAAACAAGTGCAAATGCAGGCTTTTAAACCAGAAAGTTGAGAGAGATGGAAAAACTGCCCAAATGGCCAATAAACTACAATTTCAGGGCCAGAAACCACTCCTCTTGTGGTAGATAGGCTACCTAGTTCTTACCACTCCCACTGACAAGCTTGAAGGCCTCCCTCCAACACAGAAAGGCTTGGGGGGCTCAGATGCTTACAAACAGTTCTGGATACAGCAGATCTGTATCTGGACTAGACTAGTTACAAAAGAAGTGGGAAACAAGCTGAAACACAGGCTTTAAAACCAGAAAAGTTGAAAGAGATGGAAAAACTGCCCAGATGGCCAATAACTACAATTTCTGTGCCAGAAACCACTCCTCTTGTGGTAGATAGGCTACTTACTGCTTACCACTCCCACTGATAAACATGTGGGGGAGCTCGGGCCATCTTAAGCATCTCAGAGATATACAATTATGGGATTTGTAGTTATTATTGGCTGAGAATCTTACTATCTTGTTATAGGTGGTTTCTAATTTGGTTAAGAGATTATTATGGAGGCTAGTAAGTATGAGAGCAGCATACTGCAGGGATGGTAGAATAAATGTTTGAGCCAGTATAGGTCTAGATTTGTTAGTTATTTGTTGTTGTTTTATAGAAGATCTAGTTTTTGATTGGACTTTTTTATACAGTTTAAGATATGTAGGTCGAATTTTAATTGGTCATCTATAGTAACACCAAGCAATTTGGTGTTTGAGTCAGTGGTGATAATTGTATTATCTAAGGATGAGATGGTGAAGTTGTCTTTAGCTGGATTGAGGTTTTTTGGAAGGAAAAGGAGAACCTTGGTCTTTTTGGGGGTGAGAAGCAGGTTGTTTTCAGTTAGCCATTGTTCTACTGGGTGCAGAGATTGTTGAGTGACAGTGTGGAGATTGTGTATATTGTCGGAGTTGTTAATGATTGTGGAATCATCTGCGTACTATATTAAGGTAGAGTGGGGGCAGGAGACATGGAGATTATTTGTAAATATATTAAAATGTAAGGGGCCCAGGACAGAACCCTGGGGACCCCAGTCTTAACAAGTCCCCTGCAAATTGCACCATTAATAGCACATCAATAACAGTAGACTCAGAGGTGAGAGATCAAGGTAAACAGATAGATAATAGCCTGAACTTTGATCGATATATGTTCACAGAGATGAGGAAGTCATTCTATGTGGCACAGCTTATAAGAAAAGTTATGGCATCTGATGGACTGATATCTGTTTGAGAGGTAACTGTTAAACCAGGAGGTAGTGGAGGTAGAGAGTTGTAGGTTGGAAAGTTTGTTTAGGAGGATGGGATTTGAAACAGTATCAAATGCTTTGGATAGGTCAAGGAAAAGAGCTAATACAAGTTTATTGTTATCTCTGGCTTGGACAATGCTGTGTGTGAAAGATACAAGAGCAGTGGTAGTACTGTGCGAGGGTCGGAAACCATGCTGTGTGGGTCTAATTAGGTTTGCCTGTAAGAGGTGGTTTAGTATTTGTTTATGTGTACATTTTTCCAATACCTTGGATAAGGGGGATAATATGGCATTAGGCCTGTAATTTGAGGGTTCTGTAGAATTTCCTCCCTTGTGGAGGGGTATTATGAAGAATTATTTCCACATATCTGGTACTGGATTTTCTTGGATAGATCTATTGATAGGTATTATATACAGGGTGTGCTACAGATTTGGCTGCATGTTTGAGAAATAATGGAGGGAGTTTGTCGGCTGATGAGGAGCAGGGTTTGAGTTTGTTAAGAAGTGATCTGATGAAGGAAGTTGCTACAGGTGCTAGAGAGAACGATGGACGAGATGAGGTGGGAGGTGGATTCTTTATGAGGTGTGAGGTGGAGTCTTTATATCAAGAGTTTCTGGTTTAGTAAGCTTTTTTATTGTTTCTGTGAAAAAGTTAAGTAGGTTTGCAGTTTTATTAGGTTTGTTAGGAAAGGGGTTTAGTGAAGAGGGTTTCCTGGAGATAGTAGTTTGTTTATTAAGTGCCAGAATTTCTTTGGGTTGGAATGTGCGTTGCTCAGAGATTTTTGATAAAAAATGTTTTTGTGTAGTAAGACCTGCTTTTTTGTTTGGTTGTGAAGGTGTTTGTATAAGTTCAGGTGGATAGTTGAGTTGATATTTTTTTCATGCTCTCCAGGCACTGCATCTCTTGTTCATAAGTGATTGAGTTGCCTGGTTTAGCCATGATGCATAATTTCATTTTAGCCTAATTTTTCCACTGGGAGACAGGGTGTTAAGGGTTTCTAGGAATAAATTGTTGAAGCTTTGGACAGCCTCATTAAGGGGTAATGTGTGTAGGAATGACTAGTTTACAGTGGACAGTAATTTGTTTAGAGTGACGGGGTTGTAGTTTTTAAGGTTATGAGACTCTTTGCATTGGTGGCTCTTGTTAAGGTTGGGAGAGTGTCTTACTACTGACGTGAGGAGGTGGTCACTAAGGGAGCTAGGTAGGGTGGAAGGGTCAATAGCATTGTGGTTTGGATACTAATATCCAGTCAATAACCTAGCCATTCTGGGAATTTTTGCTTGTGTGTGGGTGAGGTGATCAGCTGGGTAAAGCCATAAAGGTTTATAGAGTAGCTAGGGGATCCAGTATTAACAAGGTTTCAGTCAATATTCATATCCCCAAGGATGATGGTTTCATAGGGAATGGATATAGAAATCCAAGAAAGAAACTTCAGGAGTATGGGAATGTTTTTACCTGTGGGTATGTAGATTGCTGCAATGACAAGTTTTTGTGTTGATGTAGGTTACAGGTTGCTAGAAGTATGTCAGCAGGGGCAGAAATTAGGGATAGCTATTGAGAAGAGGTTGAGAGAGGGAGAAAGAGACGGTCAGAGTAGAGTATAGCTACTTCTCCGCCCTTTTTTTTACTTCTATCCAGTCAAACAATATTAAAACCATGAGGGAGAATTTCACAGCTTGTAATATGAGGTTTTAGCTATGTCTCAGATAGAGCAAGTATATCTGGGTTATATTGAGAAATCCAGGTGTGAAGGAGGGTGCTTTTATTGACAATGCTTTTTATATTCATTGAAAACAAAGATACATTTTTGGAGGCTTGTGATCATAATGAGTTATTTGTGAGGCAGTTGAAAGGGGGGGGGGGGGTGCTGTATAAGTTTGGTTAGAGTGCTGTTGGCAAGGGCCTGGGTTGGGGTGAATATCACCAAATAAGAGTAGTACTATGCTTTGAAGTATTTGTATGAAGAAATATTTGCAAAGGAACTGATGTTTTGTTTTGATGAGAGGTTGTGTATTTGGTATGTACAGTAGTTTGAGCTTGTGAAAAGATATAGTGGTATGGTTAAAGAGAGGGGGGCAATAGGGGTAGAATAGTTATTTGTATGGTGGGTAGTGGGATAAGGGAGTGTGGGAGATGGGATGATAAGCAGGTGAGGAGTATGGTAAGTTGTTAGAGCTGAGAAAAGAATTAGAAATAGGAGGGAGAGAAACAGAGTTCTGAAAGGTATAGCCATGATTCAGTTTCAGCTCATAAATAATTAAGGGGTAACAACTGTTAAGTCCAAAATCTTATAAGAACTTTTCTTAGGCAAATTAAATCCTATTAAGTGATAGCATAGCTAGTTTCCCAGCGCCTTCCAACCCAGAAAACACAGAAGCCTATGCAGAGGTCTACACAAAAGCCCAGTACAACCATATAAACAACTGCATAGGAATTGAAGTATTGGACCAAAATAAGCCAGGTCAAACCACAAAAACAAGCCACCCTGGTGGATCCCTGGTATTAATAGGTTGTACAACAAAAGAAAGAAATTCCTGTTGAGAAGTAAGAGGGAATGTATACAAGAGAACAAGTCCCTCATTAGTCTAAACAAGTGAATCAGGGAAGTCAAAACTCTGAAAGCAGACTTTGAGGCAAAAATAGCCTCCAAAGCTAAGGATAACTATGACATTTTTCAAATATGACAGCAATCTTAAGGGCAATACCAAACAATGTGTGGAATTAGTTGTGGATGACATCACCTATATCCAGCCAGAAGATATAACAAATCTGCTGGCTGATAAATTCAGCTCACATTTCACCTCCTCATCACCCTAAGTTCTCCCCCAACAAATACTTTCTACCAATCACTTGCCAATTATCACTAAGGAACAGGTTGCCACTGTGCACTCTAAATCTAAAAATTACTCCAGTGGGTCCCGCAGCATATCAGGTTGCCTCTTAAACAGTTTGAATCAGAACCTATCGGACTCATTGGGATCTCTATTTAACCACAGTCTCTGGACTGGATTTGTCTCAGTAGAGTGGAGGACAGCAACAGTCATCCCTCTGTACAAAGGAGGACCATCAATTGACCCATGTAATTACAGAACATGAAAAGAATAGTCATAGACCTGATAAATAATGACACAGGAAATCTCCAAGCACTGGACTCAACTTAATTCAGCTTTGTCAAGGGCAGGTCATGCCTACTAGTGTACTTTTTTGAAAAAGTCACTAGGGTCACAGAGGAGGGTAAAATAATGCATACCACCTACCTTGATCTGGCAAAGGCATTTGGTACAATTGCACACTCAGGTATTCTAAATAAACTCACAAAACTGGGCATTAATTCCTACATCACCAAACAGCCAATTGGCTCATGAACTGGACATTTGGTTAAAGCTGGTGAATCCAGATCCAACAAGAGGCCAGTTACTAGTGACATGCCACAGGGCTCAGTGCTGGGGCCACTCCTGATTAGAATATACTTCTCTGAAGTCAAGGCTAATGTAGAAGGCCTTTTGATGACAAAGTTTGCTAATGACTGCAAGCTGGATCAATCAGTGAATCCCCCAATAATGTCAATATTCATCAGAAGGGTCTAGATCAGATGAATAATTGGTGTCAGAGGCATGGCCTAAAACTAAATGCATCATCATACCCTTTGGGAAGCCAAAGACCCCCACAAATTACACCATTAATAGTACACCAATAACAGTAGACTCAGAGGTGAGAGATCTAGGTAAACAGATATATCGATCAAAGTTCAGGCTGTTATCTATGTTTGCAGAGGTGAGGAACGTCATTCTATGTGGGACAGTTTATAAGTAAAGTTATGGCATCCAGATCTAGGGAAGTTATAGTCCCACTGTATTCAGCCCTCATTAGACCAGTAATTGAGTACAGTGTTCCATCTGGCATGTACTTAACTAGACACAACATCCGAGGTTCCTCACAAAGAAAATACAGGGTGTTGAAAACATGTCCTGTGTGGGTAGACTAAAACCCTATCTCTTTATTCTGCCTTCTACCAACTATTAAAGGTGACCTATCCTAACTTACAAGGCACTCACAAATCCAGCCCTGATGGAGCTGTTACATATCTGCAAGAAAAACAGCATGAGAATCACCCAATATAGGGATCTAAACTTAGTCAGCGACTCAAGCATAATATGCTGGAGAGACAGCCCTTCTATATCCCTCCTCAAATAGATGGGGAATTGCATGATCACACCTGGGGTGGTGCCTATGTTCCTTGTGGACAGGAGCAGTTTGTAAAATACTCAAGGCATATGCACAAACCTATGCCATCTTCTTATGCCTAGTGGCCACATATTGGGTAAAATCAGGTTACATTTGCAAGGTTTATAACAGCTCTTAACCCCTTTAGCCTAGTCTCATATGAACTTATGAACCTATGAACCTATTACGGGCAGGGAAAATGTTGAAGTTATGGACTGTACTTCCTTCTAAGTAGTGCTGTCCAATGGGGCTTACTGGCTGGAATTTCTTCAGTTTGGACAGCCATAGATATTATGCTTTATTGCATATGCTGTTGTGTCAAGGGAGCTATTATCTAGGAACAATGAGTTTACCATAAGTAATCACATCTTATTTAACTAATATGCAATTATTCCACCCCCAAACATCTAAAACCTTGTGAGAATACAAGACAAAACAGTGTCAATCCTCAGACTACAAAATACAAATGCATTTTTTGCAGGGGGCAAGTGTGCCTGCACCTGTGCATAGACTGTTGGAAACTCCTGGTGTTCTGGCTGAAGTGTCATTCTCAAACAATCTGGAAATATATCGTTGATTCATAAGTATACTTTTTGGCATTTTAACCTTTCAGAGTTCTGCATTGTCTTAATTTTGCCTGACTGAATTATTTTTTTGTCTGACTGAATTATTTTATATATTTTCTGACATTGTTTTATGTTTCTCATCTGTCCTGAAACTGCTTCCCCTCTATTCCTGTGGTGGAGTTTATAAAACTGGTCTAACAGCTTTTGTGTTATCTGATTGCTTCAAGGCTTGCTGATTTAAAAACAGTTTCTGTTTGTAAATTCTTGCATACACTTTTGGAAACTCCAGGTGTTCTGGCTGGTGAGATTCTCAAACAATCTGGAAATATATCGCTGAGTGATAAGTATATTTCTTGGCATTTTAACATTTCAGAGTTCTGCATTGTCTTAATTTTGCCTGACTGAATTATTTTATATATTTTCTGGCATTGTTTTATGTTTCTCATCTGTCCTGAAATGTTTTTCCCCTCCCTCTCACCCTATTCTTGTAGTATTGTTATAGTTGGCGACTTTGCGGTTGCCTGCCCCTACTGTAAATCTGATCTGGGACACCCCTCCCAGTCTGGTGTTCACTATACTTAATACAGAGAGAACATTTGAAAAGAACAACCCACTTAGGTTCTTAACCTTGAAGTTTTCTTCTGCTCCTCCTTCCTCTCTCCTTGCACTTTATTAAAAAATGCACTTTATTATTCTTTTGTCTCTTCTTAAAAGTACTCAATTGTATTTGTTCTGCTGCATTTATTACTGCTTGGTAGTAGCCTGATTAAATTGCAACTAATTTTCTAAGCCTTTTGGTTTAAGCATGTGGGCTTCAGACCAGTTTTTTTTTTTTACATTAAGTTTGTGGTCTGCACTGTTGGGTCAGGACAGGTAGCTTACATCCTTGTAAGTTGGGAATTGCTGATTGAAGGCTCAGTGTATGTTATTCTAAAAGTGTATTAGTTTTGGTTTAAGCACTTGGGCTTCGGGCCAGTTATTTTACATTAAGAAGGTGTGGTCTGCACTCTTGTGGGAGGAGAGGATAGATTCTGCCCTTCTGAGCTGGGAGTTTGCCTTATTGTGCCTGCTTATTTGAACTGTTTCTTTCTGAAATTGGTACACCTTGTTTGCTGTAGCACAGACTAAATTCAGACTTGCTGAATCTAGCTTTGTTTGTATAACTTGAGCACTAATCCAGACCATCTCTTTTTGGAGAAGGTTCCCCTGCACCCTAGTGGCAGGAGTGTACAGTTAGAACTTGTCTGATTGATGATTGGTGGAACGGGACTCAGTTTTTAGCTTTTTATTGGTTAATTTGTTTAAATCAGGTTGCTCATTTGCTACTGTTATATTAAAAAAAATAAAAAATACACTTTATGCATTGCCGGTTAGCTAGGGTTAAACTATTCCTGGCACCATAAAGTCTGATCTTCAAATTTTCCCTTAGAACTAGCCAGTTGTTTAGTTTTAGCACTCAAACCTGTTTCTTTGAGCTCAGCACTTGTTCAGAACTCATTGTAAGCACTAAATAAGCTACAAATTACTACAGCACTCAACTTTCCTCACTTGCCCAGAGGAAAACAGTTTTAGTCTTTAATAAATAATCACCTATCCAGGCATGTTTTAGGGTCAGCTCCCGGTGTTTTCTCCTGCCTACATGATGAATCTGGGCATCTTGGGTTAATACAGCAATTGCCTCATGTACACAGGCAACCCTCTCCTCCTACCACCCAACACTACAACCTGTGAGAGATGCACTTATATAGCCAAACTGGAAGCAAAGCTATCTTCACCCAAGACTGGACTAGACAGTCAAGAGGAGAAGGTAAACACTTGCACCACACCACACTCATCACATAGACCCTCAAAACCTACAACACCAAAACACACACATAGCAACACAAAACACACACCTACATTCATGGAGGTTCTCAGTAAAAATCTGCTCAAGCAACAGAGACCTCCAAAGCAGAAACGTAAGCAACCTCCACCTCCCCAACACAACCCAAATGACACATAGCCCACAAACTCAGTGTGTCACTCATCCACTGCCCATAAGGCATAATAACGTACCCAACACTCTAGTCATGGGTGACTCTATAGTCAGGCACACTGATGTTCTACTCACCAGGCTAAACAAGGAGAAAGTTACTGTCAGCTGCCTGTTGGGTGCCAGGATCTGCCACGTAATGCACGCACACAGGTCATTCCACAACAAGTAGAAATATGACTCTGTCATTGTCCATGTTGGTGTGAATGACCTGAGATGTACCTCCCTGGACTACACGAAAAGAGACATGGAGGAGCTCTCCGATCTTGTAGCCCAGGCAGGTATGACCATAGCCCAGAGTAGCATCCTGCCATCATCCAAAATGATACCACAGTACAAGGACAAAATTATTGATTTCAAAAATTGTTTAAGCTTCTGGTGTCATTCTAAGGGGATCCAGTATCTGACTGCCTGGGATAACGTGATCGACAGACCACGATGCTTTGCCAGAGATGGCCTGCACCTGTCGCCCTTGAGATTCCGGATGCTGGCTAAGGCTCTCACCCCCCCTATAGTGCCTTTTTTAGGCAAGGTTCAAATGACAACTTCACCACTGTAACCGGTACAAGCAAGCAAAATCTGAGGATAATGCTACTCAATGCTAGAAGTCTAAATCTCAAAATGCATTCACTCAAGGCACTCCTTAAAATGAAGAACATCGGCATCTGTGCAGTGACAGAGACCTGGTTCAAGGCTCCCAAGAGCACCCCTGCATTGTCAGGCTATAATTCATACCACACCTTTCAACCACCTAACCGGGACCAAAACACTAAAGGTGGAGGCGAGTCTAGATTCATTAAGGATATCCACATCTCCAGGCTAGTTGCTCAGCATAATGCATCCAAGATTATCCAAGTGCAACTAACTCTGGGCAAGACCGCAATCCAAACTGTAACTTGCTACAGATCCCCCACCATGCCTCAGGATTCCCACTCCTCATTTCTTGATACACTGGAAATTTTTGGGTACAACCCAACACCCTAATAATGGGTGATTTCAACTACCCCACCATTAACTGGGAAAACTACTCATTTACCAACTCTGTTGCTGAACATTTTCTGGAATTCATAAATTCCAACGCCATGGCTCACCTTATCCACACCCCCACCAGGGTCAGCAATATCCTAGACTTGGTCATTACCAACATGGGTGACCGGTGTTCCACACCAGAGGTCAATTCCTCATTGGACAGATCCAACCACAAGCTAATCACCCTAGACATCCACATCTCGCCCCCACACCCCATTAGGGAAACCACCGTAAAAAATTTCTCCAAAGGCAAACTTCACGACACCCATGCAGATGGACAATAGAGGTACGACTGCTGAATCTTACACAAATGCACTTTATAAGCACTTACACAAGTGCATGGATTGTGCTATCCTTAACAGAACCAAGATGCTATCCCCCAAAAAAGGAAGCCAATCTGGTGGTCCCCTGCCATAAACATACTCTACAACAGAAGAAAAACTGTGGCAAAAAAGAGTAAAATCCAATGATTCGAGGAACTCCCTGGTCAGCCACAGTAAGAAGCTGAGATCCCTCATAAAATCCCCAAAGCTAGTTACAAAAACAAAATTGCCAATGATTCTAACAACAACCACAAAGCATTCTATAGCTATGTCAAGAATCTCAGTGGCAACACTCAGATCTGCTCTGAGTTACAGAACAATGGCACTAAATTTACAGAACCAACTGATATTGCCAACATCCTGGCAGATAGGTTCAGTGCTAACTTTACCACCCACTCACCCCCTAAAGGGCCCATCTCTATACTGGAAGAATGCAAAATTCCTGTAACCACGGCTGCACAGGTAAAAACCACACTCTCCAAAGCCAAGAACACAGCATCCATGGGACCTGACAACATCCCAGGCTTCATTCTACATGAACTGAAGAATGAACAGGCACCCCACATAAGCACCATGTTCAATCATAGCCTCACCTCAGGCTTTGTGCCCACTGAATGGAGCACAGCGACGGTTATCCCACTCCACAAAGGGGGAGCCAATATAGATCCCAGGAACAACTGGCCCATTAGCCTAATGAGCCTGGTCTGCAAGACCATAGAATGTATGATCATGGGGTCTACTTCACGATGTCGATAGCAGACAATATCAAAGCTGATATTGTCGGCACCACAACATCGAAAGCGCAGAACATTGTGCAGGTAAACTGAAATCTCCATAGGGGGAGATTTCAATTTACTTCAATGTAATGTGGTCTCAGAGTTGGAATATTTAAGTAGGGGGTGTGGGGGGGGGGGGTTGCCCCCTGCCTATGCTAGTTAGTTTTTATTTTTGTTTGCTTTTTGTTTTTAAGCGTTATTCGATGTTTTACTACATCGATCACTAGAAGTCAACCTTTAGTGATTCAATGTAGAAATATTTTGATAACGTGATATAGATGCTCATCATGGAACTTATAAACAAAGACATTGGTAATCTCCCAACTCTGGACCCCACCCAGTTTGGGTTTGTAAAAGGCAGATCACGTCTCCTAAACCTGATAGACTTCTTTGAAGCAGTCACCAAAGCCGTAGATGAGGGTAAGATGGTTCACACAGCCTACCTAGATGTCGCCAAGGCTTTTGACACCATCCCCCACTCTGGAATTATAGATAAACTCACTAAACTAGGTATAAATCCCTATGTCACAAGATGTGTTGCCAAATGGCTCATTGACAGAACCCACACTGTGAAAGTAGCAGTTTCCAAATCCGACTTCAGACCAGTGACAAGTAGATTACCACAGGGTTCAGTCCTGGGTCCTCTCCTGTTTGGTATCTACTTTTCTGAAGTACAGGCTAACACCGAAGGTCTTTGGCTAACAAAGTTCACAGATGACTGCAAACTAGGAGCCATAATCAAAACTCCTAACGATGTGGACATCCTACAAAAGGGCCTCATTGAGACAGATGCCTGGTGTCAAAGCCATGGCCTCAAGCTCATTGCCAAAAAGTGTATTGTCATCCTTTTTGGTAAAAACTCTGTACCCATGAGCTACCACATAGATGGTGGTCTACTTAACACCGAAAGTGTGACAAGAGACCCTGGGACACAGGTGGACAGTAGTCTCTCCTTTGATAATCACATCACCACAGTAGTCAGGAAATCCTTCTACGTGGCTCACCTCATCACAAAAGGTTTCTCATCCAGGAAAAACAATGTCATTGTTCCCCTCTACTTATCACTCATTAGACCCATTATAGAGTACAATGCCCCTTTTGGTATGTACCTCACAAGACATCTACAACAACTGGAAAGGCCACAGAAATACCTCACAAAGAGGATTACCAGCCTCAAACAGATGCCCTAAACAGATCGTCTCAAAAAACTCCAGCTTTACTCCATTGCATATCGCCTACTCAGAGGTGATCTCTGCCTAACATACAAAGCTATGTCAAACCCAGAGCTGTTGGACATGCACCACTTAAAGAAATCCCAATCCCTCCAAGCTACATGTTGTTCTAGGGACCTAAACCTTGTCACCACAATAAACAGAACATGCTGGAGGGATAGATTCCTGTCCCAGAGACTTCCCATACTCTGGAACAATCTTCCTATCTATATCAAACAAAGCTCATCATTAGCACGTTTCAAAAAAAGTCTTGATGATTGGATGGGAAATAGGAAATTCACCCCGGGGATCACCTCTGTGGCTCTGCTCGACAGGGGCACAGGAAAATAATTTTCTTGGGTGGAGAATGCCAGGGTACTTTTTTGGCTAGGGTTATATAGGCCCTAGGGCCAATAGCCTAGAACCTACCTATGAACCTTCTACATGAGTGTACTCATAATAATCTATGTATATATCTCCAAGACTGAGCAGACTCAGAGAAGAGAAAGTGATGAAAATACAACATATTCCTTCATATTTTTCCACAAGTCTAACAATAATTATAAGATGATGGTTAACTTTCGGTTAACAACATTTTCACTATTGTTGAAGTGGATGTTGACAAACAGAAAGTTTTTCAGGACCTGTCACCCCTGGGATTCCGGATATTGGCAAAGGCTCTTGCCACCCCCATAGTGCCTTTTTTAGGCAAGGCTCAAATTCTAAACCTACCACCCTAGAACACAAAAAAAGGAAAAAAACTAAGGGTAATGCTGCTCAATGCCAGAAGTCTAAATCTCAAAATGCACGCACTCGAGGCCCTTCTCAGTATGGAGAACATCGATGTCTGTGCTGTGACAGAAACCTGGTTCAAGGCTCCTGAGAGCACCCCAGCGCTATCAGGTTTTACCTCATATCATGCGTTCCGGCCCCAAAATCCGGACAATACCAAGAAAGGAGGGTATCCATATTCATCAAGGACACCCACACCTCAAGACTGGTGGCAACGCACGATGCATCGGAGACCATCCAGGTGCAATTAACCATAGGCAAGACTGCTCTGCAAATTGTAGCATGTTACAGGCCACCCTCACAAACTCAGGAAACTCACATGGCCTTCCTGAAAACACTAGAGGGGATAAATGTATCACCAAACACCATCATACTAGGTGACTTCAATTACCCTAATATAGACTGGGAACACTACTCAAGCCCAAACACCCTAGCCCAAAAGTTCCTGGAATTCATAAACTCAAATGCCATGGAACAACTAGTCACCATCCCCACAAGAGGAGATAACATACTTGATCTCATCATCACGAACATGGGAGCACAATGTTCAACACCGGAAGTATACCCCTCACTGGTGAGATCAGATCACAAACTAATCTCGCTGAAGGTCCTCATCCCACCCCCACCTGAAATAAAAAAGACCACAGTAAAGAACTTCTCAAAAGCCGACTTCACACTTCTAAAGACTAGTGTGGTCTCCTTTCAGGCCCCGAGCCGGCGGAAAACAATACTCAAGCCGCTGAATCACTTACAAACGCCTTCTACCAGCACCTGCAGGACTGCATGGATAAGGCAATCCCAAGCAAAACAAAGACTCTTTGTACCAAAGGCAAGCGTCCAGTCTGGTGGACCCCAGCCATAAACAAACTCTACAACAAAAGGAGGAAGCTACTACAAGATAGAGCAAAATCCTTAAAAGGTAAGACACCCTTGATCACTATAAGTAAAAAACTAAGAGCTCTCATAAAATCATCCAAAGCAAATTTCGAGAGAAAAATAGCTAAAGACTCAAAAGACAATCATAAGGCCTTCTTTAGCTATGTTAGAAACCTAGGAGGAAACTCCCAGATATGCTCAGAACTAGTTCAAAATGATGTGAAGATTACTGATCCTACAGACATTGCCAACATACTGGCTGACAGGTTCAGTGCAAACTTCTCCCCTCCCCAAAAGGAGAGATATCTATACCAAATGAGTGCAGCCCCCAAACATCTCCAGCCCAAGTGAGAACTGCTCTCTCCAAAGCAAAAACACAGCATCCATGGGACCCGATGGTGTCCCCGGCTGTGTGCTCCACGAACTCAATGAGGAATTAAACCCACAGCTAGGACAGCTGTTTAATCAAAGTCTTACCTCTGGATACGCACCCAGGAGTGGCGCACTGCAACTGTGGTCCCACTTCACAAAGGCGGTGCCTCCACAGACCCTGGAAATTACCGCCCATTAGCTTGACAAGCCTTATCTGCAAAGCCATGGAGAGGATCATAATGGACCTCATAAATAAAGACATAGGGAATTTGCAGACTTTGGATCCAACCCAGTTTGGCTTTGTCAAAGGCAGATCATGCCTTTTAAACTTGGTTGACTTTTTCAAACAGTCACCAAAGCCATTGATGAGGGAAAGGCAGTCCATACAGCCTACCTCGATCTGGCTAAGGCCTTCGATACAATACCCCACTCGGGTATCATTGAAAAACTCATCAGCTTAAATGTTAACCCATACATCACAAGATGGGTTGCAAACTGGCTGAGTGACAGAACCCACAGGGTCAGAGTTGCTGGCGCCATGTCAGACTCAAAGCCTGTCACAAGTGGTGTCCCACAGGGCTCAGTCCTGGGCCCACTCTTGTTTGGCATCTACTTTTCCAAGTACAAGCAAACACAGGAGGGTTATGGCTGACAAAGTTTGCAGATGACTGCAAACTGGGAGCCATAGTAGAAAACACATCTGACACAGATATCCTTCAGAAGGGTCTCACAGAAACGGATAACTGGTGCCAGAGCCATGGCCTAAAGTTAAATGCCAAAAATGCATAGTCATACCCTTCGGGAAAAACAAGGTTACCCCTAGCTACCAAATAGGTGGCAATCCACTGAGCACAGAAGAAGTTATCAGGGACCTGGGGACCCAGGTTGATAGTAGTCTGTCATTCGACACCCATGTAGCTAAAGTAGTTAGGAAGTCCTTCTACATTGCCCACCTTATCATGAAGGGATTCTCATCTAGATCAAGGGAGGTCATAGTCTCCCTTTACTCATCACTCATCAGACCAATGATTGAGTACAATGCCCCATTCGAATGTATCTGACCCGACACTTGCAGCAGCTGGAGAGGCCACAAAAGTTCCTCACCAAAAGGATAAAGGGTCTCAAAAATCTGTCCTATGCTGCCCGACTGAAAGAACTCCAGCTCTATTCAGTCGCTACCGCTTGCTCAGAGGTGACCTTTGCCTAACATACAAGGCCATGTCAAACCCAGATTTGATGAATATGCTTCACCTCAAAAATCTAGATCCATCAGAGCCACAAGGGCGGAGACTTAAACCTCGACACGGCTATTAATAGGACGTGCTGGAGAGATAGATTCATCACCCAAAGACTCCCTATGCTGTGGAACAAAATCCCGGTACATGTGAGGCAGAGCACCTCGCTGGCCTTGTTCAAGAGAAATCTTGACCAATGGATGGGAGATCGCAGATATACCCCAGGAATTACCTCAGTGTCACTGCTCGACAGAGGCACAGCAAAATAATGGGTATAGTTCCCCATACTAAAGGGGTGGCGTAAGCCACAAAACAATGGGCTAGGCTTATAAATGCCCTCGGGCAGATAGCCTAGTATGAACCTATGAACCTATGAACCTATGAACATGTTTCCACTATGTTACTGTGGTCATACTAATCATGGAAGATGACCTTGGCATTGTTGCTTTACCAGGCTGTATCAACCCTATCAAGTTTTGCTTATTACCAATGTGTATATTTCTCTTCCTGGTTTAAAGCTGTTAACTGAATATTTTTGTTACTGTTTTTACTTTTCAACATGCAATTATTAATACTTCTTTTTATAGTATGATTGTTGACCTGATAAATAATTAGGATTTTGAAAAAGTAATATCCTGTTTATTATTTACTCTGTTTTCTCATTCATACATGTTAAATTGGTCTGATTGCTTCTGCTAGGGAACCTAGTTGGTATCGCCTATCCCAGGGATCTCATTGTGGCTGTTAGCCCTTTAGGTTCTTTGAAAATATTTTTACTTTTGTTCCACTTCTTGTGGTATCTTTAAACTCCTTTGTTTCAGCACTCAAAAACTACCATCTTTGGAGACTGTTCTGCATTGGCCTATTCTTGGGAGAGGTCTCTCACTGGAGAGGCCTTCAACTACTTCATGCAGTTTCTCTGGTGTCTCTCCTATATACACATCCAAGTAGTGTAAAGCTAGGTGAGGAAACATCAGACTGGGGGGGGGGGGGGCACTGTTTTTTTTTCCTTAGCTGTCTCCTCTCTCCAGTGTACTGATGTTACATTTGTAGACTTGAGTGGGCAATATAGTGTGCCAGATGTGTGCCCTAAGGCAACCACACTTTGCAAAAATTTTACACATGTCTTGCAATCATTCTGAGCCTCACCCTCTCCCATGGCTTTGTGGATTATAATTACACACCAGTATTATCCCATCCTCACCAAATAGGCATTTCTATCTATTTGCCAGGTCCATCTAACACCTGAGATGCTAAATTAATTTGAATGCAATACACGTGTTTGTGTGTATGTGTGATTACATGTGTAGCAGAATGTGTTTGTCTCTGTATGTGTATCTCTGTGTGCTTGCATCTGTGTACATACATCTATTTGTGTTGAATATACCAAAGGTAGTTTTTGTTATGATGCAGTGTTCAATAGTCTGAGGCAGATGGCTGTCATTGCATTGCTGTGCCGTTTGGTATGTAAACCAAAAATCAGTTTGGATTGTTCACTGGAACTGATTGTTGTGCAGTGTAGAAGTTTAATCTTGCCACTATGAATTGCAATGTTGCTGCCCTGAGTCTTTCTGTTTGACTGAGGGCGTGTGTGAAGATGCCATTGTCATTTTGTGGATGAAGCATTGGTGTATGGATTAGTCTCATAGGTTAGTACTAAGCTAACTGCCCTTGCAAGCCATTGTAAGCCTAGCCAATTATCCCTTGTGAGACTCAAACCCTCCACCTTGTGTTTGTAAGGCAAACACCTTAACCATTAGGCCACCCTCCTAACCCATCTTTTGAATGAATGGAAAGTGCAAATGTAAATGCTGTTGGCAGTTTTAGGATTTCGACAGCCTGAGTGTTGATTTTCATCTGTATGAGGCATTCTTCAAGTAACTGCTTCTTGGGGACTTCTTGGTTTAATAATTGCTCGATATTGTTAAAGACCACGGCAGTGAGGGGTTAATCCTCTGAAACTTTCTATCAGATGACTGAGCATAGTTTATTGCATGCAGAGTCTCCATTAATTTATACTGACTGATTTTAATGCTATCTTGCAATGGCTTGTCATTATTTTGGGACAAGTGAAATCTTTTGACCAGTTATTATTTTGGTTGTTTCATCTACAGTTTATTTTGGGGATGGTTCCTACTCGGAATAGCTGTTGATGGCAAATGCTTATGAATGGTTGACAGTTACAGAAAATGATTTACTGTCTGGAACTTGCTTTTAAAGCTTTTGCTTTATGATATGTTTTTTCACCTGCTTGTTTTAATATTCACTTCAGTAATTACGATCCTCTGTACAGCTCTTAAGGACAATTTGTGGCAGATTTATTGCCAGCCTTTATCGGGTATATTCATCTTGGTTTCAGTCACTATGATTGATTATTTAGATTCTTGTTGATGCAAAGTGCTTTACAAAAATCACTCTAATAAAGATGAACTTAAACTATAGTAATTATTTGTCCAATTGTTATATAACTGCTTTGTTTTATTAGTAAAATACTTCTTCTAGCAGCAATTACAAATCCAACATCAAATTGTAGTAACTAGGCTAAGGACCTGTTTTGCCTCAAAATTTTAAAACACATCCAAAGCAACATAACAGATAGCCTATTTTCTAAACAATTGATATTCTAGGGGTGAGAAGGCTGATGCTGCACAAAACTGTTTGGATGAGCCATTATGTTCATGTAATGCTCACCTTGTTGAGCATTATTGCTTGCTTTTGATTGGTCAGATAAATGTCTTTACTTTTGAAAACTATCATGTTTTCTGCCTTTAAGCAGTTATGTAATTACAATAGACTCCCTCTGATCCGGTCTACCTTTAACTGCACTCCTCTTTATCCAGCCATATTTTTGTCAAGATTTTTTTCCTTGAATCACATTTCCTTTGCCAGTTCTAGGAAAAAGTACAGTGCACCGTACTCAGAGACAACATATTACAACATATTGCTTTGCTTTGTTTAGAAAGTACAGTTAAATAAAACCAGTGGTAATCAATACAACATATATATATATATATATATATATATATATATATATATATATATATATATATATATAAAATTTTTAAGTCTGATTTACAAGCTATAAATGCTATTTTGTATACTTTTTTCTGATTAACCAGCCATTCGTTTATCCAGCCTAAGGTCTGGTCCTAGCGAGACCAGATAAGAGAGATTCTGTTGTAGCAATTGAAGGTATGTAAGTAACAGAGATGTATGCTGCTCATTGCAATGATACCCTGTGCTATTTTTGAAAGTATGTGCCTTTAAACAAGATAGGCGTTGCTCATCAAATCATTCCAGAAAAGAAGAATTCATTTTGCCAAGTACTGGCTCACACTGCCTCGCTGGTATATCTTTATATTGTCAATGACAATTAGCGATTGCGTATCTCACTTACCAAAACAAATCACAGTCACCACAGGGGTCAATCAGGGAAGGGAATTTTGCTGCACTTTTATTAAGCAATGTTCTTAAAAGCTCATTACATTTGTGCTTACATTATCTGTCAGTAGCCTTATCAATTACCAAGGGAAAAATGAGTGTGTCATTCAGAAATGATGGTGAATTATTTTTTTTAAATATCTCGTAAAGATGATTGTTCAGACCTTAAAGAAGATGAGGATACATAGAAAATTATATTCTTGTAGCAGACAAGAAGTGTTTGCCCCCCTTGTTCTGTTTATAACCCAACTTAATGGGATTTGTTGTCCATGGGGTCGGGAGGGTGGCCCAATGGTTAAGGTGTTTGCCTTGCAAGCACAAAATGCAGGGTTCGAGTCTCACAAGGGATAATTGGTTAGGCTTAAAATGGCTTGCAAGGGCAGTTAGCTTAGTACTAATCTATGAACCTATGTCCCTACCTACTATGACTTGCTTGTTTCCCATTGTAAGTTCAAGAATGATACTTGAAACTGGAAACATTTAAGTACATTGCTGTACTACATGGTCTTGAGATTTCCATTATTAATGTGTGTGTGTATCTCCATATATACATTGTGGAGGTGTGGGTATGTAGCCAGCACTTCCTTAATTAATTAAAAATATTAGCTCCATGACAAGTTCAAATCTAAAAATATGTAGGAAAGATAGCTAGAGTTCTGTTTAAATGTACCCATTTTAGGTGTAGTGACCTCAGATAATGCATTTTGAAGATAAGCTTAACTGTTTTTTTTTCAGTAGCTGCATCAGCAATGCTCTGTATGCAGAGCTGCCTGCATACCAGTTATGTAGATATATTTTATTTATTTGTATATTATTATTTTGTTCTTTTTTTACTTTATTTTTTTCCAGGGTATGAGGACTGTGAATGACTGTGTCTCTTCATATGACTTTTGAAGTCAACAAACCAAGAAGTATTTTTATATGTTTTTCTTCAGGACTGCATCCCTTCTGTTTAAGCCCATTTAGCCTTTTTCTTCAGAGACATGCACAGTTCATCAGAAAGGTTACTTCTAACTGTACAATGGTACTATAAAAAGACAGGTAGGAAGGAAACAGAGTCCCTGCATACAAGTCATAATCTATGCATACAGATGTACGGGATGCCTTGAGGTGACTCAGCGTTCAAACCAATGTATTTAATATTTTGCTAATCTGGCAAGCAAGCCATACTAGTATGCTCAAGAGACACACTATTTCTAAGAAGCATTTTGGTACCCAGTCAATACACAACTGCATACAACAGCCATATATCCCCGTACATCAGTTAGTATGAAAGTTGAGTATGGTATTTTTGTTTTATTTCATTTTGTTGACTAACCGAGGCTACTAGGCATAAATGCCTATTTTAGGTTCTGCCTGGGAGCACTCAGTGGTAAATAGATTTGTGTAGAACCACAAAGTACAGAAATGACGACTGAGGAAGCAAAGTCTTCACAATTATTTAATTTTTATTTCTGCAAGTTGGGGAGAAGAAATACGCAAGTCCAGTATCTATGTTAAGTTCTGTCAGGACTCAGTGAGAAGCATCAGCTGTAAATCTGTTTATTTCCAAAATGCCTGCTACAAACCTAAAATGTGTATTAAAGTCTATAACGTATGTGCACTTTGTCACTAGCATTTTTATCATCCTCCACATACATATCTAGATATAATGATTTTGAGTATACCTAATCCAAGAATGTCAAGTCCCTAGACTGGTCTGCATTTGGTCTGTCATTGCATAGTACCTGAAATTTAAAGAAAAGTATACTCTCCTTTAAATTACGTGTATGCATACAAGTAAAAAACACACACATATAAGGGTCTGTGAGATTACATGCCTAAGCAGATAATAAACTCAGATTGGCTGGATTGTAGTCAGGGCTGCTTCCATCTATACCACAAGTGAGGCTTGAAAATTCTGTAAAAACAATGCTAGGAACTATTGACATTCATGTGTTTAATTTGCAAACCACAGTAGCATCTTAATTGTAGCACTGTTCAGTTACCTGACCCAAAACACATAATACAGCCATTTTTACAGAACACGTCTTGAATATAATAGTTATTTTTCATAACCAGTTTATTTTTCTTATTTTGCAGATATAAAAAGATACTGTCCTTAATGTTCAAATAATCTTCTTTGCCCATTGTAAAATGTTTCAGTTATGTTTATGTGATTTATATGATATATCTCTCACCAAATATAAATGATAGAGCAGACTTATACACCAGTATTACAGATATATTCAACAGCCTAGCACTTATTAAAACTATATGAGTAAAGAATGCATTCCAACAGCGGGTAACATTTAACTTAAAAGCTCCTATACTAAGAAGAAATAAACCACTAGTACAATCTACAAATGCTAACTTCACTTCTGGCCTATAAATATACAAATACACCGGAGACAAATTTAAACACACAAGAAACTATCTACCCACACACAGACACATGTGTGTGTATATATATATATATATATATATATATATATATATATATATATATATATAGATATATATAGATATATATATATATAAGTTTGGGCAGTTCACCAAAATAGATTTTGCAGCTGATAAATACACTTCTCAAACCAAGTAGCACTGCAAACCCATCACCACTTGTTAAATCCCCTGACACAGAAATTGCTGGTGTTGTATGCAGCTACTTTGGGGGTGATATTCACAAACCTTCTATGCCATGGAGCAGGTTTGATACATCAATGAAATGGCACAATAGTTTAAGGTATCATACACTGCGTTACCCCATTATATATTCACCATGCTTCATACATGGGTACATATGCAAATGATCCCTTTCCCCAGTTGTATGCCATTCAAAAACTAGTAGCAGCTGCTCCTAAATGGGTGACCTATAGAAAAGCAGATCTGTACTAAATGATACCTTTGTACTTGGCACTACCTTGGCAGTACAGAGAGTCCTTTGCTCTGCTACTCTGTTTCATTGTTGACATAGTTAAACAATACAGGAGCACATTAAAAAAACACTCCTCTGTGGCATAATAGGATAAACCCTACCAAAATTGCAACTTCTGTGAAGCAGCACATTTGCTATTATAACTGAGTATGCCATGATCCGTACCCCCAGTGTTTCAGTTGAACTCTTGCCAATCATACCTCAAATAAGACTAGCCATCTTGTTAGCATATTATGGGAAAAACCCCTATTCCACTCTCCTGACTAAGGAGTGATATTTCTTTATGAATTATTTGTTCACATGATGTTGGACCACAATGCACTGGAGAACTTCAAGTTAGCACAGTATACTGTACAGTCCAGTATGCTATACTAGCTACCAATTGTCTGCTGTACTGCATAGCTCTGTCATGCGTACACGGTCTCCAATTACCCCAAGCACAGGAGCACCTGCTATGCAGTAATATGCTAGACACTCTTTTTGTTCCCTGTTTGGTTTTATACTTTCCATCAACCCCAGTGTTCCCATTCGTTGCAGGTTGTACTAGCATATTCTACTTCCCCTGTACTATCTCTTTTCTAAGGTTGGGGACAACTTGGAACCTAAGGGCATCCTGAGTGGTTATGCAGTTGACTGCTTGACTGCTTCTACTGGGGGATTTTTTTTTTTTTCATTTATGATCTACCCCTTGAAAATCCTCCTCCCTCGCATTCACCTGTTATATATGAGAGTTACTTCCCTCTGTGGAGCACACTTCATCTCAGGGAACACCTAGACTAATCAGTCCCCCAGGATAGGTATACCCATCCCTTCCTGCCAACTCTTCAAATGCCTAAGCAACTAATTAAACCCAGGTCACCTGAACCATAGTTAGGGCTTTATCACTTTGTGCCATGGTGCTGCCCATATACTAGGCACTCCTGAGGGACATTTAATAGACAGGGATGTTCTCAGCATGTTCCTGTGCACCACCATCATCCATGTTCATGAATCGATGTGGTTGGCCATGGTGTACAAAACATAGGGAGTAAGATGCATTTACACATTTGTGCACTACATCTACAAATATCATAGCCCACTCACAATGCCAGCTATATCCATGCCACCACCACATTCATCGCAAATACCAAAACTGCAACTACCCTTACAATTCCAGATTTTAAAAAGTCAGTGTTTTTACTAAAAGGCATCTCTTGTTAAAGATCAAAGGGCAAGATTCATCAGTTTCGTATCAGCTGATGTCTAAATTCTTTAACATGGAAGCTACCTCTATTACTATACTCCAATGTAACTAATAAAAAAGATGCACTTGTGAAGATACATTACCCCATATTTGGAAGGAAGTTCATGTTAGACCTCATATACCACTGAACATAGGAGGACCATCAAATAAACCCAATGAGTACTGCCATATAGTGATATGTAACATCATTATTAAAATATTACAGCAAATAATGCATCAGTAACTTGCAGATTATCTAAACAAATACATCTTTGTGATGTGCACAAAACACAGCTTTAAGAAATTGTACTATATAAATACAGCATTGCTAAGTGCTACTGATCATGTTGGTCAGAGTCTGAATACAAGATTACTCTTAGGTTGCCTGATACTTGCCACTCCATTTATCTAGTCAGGCTTATAAACAGAATCAGTAACCTTGGCTTTCACTACAGTACCATAAATCTATTTGAAAATGGATAAATGAGCTCTTTAACAAATTTGACACTAATAAAGGTGTCTCTCAAGGCTCAACACTAAGGCCACTACTTTTAGTATATATGTTAATCCTATGTCCAAGCATAGTGGACAACACAAAAGTGTGCAATACATAGTAACACATCTCTTATCTGTGCTGGTGCAAACTATAATGAAGATATTATACATGAGGACAGACAAGCCTCATCCTTGGTGGCCACAGACTCACTCATCACTATATTCTCCTGTAAAATATAGTCTGGCCAACTGTCAGAGACAGCGTGCACTGTTTTAAGCTAGCCAGTGACTACAAATTATTATAACTGTCCCAAATGCCTTCAATTCAACTACTACAACTTTGTCAAACAGATGGAAAGCTCCAGTCATCACATCAAGCACTCATTGAAATCACCAGAAAAAATAATGTCTACTGTGATGTAGTTTTCAAAAACTACCTATGACAAAATTTAAAGAAACTTCTATCTACACTTACGGGCCTGGAAACATTTAAGAGTTTCAAAAAGAAACTAAGCCACACTGTACATTAGACTTAGTACAACATCATGTAAAATAAAACTTTACATTAAGCTGAAGACTTAAAGTTTGACTAGCAATACACAAACACATTGTACATATTTATGAATGTTGTAAATATAGTGCATGATCATTAAAGTCACCTGCTCTCAATTCAAAATAATTTTTTTCATTTTTTTTCTTTTTCTTTTTTTTTCTCTCTACTGTTGCTGCTACTATTGATTTCAAGCTCCTTTTTATTTTCTCCACTTCTTTACAGTTTCTAATACTTTGACAGAAATTAAACCTATTCCCAAGTCAGAGCATCATTAAAATTCAGATGGCGTTACCTGCATCAGCAACATATTTAAGTATGCTTGAAGATTTGTTTTTATTAACATTGTTGATCTTATTATCTGGGGAACATTATTCCATATTACGTCTCTTTGAGTATGTTAATTTAATATGACTCAGTAAGTGACATACTATAGTCACAAAGAGTACCTATTTTAATCACCAGTGCTGTTTCCCTCCCTTTTCTTCAACTACATTATCTGGATTTCTTGCCTGTTGGTAGTGGATGATTACATGTAATCAGTACTTCTTCAGTTTAATGATTCTCTGTGGTAAATGTTTTCAGTTCTTCTCAACCACATGTATGCTGCAGTGTTTGCCCAATCTGCAATGTAACAGTCTTACCATATTATTGTGCCTGTCAGTGTACAGATCCCACTTCTGTGAGTATGTCACAACCAGCAACTTAATGTGCAACTGCGTCTACTTCTGTACTACAGAACCTAGATTTGTCTGTATTGCCCCTCCCACTTTTTCTATAGATTTTGGAAACCAGTGTGTGGTCAGTCCGCCATCCTGAGCTGCAATTATTAACCTTTCATCTTTCTTCTTAACCATTCATTTGTCAAATCCTGTTCAACATGCAATTCTCTACAACTGCAACTGTAATTGTTTTGTTTTTTGTTGATTTTTTTTTTTGCACTTTCTGCTGCTACCTTGTTTTTTTGTCAGCTTCTAATTTGATTTCTATTCTCGTTTCTTTCTAAAATGCTTCTGTCAATCTGAAAAAAAACACCGCCTTTCTTCTACATGTTTTAGAACCTTCACTATATTGGGATCTCATGGTAATAATTATGTATGCAGTTCCACAATTGAAAAAAAAAAAAAAAAAAAAAAAAAATATATATATATATATATATATATATAGTCAATTTCAAAGAGGGACATATTTTTTATATATTATTTAATAAGCAGGAAGCAGTCATTTTGTTTTCCTGTCAAGCTAATCCAACACTTTTTAAGGCCAGTCGGTCATATCAAAGCTAAAAGTAAGTAAAGAAAGATCAAGCTTATCAGGATGTTAAGACAGGTTTCAATATTAGATTATGGGGGGAATTTAATAAAGCCTATATGGTCTTATTTAACATGTAGGCATCATGGCACACTGCTAACATTAAAGTAAGCAGGTTTTCGATCCAGTAAACAGAGCTGGGTGGCGCGCACACATGTGCCAACACAGAAGTATCCATGGCGTGCAAATCACCTCATAAGCAGGTGAATTTCATGCAAATGAGGGAAGTAGAGTGATCCAGCAAGCAGAGAGGCAGTCCTGCAGACCCTGTGTTGGTGTCCATAGTGTACAAGGAAAAATTCCATGTACAGGATTTTAAACAGACAACAGTAAAAGTGTAGTTAGATGGACAGAAATAGGAGACACAGATATGTGCAAAACTATTCCCCCGTATGTCCAAAAATGTAAGGGAAATAAGTTAAAATAATTTTATTTTTTTTAATGATCTGGTTATGTTTGTGCAGCATGCCACAGTGTGCAAACATACAGTTATGAAAAAAAATAGTGGAAAAAACAAATTTTATAGTATGTGACAGAAATGGAGTATAGGATCCTGCGTGGAGTATCCAAAATGGTGAAATGGTGCTGTTGCTAATGAGTGGAGAGGTAAAGAAAATTATTTCAAATAATTGGAATTTATTTAAGACAGATAGAAAAAATGTTGATATAGTTGGAAAAGTACCTAGGTTTGTGTCTAGGAATGGGTTTAATATGAAGAATGAGATAGAAAAGAAAAAAGGAAATGATAGAGAATTAGGGATCACAGGGGGAACAACTAGTTGTGGCACCTGCAACCAATGTAGATATATTATAAAGGAGCATAGTATTATGTTGGAAGACACAAATCACACAAAAATTAACTTTAAAAAAGGTAATTGTAGGACAAAACATATAGTATACCTGGCCCATTGTACAAAGTGTTCCTGTTATTATATTGGGAAGACTGATAGGTGTCTTCGACAAAGGATATACGACCATTATTATAATATAAAAAGGCAAGATACTAAGAATGCATTATGGAGACATATTGCCCAGGGCATTGGTTGTAATGAGTTTTACTTTGGAATATTGGAAATAGCCAAAGTTAACCCGAGGGGTGGATGTATTAAAAAGAAATTAGGTGAGCTTGAGGCCAGGTGGCAAATCAAACTAAATGCCTCCACTCACCCGGGACTCAATGATCATATATCCATAAAGCCCATTTTGGAGAATTTAGTAAACTAAGGAAGTGAAACTGGTATTAAAAGGGAATATAAAGGTTTATTATAGTTTCATTACACATACCAGATAGAAGTTTCATTAACACTTACTTATAAATGTTAAACTAGTTTAATTTTTGAACTGATTTTAATATATTATTGATATAAGAAACAATAAGGATGGTTTTATAAGAGTATGCACACTGGCACTTTAAACATGTAATTGTTGTTATGACGTGTAACTTCATTGGTTTTTAAAAAAGTATTTAAGCTGTGTAGAATTGTAATAGAACTGTTCTGATGAAGTCTAATTAACTTAGATGAAAGCGCTCAACCGTATTTTTTATTTGTATTAAATAAGTGTTTGAATATACGCTGGTGTTGGTGTGGACGTGTGTATGCTGTGAGGAACAAGCTGCTGAAGTTTTTATTAATTGTCGACTAGTTCCTTATCTTTTGTGCGTGTTTAGCTGTTGCTAATTAGGTATGGCCTGGAACTGTGTAGTTTCCGGGTTGTATGCACAGAACTCTATGCAAATGAGTTGGGTTTACTGAATAGCACACATGGGTATCCCTGTCCACATATCCCTTCTGAGTAGGCACAGAACCATGTTGGTATTCACAGAAGAGGTAGCGGACATCAACGGGGTGTGTGGCTGAGGACTTGTAAGCTCATTGGAGCTCAGCTGAACCAGTTTGTGTGGTGCACCACTGTACTCAGCAGGGGGGTGTATACACTGGCTGCTAAGATTTGTTTACCTTCGGGGCGTGTGTTTCAGTGTTTGCATGGGTGATGCTGTGCTGAGCATGCCCTTTCAGGTGTGTGTGCACAATGAATGCTGAGCTTTGTTTACCTTCAGGACGGTTGTTTCTGCAGGTTTACGTGGCATGCCACAGTGCTGTGTGCATCCAAAAGCCAATGATATATTAATTACTGATTCATTTAAACTAGAGCCATTTAATGTTCTTAATGATGTACTTGGCAAGTGGAATGCATCATAGGTAGCCAATCACATGGCCTACACCTGCAGCAGAGCCCAATAAAGGTTGTATACACCCTACAATCTGATTTCTCCCCCTAGCTCTGCACCAGTGGAGTACAGACTTGGGAATCTTAACTGAAGGATTACTAGAGGCTGCTGCAGATCTGCTATATCTGTATGTGCAAGATGCTTAGGTAAAGCCTGCTTCTGCTGCTGCTCACAATAGGCCTAGACTGAGAAGGAGAAGAGTGTTTAGGCCCAGTTTAACCTTCCAGGCGCTACATGAGCTGGAGATCATAGAGCAATACATGATGGACAGGGACATACTACAACAACTCACTGAGCTATGCCACCCTCAACTCAGACCCAGACCCAACAGAGGGAAACCCATTTCAGTGGACACAAAGGTATGTGTAGCTCTAAGGATACTAGCCACAGGTACTTTCCAAAGACCAACTGGGGACATGATGGGGGTCTCGCAGGCATCAGCATCAAGGGTACTCCACCAGTTTCTGGATGCCATGCTACAACATGCCAGTGAGCACATTTATTTTCCCGTCACCCCTGAGGCAAGGGCCAGCAAAATGCAACACTTCTACCATGTAGCACTCCTCCTAAGGTACTGGGTGCCATAGACTGCACTCATGTACACATCAATGCACCACCAGATGAGGAGGGTAGAATCTACATCAACAGCAAGGGGTATCACTACATCAACTGCCAGGTCGTGTGCAATGCCCAGGGCATTATCATGAATGTGTGTGCTGGCAGCCCTGGCAGTTATCACAACTCCCATATCTGGCATGCATTGCTGCTGTACTAGATGTTTGCTAGGAGAGACATCCTGCATGGCCATTTACTGGGGGATGCTGTCTATGCACTGGAACCGTGAATGATGACACCCATCAAAACTGCACGCACAACCATGGAAGAATGCCATAATGTGGCACATGCACAAACTAGGAACATCATAGAGCATGTGTTTGAGCTGCTGAAGTCATGGTTTGGGTGCTTCGATATATCTGGTCGACCCCTGCAGTACTGTCCAGCCACATGTGCACAGATGTTCACAGTATGTCCCATGCTCACAATATGTTCCTGTGGAAACAGCTGCAGCAGGATCATCAAAGGGAAGGGACACTCAGCTCCCTAGCAGTGCCTAGGTCCCTACAGCCACAGGAGGACTCTGAGGAGGAATGCCCTGAGGATGTCCCTGTAGGCAGATTTAGGTATACCCAGTATTCCCTGGCCTTGGCCAAAAGACAAAGCATAGCACATGCACTGAAAACCTAGGGCCCTAGGGACTGACACCTTACTCCAACTCATATACATATAGTAAAAATGATGCCAGCCAGCCCACACAACGTGTACCTAACCAAAATATGACCTGGTGGTACTACTACAGTGTTATACTAGACTGCAGCGACAGTAGAATGCACATGCATGAAATACAAGCATAATGCAGATAGTAGTTAAATTATATTTCAGTATCACATCTGTGAAGTCAACAAACAACATCAGCTCAAGGAGTGGGTTACCTCACCTGTATACCTTTATTACCTGCTGTCTGTGGATGACAGAACATTATGTGACCAATATTGGCCTAGAGACAGCCTTGAACAGTACTATATGAGTTAACCAATACAATTTGCAGCCATTAGATTATGGTTACAACAGCACAGTCCTGATGTACACCATTTTATTTGGTGTTGTTGGTATTATTTCATGTTTTTATTGAACTACAGTTGACATTATTCATTTATTGTACTACAGCTATAATTCCACATTTATTGCACTACAGAATGTATTGTATATACTTTAATGCAGTGGTTGGTATTGTTTCATGTTTTTATTGCACTACAGTTGGCATTATTCATTTATTGCAATTGCAGCTCTAATTCCACATTTATTACACTAAAAACTTTATTGTATATACTTTAATGCAGTTATTAGAATTATTTCATTTTTTGCACTACAGTTGGCATTATTTATTTATTGCAATACAGCTCTAAGTCTACATTTATTGCACTACAAACTTTACTGTTTATACTTTACTGCAGTTAATGCTTTACTCTTTCTTGCTTATTTCACTAGAGTTAGCATAATACAGCCATACTCACTACACTCACAGCACAACCTGGCCCAGCTCCCAGCATGCAACTTGATATTGTGAGCCCTCTCAGCTGCAGCTGTTGGGAGAGAAGCACACCCTTATGCACACCAGTTTTGCAGACATTCAGATTACATATTGGTAAAACAGAGAAAAAAAGTACTTACATACTTGTGGGGCATTCCCTGCCCTCGATTCTAGGTCCTAGGTGTCCAAGAATCCCCTCTTTTGCTTTTCAGGTCATCAGGTGGTGATGGCACTGCTCATTTGTGCAGGGGATACCAGTAACACTAGTGAGTTCTCTGGCTGGTTCCTGGCCTCCCCATTATACTCCAAGGCCTGGAAGTCACTCTGCAGCAGCCTGTCATAATGGTTTTTCAAGAGGAGCCCAACCATCACCCTGGACTCTAGAATGCCCCAATGCTGCACTGGAAAGCACTCACCTTCACTTTCACCAACACCACCAGCCATATTATACCTTCAGTTGACAGAACTCCAATGGATTCTTCTGTATTCCCACCTATTGGGCTTAATATAGGCTGTTTTTATGCCCTTACACATCATTGGGCAACATTCAAAAAAGCACCATATTGCTTAGTAATGTGCAAATCAGTGCAGCTGAGCTGAGAAGTAGGAAAACTCATAGAACAGTAGTCTTAGCAGAACTTAGTAGTGCACAAACCAGCCAAGCAGTGCTGAGCAGTGTACAAACACTGGCAGCTATTACCAAGTTTATGGATGCCTAGCAGGTCTAAGCCCAGTTGAACACAGCTTAGTAGAGCGCAGCAGGCAATTTTTAAAATTGCATAATATGTTTATCAAAATTAAATGCATATTTTCCCTTCCATGTATTCAAACCCTAGACCTACTTTACATGAAGCCATAACACTACCCATTAAGCTACATGGATATTAAGAAATCCAGTATACCTTCATATATACCACTGAGCAATCTATAAGCTATGCTGCGTACTGCGCCGCACCATGCAAGCATGCTCAGCCACACTTAAACACAACTTTAAATAAATAATCACATCCCATTTCTATTTTTTAGTGAGAACAGCTTGACATTTCTGTGCTTTACACCACACTGCACAAACATGCTTTTTTAAAAAAAAATAAAAATAAAAATAAAACAAAATAACATTGCAGGGAGTCTTATACTCATCTGCAGCCACAGTTAGCACTACACCTCTCCCTACACTGATTCAATAAACATGTTCCTTGGCTCTCCATAGGCAATGTGCCATCATTAATATACATGGTGCGCTGCTGGGGGGGGGACTGTGAACACGAACACGGATACATTCTCTGTAGGCTCTACACGATGCCTACATGGATTTTGTTTAATCCTGGGGTTAGTCTTCTAAAATATTCCTTACTAAGCTTTGTTCTGATTTGCCCATGATGTCTTGATGACCTTTCATCTATTCCCATGTCCCTAGACATTTATATACTCCATCTTGTTCAAGTTCTTTTATATCACATTTCTCTCTCAGGTTGATATTTTCTTGATGTTGCCATTTTCCTGCTATAAATAATTGTTGGTTTTGCCTGTTTATTAGTGCCACATGTCTTCCTATATTCTATGAAAAAGTTTTAACCATTTGCAGTTATGCCTTCAGTTCCTTGTCTGACAAAAGCTAAACAGCTTTAAATCATTCACAAAAAGTAACTGAGATGCCATTTGGCAAGGTTGTTTTCTAATCGTCAGTCTATAGCCATAGTCTAGTGTGCTAAGTAAACAGTTTAATGGGTTAAGGACAAGGCAAAACAGCAGTTGTGGCAAATAATCACCTGGTAATACGCCTCTTTGGATTGTTATCCCTGGAAGAGTACTATGCCATTGATGTTCATTCAGTTGTAAAGTGGTTTGCATCTATTTCATAGCGACTGCTATATAATTTATCCGTTTATGGTATATTTTATAAATATCTAAGAATTTCATAATCTATGAATGTGAAATGCTGCCAAATGCTTTTTTTCCACAATCTATCCATGCCATACAGCTTACAAAAGTTCCTTTATGCCAGCTTCCTGATGTGCCCATTTTTGGAGGCTCCCACACTATGTAGGCACACTGGTATGGCTTATATAAGGGAAGGGGTCTTTCTTTTGGGATAGCACTGCACACAAAGACAGCTCCAATTTCTGCATGCATTTTCTCAGGGATCTTTCTGCTGTTTATCTCCTCTGAGTGGGATGGGGGCAGGCAAGGACCTATCATATTGCAGCTCACAGTAGAGCTTTTCATATCCCTACCTGATGGTGTGCCAATATTATGCCTGTATTCTGTCTGGACAATGAGGTGTGGTCTCTGTGGCTGTGCTCCCCAAGCCCTAAACCATTCATGCCTCCTTGAACAACTTGTACATCTGTCTCAGTGAGCTACTGATCCTCAGCCTCCACAAGGGCTGGATAAATGGTCAACCTACTTTGGCACAGTCCTTCCACCCCATGATAGGTATGACAGCTCTGCCAGTTGCCCAAGCTCACAATCAAACCTGGGTCACCTAGGCCATAATCAGTGCTTTGTTCATTCATGCCACTGTACTGCCTAAGTCCTATTAATTTCAGCTCATGTATGCATTCAGATTTAACTACTCATTAATATTATAACCTCCTTTTTAAATCAAGGCATATTATTAATTATTACACTAATCCAGGCAGCTTTACAGCATGCTCTAATATTAATATCGACTAATATGTTGCAAACCTCCACCTTACTTATCCAGCATAGCAAAGCTGCATCCAACAAAATTACGACTGAATAGCCAATAAGTTTGTCTGTCTATACAAATTATAAAATATATAACATTTGTACACTGCTTTTTATTTATATTATTTGGAGTCCAGAAGTATTATTTGACTTATCTGGCACTAAGTAATTGCATTTTGCATTTAAAGTTGATAAAGTGTGAGATATGTGTGCTTCTTTAATCAAATCTGTTTATTACATTTTATTTATATAATATGGTATGTAAAGGTTCCCTGCTTACTTTCTGTACTGAAGATGTTTTGTCTGGGTTTTCACAAAAATGGCCTAAATCCCAGCTGGACACTCTAGTAAACAAAACTTAAACAAATGCATACATACATACAGACATACATGCATACATGCTCAAATATGATCCTGTAAACAAAATAAAACACATGCATGTATACAAACAGACATACATGCACACATAGATAAATAAACAAACACCCAGTAAATAAAACATAAGCACATGCATGTATACATACAGCCATAGATACATAAATAAGATCCAGTAAATGAAACATCAACACATGCACGCATACATATAGACATATATGCATACATAGATACACAAATGCATAAATAAGACTCAGTAAACCAAACATAAACGCATGCATGCATACATAGACATGTAAATATCATCCAGTAAACAAAATAAAAACACATGCATGTATACAAACAGACATACATGCATACATAGATTAAAAATACCCAGTAAATAATAAGGCCCAGTAAACAAAATATAAACACATGCATGCATACACACATAAATAAGGCCCAGTAAACAAAATATAAACACATGCATGCTTTTTTTTAATTTCTCCAAATCTTTTCAGTTTCTAGTACTGTGACTGGAATGGACTACATTCCTACGTCAAAGTACGATTAAAGTTCATTTAATTAGTGTTGTTTCACTCTTTGATGTCAGCCAGTAGTGCTCTTCCCAGTACCCGCAATGTGCCCAGTAATAACTCATTCTGCAATTTGTATGGAGTTACATGTATTGGTAGCATATCTAAATACGATTGTAGACTCTTCTTTATAAGACCTATCACTCCTACTACTATTGGAACTGTCTGGGTATCCTTCTTCCACATTTCTCTTGTTTCTGCCTGCAAATCCTGATATTTTGTGACTTTGTCTCTCTCTGTACACAAGATACTGTAGTCACTGGGTGTGGCGATTTCAATGATGAATGCTACTTTTGTCTTCTTTTCTTAGACCACTATATCCGGTTTTCTAGCATCTATCTTTTGATCTGTTGATAATGGATGATCCCATGTGATCTACACTTCTTCATTTTCTATGAAGCTTTGTGGCTCATGCTTCCAGTGTTTTTCAGCCACTTCAATACCATAATGTTTGCAACAGTCTTGCCACATTATTATGCTTTTCAATATACAGTCCTTCTGCCATTAGTATGTTGCAACCAGCAACAAGGTGTACAGCTGTCTTCAATTTGAATTTACAAAGCCTACATTTGTCTGTTTCTCCCACATGTTCAATGGACTTTGTAAACCAACGTGTACGCAGCCCACTATCTTGGGCCACCAATGTTAACCTTTCATTTCTTGGTTTGAATTCGTCTCTCCTCATCCATTCCTGCATTCATTCCTGATCAGCATGAGGTTCTTCCAGAAGTTTTCTATACTTGCAACTATATTTATGCATTTTCCACATTTCTTGCCTTCTCATCTGGTCCTTCACCTTATTGTCTTTTTTTTTTTTGTTTTTGGCACATTCAGTTGCTGCCTGATTTTTATCTGCTTCTGGTTTGATTTCCATTCCTGCTTGATGCGATATGCTTTGGCTAGATTAAGCAGAGAAGTCATCTTAGATTTATTCTCCTCATGTTTCAAAACTTTCACTATGTTTGGGTCTTGTGATGTCATCAGACATGTGTGGAGTCCCACAATTGCAGATCTATACATATAATCAGTTTCAAGAAGGCTCAACCCTCCTTCAGAATGGGGAATATATAATCTTGGTATGCACTGATTTTTTTAGAAATTATTTGGTGAGCATGAAGCATCCTTCTTTTTTTCCTATCTAATCTTTCCAGCACATTTTGGGGCCAGCTGATCACTCCAAAACTGTAAGTTAGGACAGGAAGAGCAAATTGGTTTATAGCTTGGATTTTGTTCCTAGATGTCAGTGCTGTTTTCAGGATTAATTTCAGTCTTTTGAAGTACTCCTTACTAAGTTTTATTTCCATTTGTTTGTGTTTTATTGTTGATCCTTCATTAGTTTCCAAATATTTGTACACTCCTTCTTGCTGAAGTTCTTTTATATTGCATTCTTGTCCCAAAATGATGTTTTCCTGGTTTTGCAGTTTTCCTTCTTTAAAGGTTGCTTTTGCACATTTATCAAGACCAAATGACATTCTTAAATCATCTGAAAAAGTTTTGACAACTTGGTTGTGCTTTCAGTTCCTCATCTAATGAGCCATACAGTTTTAAATCACTGACAAAGAGAAGACATCATTGTCCATGTTGGTGTGAATGACCTGAGACGTACCTCCTTGGACTACATGAAAAGGGACATGGAGGAGCTGCCCGATCTTGTAGCCCAGGCAGGAATTACCCTAACCCTGAGTAGCAAATTGCCATCACCCAGAATGATACCACAGTACAAGGACAAAATGATTGACTTCAACAATTGGCTAAGCTTCTGGTGTCATTCTAAGGGGATCCAATATCTGTCTGCCTGGGATGGCATAATCGACAAGCCACGATGCTTTGCCAGAGATGGCCTGCACCTGTCGCCCCTGGGATTCTGGATACTGGCTAAGGATCTAGCCACCCCTATAGTGCCTTTTTTAGGCAAGGTTCAAATGACAAATTCACCACCCTAACAGGTACAGGCAAGAAGAATCTGAGGGTACTGCTACTCAATGCTAGAAGAGAAGTCTAAACCTCAAAATGCACTCTCTCGAGGCACTCCTTAAAATGGAGAACATCGACATCTGTGCAGTGACAGAGACCTGGTTCAAGGCTCCAGAGATTATCGCTGCATTACCAGGCTATAATTCATACCACACCTTTCGGCCACCTAACCTGGACCGAAACACTAAAGGCGGAGGCGTGTCCATATTCATTAAGGATATCCACACCTCCAGGCTAGTTGCTCAGCATAATGCATCCGAGATTATCCAAGTGCAACTAACTCTGGGCAAGACCGCAATCCAAATTGTAGCTTGCTACAGATCCCCCACCATGCCCCAGGATTCCCACTCCTCATTTCTTAATACACTGGAAAATATTAGGGTACAAACTAACACCGTAATAATGGGTGATTTCAACTACCCTACCATTAACTGGGAAAACTAATCATGTACCAACTCTTGTGCTCAACGTTTTCTGGAATTCATAAATTCCAATGCCATGGATCAACTTATCCACACACCCACCAGGGGCAGCAATATCCTAGACCTGGTTATTACCAACATGGGCAACTGGTGCTCCACACCAGAGGTCAATTCCTCATTGGTCAGATCCGACCATAAATTAATCACCCTAGACATCCACATCCCACCCCCCCCCCCCCAATTAGGGAAAACACAGTAAAAATGTCTCCAAAGCCAACTTCACGCTTCTTAAGACAGAAGTGGCAAACTTCACGACACCCATGCTGACGGACAATAGAGGTATGACTGCTGAATCCTACACAAATGCACTTTATAAGCACTTACATGAGTGCATGGATTGTGCAATCCCTAACAGAACCAAGATGCTATCCTCCAAAAAAAGGAAGTCAATCTGGTGGTCCCCTGCCATAAACAAACTCTACAACATAAGAAAGAAACTGTTGCAAAAAAGAGTAAAATCCCATGATTGGATAAAATCCCTGGTCAGCTTCAGTAAGAAGCTGAGATCACTCATAAAATCCTCCAAAGCTAGTTATTTAAACAAAATTGCCACTGGCTCTAAAGACAACCACAAAGCATTCTATAGCTATGTCAAGAATCTCAATGGCAACACTCAGATGCTCTGAGTTACAGCACAATGGCACTAAATATACAGAACTAACGGATATTGCCAACATCCTGGAAGATAGGTTCAGTGCTAACTTTACCCCTCTGTCATCCCCTAAAGGGCCCATCTCTATACCAGAAAAACGCAAAGTTCCTGTAATCACAGCTGCACAGGTAAAAACCACACTATCCAAAGCCAAGAACACAGCATCCGTGGGACCTGACAACATCCCAGGCTGTGTTCTACATGAACTACAGAACGAACTGGCACCCCACCTAAGTACCATGTTCAATCATAGCCTCACCTCAGGCTATGTGCCCACTGAATGGTGCACAGTGACAGTTATCCCACTCCACAAAGGGGGAGCCACCACAGACCCTGGAAACTACCGCCCCATTAGCCTAACGAGCCTGGTCTGCAAGGCTATGGAACGTATCATCATGGAACTTATAAACAATGACATTGGTAATCTCCAAACTCAGGACCCCACCCAGTTTGGGTTTGTAAAAAGCAGATAATGTCTCCTAAACCTGATAGACTTCTTTGAAGCAGTCACCAAAGCTGTAGATGAGGGTAAGGTGGTGCACACAGCCTATCTAGATCTCGCCAAGGCTTTCAACACCATTCCCCACTCTGGAATTATAGATAAACTCACTAAACTAGGTATAAATCCCTATGTCAGAAGATGGGTTGCCAACTGGCTCACTGACAGAACCCACACTGTGAAAGTAGCAGACTCCAAATCCAACTTCAGACCAGTGACAAGTGGAGTACCACAGGGTTCAGTCCTGGGTCCTCTCCTGTTTGGTATCTACGTCTCTAAAGTACAGGCCAACACAGAAGGTCTTTGGCTAATGAAGTTCGCAGATGACTGCAAACTAGGAGCAATAATCAAAACTCCAAAAGATGTGGACGTCCTACAAAAGGGCCTTGCTGAGACAGATGCCTGGTGTCAAAGCCATGGCCTCAAGCTCAATGCCAAAAAGTGCATTGTCATTCCTTTTGGTAAAAACTCAGTACCCATAAACTACCACATAGGTAGTAGTCTACTTAACACTGAAAGTGTGATAAGATACCTTGGGACACAGGTGGGCAGTAGTCTCTCCTTTGATAATCACATCGCCACTGTAGTCAGGAAATCCTTCTATGTGGCACACCTCATCACAAAAGATTTCTCATCCAGGAAAAAAGAGGTAATTTTTCCCCTCTACTCGTCACTCATTAGACCCATTATAGAGTACAATGCCCCTTTTGGTATGTACCTCACACGACATCTACAATAACTGGAAAGGCCACAGAAATACCTCACAAAGAGGATTACTGGCCTCAAAGAGATGCCCTATGCAGACTGTCTCAAAAAACTGCAGCTTTACTCCATTGCTTATCACCTATTTGGAGGCGATCTCTGCCTAACACACAAAGCTATGTCAAAGCCAGAGCTTTTAGACATGTTCCACTTAAAGAAATCCCAATCCCTACGAGCTACACGCTCTAGGGACCTAAACCTCATCACTACAATAAACAGAACATGCTGGAGGGATAGATTCCTGTCCCAGAGACTTCCCATACTCTGGAACAAACTACCTATCTATATCAAACAAAGCTCCTCATTAGCACTCTTCAAGAAAAATCTTGATGATTGGATGGGAGATAGGAAATTCACCCCGGGGATCATTTCTGTGGCTCTGCTCAACAGTGGCACAGGAAAATAATTTTCTTGGGTGGCGAAAGCCAGGGTACCTTTGGCTAGGCTTATATAGGCCCTAGGGCCAATAGCCTAGTACCTACCTATGAACCTAGAAGATGAGAAGTCTTTACACTTAGTTGTTTTGTAGGAACCAAATTATAGCCATGGCCTAAGCTGTTAAGTAGACAGCTTAATGGGTTAAGGGCAAGGCAGAATAGCAGTGGTGACAAACAGTCACCCTGGAATATCCCCCTTTAAATTTTTATCCCTGGAATAATAATGTGTCCTTTATCATGGCTTAATTGCTGGTCTGCCACTGTTTCATGGTCACTGTAGTGTAGTCGATCAGTGTAGGGTGTACCTTATACATTTTTAAGGACTCTTTTAGCCATAGTCAATCTATTTGTTGTCAATCCATGCCATACTTAGATTATTCCCCTTTTTACAGTTCTCCAGTATGACTTTATTTAACAACAAGTGATCCTTTGCTCCATATGACTTTCTTTTATTGCCCTTTTCTTCTACTGCCATAACTGAGTTTTCTTCTAAATGACTATAAACTCTGTTGGCATCAATTCCCATGTATACTTTATATGTCAGCAGAAGGCAAGTTATTGGTCTATAATTTTTAGAGTAGCTTGCAGGTTCACTCTTAGGTAGGAGCAATGTTTTTCCTGTTGTTAACCAGGTGAGTGTCTGTTTAGGGAGCACATATAAATAGTTCTTGTTCTTCTTTCGGCTTTTCCCGGTTAGGGGTCACCACAGCAGAACTCCAGTCTGCTAATGATTGGCAGTAGATTTTTTTACCGGTGCTGAGGTACCAGCTCGATGCCCAACCTTCAACAAAGGCACGCCTATTCTACGCATGTCTTTTGAATGCCACTCGACCACAGGGTGGACATGCAGACTCCACACAAAAGGCGCTCCAGCCAAAAATCGAATGGGAGAACCTCTTGCTGTGAGGCAACAATGCTACCTCTGCACCACCATGGCTTTATAGTTCTTACTCATGCCCAATTCTTCATGCAAAGATGTTAATGCTTTCAGCCAAAAGTTAGGTACTGCATCCGGGCCTGGGGTTTTCCAATTAGAGACTTTTCTTAACGTTTTTTCAATCTGTCTGGCTGTTACTTCATCCGATTTCATATCCTGTATCTTTGAACCACCTCTTTTTCTTTTTTTAACTTCTTCTATCAATTTAGCATTGTTCTTATGTTCCACGGGATCTTCATAGATACTTCACCAAAATGTATCTATTTTTTCTTTTTTTGTAATTTTTTCAGTTCATTTTATCTTATTTCCCAATTCTCTATAAATTTTTTTGGGTCATCAGTAAATTGCTTAATTTTTGTTCTTTTACTTTATATTTATAATTGTATCTTCTAAGTTTTTCTGCCTGTGCTGAAATTTTTAGTTTATTATTTATGATAGTGCATGATAGATCCTGATCTGTTCTAATATTGTGCATTGCTTTTATCACAGCAATCCTTAGTATTTTTTGTTGATCTGTTCCTTCTTCTATAGTCTTTTAACAGTGACACTTCTTCTCTTAACTGCTTGCCTATGTACAGCCATACATGTATACATAGATATTTAAATAAGTGTATGCAGAAGGTCTGAAGCAAAAATATTGAAATCTTCTGAGTCATAAGTCTTTCTACAGTATGAAAAATGCAACTTCAAGAGAATGGTAAAAATATGTGAAGATTTCCAGTATATCTGTGAAAACATGACATAAAATGATATAAAAAAGTGGTGAAAATAAAGAATGTAATGTATAATCATTGTGTTTTATAAATATGTCATAAAGGCATCAGTAAGTTGTAATATTTTAATAAAATATGTTATACATGTTGAACACCCTCAGGTGTGTGTCAATTGCTGGTTCTCAGGATTAAACTAAACAGCTTCTCACATCCACAAGAAATGTTTTACATCATTACTCTTTGTTGCAAAAGAACATTTACTGTTAATAAATGCTTACCTCTTTCTGTTACCTTGGTCTAGTCTTTTGCAAAAGTAATCTTTTTTTTCTGGAATTATTTTGTTCAGCTTTTCTTATGAAATGCAGTAAATAATTCAATGTTTTGTTTTTTTATGTTTACTTTACAAACTTGTTGTGATAAGGTACAAAATATGATTTGCAACATGACAGAGTAACTTCTGATAATTATCAACAGACTAACTTGTTACATATAGTGCCAATGACCTTTACGTCTATGCGTTCAGCAGGTATTGACCTACCTCCTGTTATATTCTGTTGTCAATTGCATATGCTCAGAAAATAAGAGGCATGGTCTTAGGAGTGCCATCATCATGGGCAGTTGATACCTCCCACCACCGACCTGTTTGCCAGCCCAGTAACTTTTTTCAGGTGTCAATCTCCACTACATTTTTTGAGAATTGAGCCATCTCCATCAGCATTATCCCTGTGTCTCCCCCCAACCAGACAGATGTGGGCAGCCTCATCATTCCTTCATGTTTAGCATCAGCTTCACCTCACAGGAACCTGAGCCAGAAATCATGCCACCTGACTCATACTCAGGGCTTTATCAGTGAAGTTGGATTATACAAGTGGATATTGATGGGTTCAAACTTTAAGATGAAGCTAAAAGCATTAACTCTGTGATCTGTATTGACAGATTCCGCTTGCAGTACTTACTCTGAGGATCTTGGATTGTGGTATTCTACAGCACATTGTATCTGACTGCATCTGATAAAAGTAGTTGGGAGCAACAAGATGCTGGGAGATTCAGAAGAGGAGGGTAGAAAATTGAGATAACACTTTATACAGGTTCATGTCTGGATGCACCAAATGAATATTTGGACAGGTACTACTTTCACCAGAGTAACTCTCACATGATTAAATGGATTCTGTAAAGAGTATGGCAAACACAGCAGTATGAAACAGAAACTGAATTCATTCTGAATATGAAAGTCAAACTGTCCACCATATGAGTGACACCTTCTAAAGAAGGCATTGGATTCCTTTCTTCTTCTTCCAGCTTTCACGTTATTTTTTTTTTCAGACAATGACCCATGTACAGTTCATAGGCAGAAAACACTGTAACAGCAGAGAACATACCTACATTTTGAATGTCAACTGTATAATTGGTACTCCTAACACACTGAAACACCCTGGCAAGAGTCGGTCAGTGATCTGAAAAAGAAGACTGAAGTGCATAAAGGCTAAGTAAACAGCTACTAAACTGACTATGAAAAGAAGCAACATCTGTTTTTTTCTGAGGTGATAAGGAAGCATAAGATGTGTTTCATATGGAAATAATGACCACCTCTAAAAGGGTGATAGATTTCCTCCTCACACTTTTAAAGGACCTAAACACGAAAAGCAGGAATATGATTAGACTAAAACTTTAAGAAATGTTTGAAAATTATAAACTGACAGAACACCAGGGGAAAAAAAACAAACTACTCCAGTTTTATATTACAGGCTCAAAGTTGAGAAAGGTAAACAAAAAGAGCCACAGATGTTAAACAGAGAGGACTAGTTCCTGAAATCAAATTCTTGATAATGTGGAAATCAGACCTCACATTCTTAATGAAGTTATTACCAGCAGATCTGCTTCATCTTGAAATCAAAAAGTGTGAAATGGATGCATGCATGGAAAATATGCAATTGTGTTAAATATTTGAATTTGTTAGTTCAGACACTAGTTCAATATATGCATGTCATTACTTATACCAGGGCTCTCTCACTTTTTCTTTACTGACCAAAACAAGCAGACAAGCCTTGTATGTTTAGTATCCTGTAAGAAGTAAACTATTAACTTTATTTGATTAATGGACTGGAAAAAAAAGTTTACCTTTTGCAATCAACTGTTCACTGTTTGAAAAAGTTGATTCATTTTGTATATCCTTGTGTACTGATGAATCTTTAGTATATAAATGGTCAAAATCAGAATCGATATGGGTGGCAACATAAGAATGAGGTGATCATTCATAGGCTTAGAGGTTTTACAGATGGAGGGCAAACAAAGGTTTCTCTAGCTTGCTAGAGGCAATGTGTATCATTTATCACCACTGAGACCGTAGGCAACTGTCTAAAGACAGCAAGCAGAAAAGTGGGACTGCATTCTGGGAACATCGACAGTAAGACGAATGTGTAGTTTGAACTTTCTGTGAAATGCAATGTGAATGATTTTAATTTGAGAATGTTTTGCTGAATATTTATAAAATTAAGAGGATTTCAAATCTCTAGATTAAAATTATGAAACTGGATCCTATGCACGATCATTTAGCAAACCATGATTTATTAATTCACTATTTCCTTTCTGCAGTCAGAAGGTTAAAATATTCATGCTCTGCTTACATATGTGAAGTTAGGTAATGTTTTGCTGATATTCTGAAATACTGTATTGCTCTTATAAAACTTAATCTGTTTTGCAGAACTAAGGAACTGACATTAGATCACTTTGGGTTAATGCAGTTCCACAGCATTTTTGCTTCTTTTGCCCATACAAAGACAAAAAATAATGGGGGACAAAGACCCAAACTAGAGACAGAAACTTGTGACAATAATAGGTTTTGCTTTAACATACATTTTTGAATAATATGAAGTCTCAAACTCAAATGCCTGTTATTATTTAATGACTTCACTTGTCAGTGATTTGCCAGAAAACCACAAATTATATGAGGAACAGACCAAAAAATATGAGGCAAAAATCTGAACAATCTGCAAATATCTGGACAGTTGGCATGATTTTCCCATAAACATCTAAAGCATATCATCAAACATAAACTATGATTAAGTCCAGTAACCTTAGAGAAGCAATATACAAGTTCTATCAGACTTTGTTTTGCAAAAATAACCCTGCAGTTTGTTATATATAAATGGATTTTAAATACTTTGGTCAGTAAGCTATCATTTCTAGATGTTGCCACAAAGGTGGCAACTTTTATATAAGATCTGGAAAAACTGTAAGCGGTTCTCTTATGCTGCTATATCTGTAGATATGTTTTAGGATTTACAAAGAAAATATTGATGTTTAACTAAACATAAGTGTTAGTGGATTTAGTGTCACATCTATTATTTGAAAGCCTAAAAAGTGTAACAAATTGTTAAATATATTGATCAAGTCTTGTTCATTTCAATATTGTAAATGGTGTTTGTACTATATTTCAAGTGAATTATCACAGGTCTGACCACAACATGGCAACCTAATAATTAAAAGTTGAAGCCAGGATGTTTACTTAAAGAATTAATGAAAAACAAAGTATGAGCAGCTAAGAATGATGAAATCAAAGTGAACAAATTTGTCATATACAGATTTTATAACATTATGTTGAGATATTGGTACTTCTAATGCTCGTTGTATTTTGGGCACACATAAGTGTCTCCATTTGAAATTTAAAAATGTATATATGTATATATATGTGTATATATATATATATATATATATATATATATATATATATATATATATGAAGTTTACTATCAAAATCCAGAAATTAACTTCTTTGATTGCCAGAACATTTGATGTATATTTTCAAACTTTTGTTAAATTGAAAGCAAAGTTAGCGAATGCTTAATACCAATATCCGGACAGCAAATGTAGTTCAGTAGTCATTTTTTCCAAAACATTGCATACTAAAAATAAGCATTAACATGTTCTGAAATATTGGCATAAAATGTTTTTATTTTCGACATTTTATTTCAACGGCATAACTAAACACAAAGTGCATTTCCAGATTTTGATAGTAAACAATTTTATATATATATATATATATATATATATATATATATATATATATATATATATATATACTGTGTGTGGAATACATCTTTAAAACTGTATGGTAGATTATGTACGAACTTTACAATTAAATTGTACATAAGAGGCTTATTGACACTTCCCTGATGGGTACTGTCTCCTTGTATCATATGTACACATTAAGACAGCTTAGACATATGCTAGAAATGAAACAGAGGGCCATTCTCTGTGGATTCATAGCACACTCAGGTAAACCTAATGGTTAAGGATTTTTTCCTGACCAGTGAAACAGTCACTGTGACAATATAGCAGGCCTCTCACGATTGAGAAAAAATTGATATTAAGAGAGCATTTTAAATATAAATAAATATTACATAGCTAAATAATAATGAAGACTTTTAATTTGTCCTGTAAGCTTCAAAGCAATAAAAGGGAAGGGTTTTAATACTTTAGACATGGATATACAAGGGTCTATATTAGAACATCGAAGTTTCAAAACTTCGAATGTTCTAATATCAAACCCTATTCAGCGAAAGCTGAAAACATCAAACATACAGAATAGCAAATTTCTTCCTAGGGAAAAAATTTGCTGTTCCAAAACACATACACACAACACAAGCACACCAAACAAACAGTAATCTACGCACATACACCTAAAATATTACAACTAACCCTACACTAAACTATACACACACCACTAACTATCCACTTACCTTAACCCAAATCCTAACCCTAAGGTCAGTCACTATCGCACACTCACCTCACCCGTGCCCTAACCCTAACTCACCTATCCTGCCCTAACCCTCATGTCTACACACTCGCACACTTACCTGACCTGCGCCCTAACCCTAACTCACCTAACCTGTCTTAACCCTCACGTTCACACAATCGCACACATACCTAACCTGCAGCCTAACCCTAACTTACCTAACCTGCACTCAATCGTACACTTACCTGAACCCAACCTGTGACTTTCCACCACAGCGCTGAAAATACCAAAGCAACAGAAACGGGCAACTTAATTCTTTCCCTAGGAAAAATTTGGTTTTCTGTTGCTTTGATATTTTCAGTTTTTGCTGAATAGGGTTCGATATTAGAACATTCAAAGTTTTGAAACTTCGATGTTCTGATATGGACCCGATATACAAGCATATACAACTGTTAGCCATGACTCAGCTGATGTCAGAAGATGACAAAATAGCAGCAACTAACAGCTTATTGCACTAACACAACCTGGATGATGGTGGTACTGTCAGAGACTGCTGCCAACACAAATAAATTCCATGAGGATACCAAACCTGACAGAACCCTTGTGTGTAATGATTATACCAATCTCACCTTCAACATCAATCACAGGTTACCAAGATAAGCCAGCAATCAGCACTGCTCTGTTTTCCTGTCAGTAATTGTCTATGGTTCTGTCATCATACCTGTACATTGGCTAGCCTGTCAGCCAAAAAAAAAAAAACAATAGTAATTTGTTTGCATGTTTTGGGATTATATTCTAGTGCATGTGCAAATGCTTGTCAATCTTTTATATATACAAATCACCTCTTACGGGCATTAGGCTTTTTAACTACATGTATTATGAAAGTCCATGATTTTTTCGCTTTTTAAGTCTTTGCTGATTATATCAATAAAAAGGCTGAAACGTATGTCCACAGCTATTGAGGTTTGGCTTTATTGGCCTGAATGTAACCATAAAGATTTAAAAAGTGAAAAAGTCAGGGGCATTCAGAACCCATATAGCTGAGACACTTGATGTCCTTAAAGGGTCATTGGCAAATATCCCATGGAGCTCCATTACAAGAGGTTTAAGGTATCACGCAGTAGAAACTCTAGCTTTGCTGAGTTATTCTTCCAGTTTTTACTGAATTGCCATGATATTAACACCCAAAATAGAACCTCCCAAAATACAGTCCCCTCCCTTGAAAGTACATATCTAATATAAAATATCTTGATAGTACAGAGTGAAGACCCCTCCCACCCAAAATAAATAAATTACTCCCATTTAACAAAGCATACAACCCTAATACATGGATTTTTAAGTTTAAAATCAAGCACAACTCACAAAATGAATTACTTTTATAAAAGTGCACACCATGGGGTATCTGGCATATGCCTAGCTATGCCCTTTATTAGGACTGATGCATTTTGTTTATCTTTAATGGTTGTATTATGATTAGGTTTGGGTCAGACCTTAGATTTCGGGTTAATGTTATGTCATGGTTAAGGTTAAAGCTGAGGATCGACTTAAGGTTAGGTTCACATTTAAATTTGATTGTTTACATTTAGAGTTGGGTTTGTGTTAGTGTTAAGGTTAGTTTTATGAATTGCATCTTACAAGAAACTTTGGGGCTGTCTGTCATAAGTAATACTGCACATAATTCTATATGCATAATTCTATGTAAAATATCTGTAAAATAATTATATACTTATTTTTGTATACTGAATGTGTTGTCTAGCTTCTCAAATTCCACTAGGTAGTAATTTTGGTACTAACCTATATAACAGTGAACATAAACATCTTATTAGGCTCTAAAATTTTGTTTACCTACAGGTTTTTTTTTTCCAGGCATCAACTCATTATTCAAAATGCTTCTACTGAGAGAATTATTAAAACCTCATCAACTCTTGTTTTGTGAATGATAGGAATATATTCACAGTCCCTGCTTATTAATGTTTCAGTCTATGCCGTACTTCATTATAAATGTATACATTTATTTCCCTTTCTTTATTCATACTGATTTAGTCAGCCTCTACTTTCCTAGTTTTATTATGTTTTAAAATTATATTATTTTCTTTGCATGTCTTTCTACATACCCTTATGCTTAGTGAATGGTGTGTATCTTTTATTATTGTACTTCAGCATCTTCTGGGAATTATGTCTTTTACATTTTCTGTCTTTCTCAATTTGGTTAGTCTGTCCCACAAAAGCTTGCAAACTCTGTAATGGCATTTTGATGTATATCAGTTGTCCTTTTTAAATCCTTCACTGTCTCAGTTTTAGAATTTTTTTCTGATGTAATTATGATTTAAAATTGGGGTATGTCTTAAAACCAAATACATTCTCTTCTGTGAAATTTGACTCCAAAGCAAAATGTTATTGTCAGCTATGACACTGATGGATACTTGTTCACAAATGGCTAATAACTCCCATATTCCAAATCCCCTCTCTGATCCAATCTGATAATTTCAGGTTGAAGGTAGTTGTACAACAAAATGTCATATCTCCCTTTGTAGACATTATAAGCGAAGCATTTAAATCACAAAAAAGTCACCTTAAAACATCACACACACAATTGTAAAACAGTACAAAAATGTATTTGTTGTGGAGCTACTCCTTAAAGTATGGGGCTCTGCATCCACACCTCTGAAGTTGCACAGACACAGAAGAAAACAACATTAAAAAAACTCACGTATCCCTCGTCTTCAACTTTCATTACCTCAGACATTTTACTATGCACCTGAAAAAGCAAATAATGCACTGAGATGTTGACAAAAGAGAACATGACATCATAGCAATGATAACAAATGTAATACATTAATGGATGGCAAACAAAAATCATGCTGCTTAAGATAGCTGCTTTTCAAATGAGTTTTAACATCAGCTGTCTGATTTCTGCTACCTGTGTACATTGAAATTGGACCATATTCTTTACAGAGCCATTTTCTGAAGGTGTGCTATCTTTCAGAGGAGACATAAAATGAAGGTTATATCTCTCTGAGATGTTAGTAGTTTAGGTGGCTGTAAAAGATCCCTGGCACTTATTAAAAAGAATAGATGGTATTTATTGACACTTTGTATGACATATTAACATCACTGAAATTTCAAAGCATTCTATTTGCATATAAAAATATTTACATTGTTACATTTTTGAATTTTCTTTTACCCTTATTCCCCAATCTTATTGCCACAACAAAAATGTTATCTTTTTTTTAACATTTTTTTCAATTCTTACTGCTTATTATATAATAACTTGATACACTGTTTTCAAAACACATAACAAATATACTAATTTTCATCCATTTATTTTGTACATTTTCTATTTATGTACAATATCATATCCCAAATCATATCCTGAAAAATTCTTGTCTAGAAACTATTGCTATATTATCCTAAAATATTGACACTTCTTATAATCTTTGAATAAATGTATTGTAGTCTCCTTCATAGGTAGTTACTAGGTTATTGGCCCTAGAGCCTATACAAGCCTTGCCAAAAAATATTACTAGACTCATTTTCTTACCCAGGTTTGAATGAACATTGCAATATAGCTTGTGTCCTGAAAATGAGGAGCTATAAAAGATAACTCCTTTACCTTTGTCTTACTTCATTTTTCACTTCATTTTATTTTACTTTAACAGTAATTTGTAGTAACATATACTTTTCACTACTTTTAAGACTTACATTTAGCAAGGCTTCCAACTATAGTTGCAGGTAGTGATTTCACTAGATACTTTTTTACAAACACTTTTCTATAAACATTTTTATATGCAGACATGTTATGCATTGTTTTTAGACTGCTTTTATTGTGTATACATTGCTTACACACTTTCAGGCTTTTAATGCACATTTGCTTGGTGTATGTGCGTAACAAACTGCTGATGCATCAATGTTTTATGGTTTCCAACTGTTTTAAAAGTATGAAACTACACACTTTTGAGAATGCTCCTAAACAGAGCTTTCATTCCCTGAATTTACTTTTGCAAGAAATGCTGCTAACACGCCTTCATTGTGATTGCATTACTAATTAAGGCGTGGGTGTGTTGTATAAAAACCTGACTCTGACACTGCATTCTACTTTTGCCTCTGATGAAGCTGTAGTTTTAACCACAGCAAAAACGCTTGTTTTAACAATGAAGTGCGTTAAGGTTCAAGTTTTTTTCCGACTTCAGTGTGGCTTTATATGTGCAAGTGGATTTCAACTTCAGTGTTGCAGCTTGTACTACAAATAGCCTTCACAATAAGGACTTTAACATTTTTTTGGGCTTTATGGTGCTTGTCCGGACTGCTTTTGTGCATTTTACAGCCTTGCCAAAAAGGTACCCTGGCTTTCGCCACCCAAAAAAATTATTTACCTGCGTGCGCCCCTGTCGAGTAGAGGCACAGAACTGATCCCCGGGGTGAATTTCCTATTTCCCATCCAATCATCAAGATTTTTCTTGAAGAGTGCTAATGAGGAGCTTTCTTTGATATAGATAGGTAGTTTTTTCCAGAGTATGGAAAGTCTCTGGGACAGGAATCTATCCCTCCAGCACGTTCTGTTTATTGTGGTGACAAGGTTAAGGTCCCTAGAGTGTGCAGCTTGGAGGGATTGGGATTTCTTTAAGTGCAGCATGTTCAACAACTCTTGGTTTGACATAGCTTTGTATGTTAGGCAGAGATCTCCTCTGAGTAGGCAATATGTGATGGAGTAAAGCTGGAGTTTTTTTAGATAGTCTTGTAGGGCATCTGTTTGAGGCTGGTAATCCTCTTTATGAGGTATTTCTGTTGCCTTTCCAGTTGTTGTAGATGTCTTGTGAGGTACATGCCAAAAAGGGCGTTGTACTCTATAATGGGTCTAATGAGTGATGAGTAGAGGGGAACAATGACCTCTTTTTTTCCTGGATGAGAAACCTTTTGTGATGAGGTGTGCCATGTAGAAGGATTTCCTGACTACTGTGGTGATGTGATTATCAAGGGAGAGACTATTGTCCACCTGTGTCCCAAGGTTTCTGATCACAGTTTCGGTGTTACGTAGACTACCACTTATGCGGTAGTTCATGGGTACAGAGGTTTTACCAAAAGGGATGTCATTGCACGTTTTGGCATTGAGCTTGAGGCCATGGCTTTGACATCAGGCATCTGTCTCAGTGAGCCCCTTTTGTAGGATGTCCACATTGTTAGGAATTTTGATTATGGCTCCTAGTTTGGAGTCATCTGCATACTCCATTAGCCAAAGACCTTCAGTGTTAGCCTGTACTTCAGAGAAGTAGACACCAAACAGGAGAGGACCCAGGAATGAACCCTGTGGTACTCAACTTGTCACTGGTCTAAAGTCAGATTTGGAGTCTGCTACTTTCACAGTGTGGGTTCTGTCCATGAGCCAGTTGGCAACCCATCTTGTGACATAGGGATTTATACCTAGTTTAGTGAGTTTATCTATAATTCCAGAGTTGGGGATGGTGTCGAAAGCCTTGGTGAGATCTAGATAAGCTGTGTGAACCACCTTACCCTCATCTACGACTTTAGTGACTGCTACAAAGAAGTCTATCAGGTTTAGGAGTCATAATCTGCCTTTGACAAACCTGAACTAGGTGGGGTCCAGAGTTTGGAGATTACCAATGTCTTTGTTTATAAGTTCCATGATGATAAGTTTCATGGCCTTGCAGACCAGGCTCATCAGGCTAATGGGGTGGTAGTTCCTGGGGTCCGTGGTGGATCCCCCTTTGTGGAGTGGAATAACCGTTGCTGTGTTCCATTCAGTGGGCACAAAGCCTGAGGTGAGGCTTTGATTGAACATGGTACTTTGGTGGGGTGCCAGTTCATTCTGTAGTTCATGTAGAATGCAGCCTGGGATGTTGTCAGATCCCATGGATGCTGTGTTCTTGGCTTTGGAGAGTGTGTTTTTTACCTGTGCAGCAGTGATTACAGGAACTTTGCATTCTTCTGGTATAGAGATGAGCCCTTTAGGGGGTGAGAGGGGGGTAAAGTTAGCACTGAACCTACCTGCCAGGATGTTGGCAACATCAGTTGGTTCTGTATATTTAGTGCCATTATGCTGTAACTCAGAACAGATCTCAGTGTTGCCATTGAGATTCTTGACGTAGCTATAGAATGCTTTGTGGTTGACTTTAGAAACAGTGGTGATTTTGTTTTCATAACTAGGTTTGGAGGATTTTATGAGGGATCTTAGCTTCTTACTGACCAGGGAGTTCCTCCAATCATGGGATTTTACAGTTTCTTTCTTCTGTTGTAGAGTTTATGGCAGGGGACCACCAGATTGGCTTCCTTTTTTGGTGGATAGCATCTTGGTTCTGTTAGGGATAGCATGATCCATGCACTCGTGTAAGTGCCTATAAAGTGCATTTGTGTAGGTAGGATTCAGCAGTTGTACCTCTATTGTCTGTCTGCATGGGTGTTGTGAAGTTTGCTACTTCTGTCTTAAGAAGCATGAAGTTAGGTATGGAGAAAGTTTTTACTGTGGTTTCCCTAATGGTGGGTGGGGGTGGGATGTGGATGTCTAGGGTGATTAGCTTGCGGTCGGATCTGACCAACAAGGAATTGACCTCTGGTGTGGAACACCGGTCTCAGATGTTGGTAATGACCAGGTCTAGGATATTGCTGCCCCTGGTGGGGCTGTGGATAAGTTGATCCAAGGTGTTGGAATTTATGAATTCTAGAAAATGTTGAGCAAAAGAGTTGGTACATGAGCAGTTTTCTCAGTTAATGGTGGGGTAGTTGAAATTGCCCATTATTAGGGTGTTAGGCTGTACCCTAATATTTTCCAGTGTATCAAGAAATGAGGAGTGGGAATCCTGGGGCATGGTGGGGGATCTGTAGCAAGGTACAATTTGGATTGTGATCTTGCCCAGTGTTAGTTGCACTTGGATAATCTCGGATGCATTATGCTGAGCAACTAGCCTGGAGGTGTGGACATCCTTAAGGAATATGGACAAGCCTCCATCTTTAGTGTTTTGGTCCAGTTCAGGTGGCTGAAAGTGTGGTATGAATTATAGCCTGGTAATAGATCTCTAGAGCCTTCAACCAGGTCTCTGTCACTGCACAGATGTCAATGTTCTCCATTTTAAAGAATGCCTCGAGTGAGTGCATTTTGAGGTTGAGACTTCTAGCACTGAGTAGCATTACCAACAGATTTTGCTTGCTTGTACCTGTTATTCTAGTGAATTTGTCATTTGAGCCTTGCCTAAAAAAGGCACCATAGGGGTGACAAGAGCCTTAGCCAGTATCTGGAATCCCAAGGGCTACAGGTGCAGGCCATCTCTGGCAAAGCATCGTGGTTTGTCAATCATGTCATCCCAGGAAGACAGATACTGGATTCCCTTAGAATGACACCAGAAGATTAGCCAATTGTTGAAGTAAATCATTTTGTCCTTGTACTGTGGCATCATTCTGGGTGATGGCAATTTGCTACTCAGGGCTAGGGTAATACCTGCTTGGGCTACAAGATCAGACAGCTCTTCCATGTCTCTTTCCATGTAGTCCAGGGAGGTACATTTCAGGTCATTCCCACCAACATGGACAATGACAGAGTCATATTTGTACTTGTTGTGGAGTGACCTGAGTGCTTGAGTTATGTGGTAGATCCTGGCACCAGACAGGCAGCTGACAGTAACTTTCTCCTTGTTTAGCCTGGAATTACCCCATTTTTGGAACAGACTACAATTGAAACAGAGCTCTTCCCTAAGCCTTTTCAAATTAAATTTGGACCAATGGATGGGAAATCACAAATTCACCCCTGACTTGTCTCCTTTGGACCATATGGATAGGGGTAGCTTACAGATGTCCTAAGGCACAATATATACTAAAGCCATTCTAGTCCATGGGCATTGATATTTTTTGAAAATAGGGGCATGAATGGCTAGGCATAAAATGGCTCCAAGCCCATTAGCCGAGTGATCTCCTACAGTACTGTGAACATTTCACCAGCCTGCCTAATGTACAGGCAGGTTATACTCTTAACAATAACATCTCATCTCCTATTCCTATCCATTTTATTATTCAGTTTATTCATCTCCTGAAAACTGATCTCAGATATAGACAGCTGACACCTGCCAGACATCTAAAAATTGAAACCAAATGTCATTAATTATAATAATTGCGTATTTTTTTTTTTTGTAATAGCTGTTTATGAGGCTCAGAGTGCCACAGAGCTGAGCGGTGCTCATACATACATAGCTGACAGACATCTAAAAATATAAACGGGATATAATTAACTATTTCTGGGTATATTTAAGTGTGTTTACATGATACGATGCAGTGCTTAGCAATGTTAACAGGTAGTCCAGTAGTATATGTGAAGGTATACTAGTTTTCATAATATCCAATTAGCTAAATGGGCAGAGTTAGAGCCTAATGCTTAGTAGGTCCTGGGTTCGAGTCTGTAGCACTCATAAGATGTCTGTAATTTAATTTATAATAAATGTTTAATTTTAAAAACAAATTTGTGAAATATGGCACTGCTGTGCTGTGCTGAGTACTGCTTAAACATGTTAATGGCTACTGCTGTTTATATGGTGCTAAGCTTAGCTAAAACCTGGGTTATGCAAGTTTTCACACTGATTAGTTGGTTTGAACACTGCTAAGTGACGTGGCGCATTTTTGAAGGCACATTTTTGAATGTTGCTCAATGATGTGTAGGGGTGGGAAAACAGACTATAAATAAGCACAATGGGGGGAATTCTGCACCATTCTTTGGAGTCTAATCAACTGTTGATATGGTGGGCAATGCTGGTAAAGGTGCATGCTTTCAGGTGCCGAGATGCAATGTTCAAGAGTCCAGGGTGTTTGTTGGGCTCCTGGTAAAACATTATGAACCCAGGCTGATGCAGGGAGGTTTCCAGGGCTCAGAATGTAATGCAGAGGCCTGGGACCTCTTGGCCAGGGAACTTACCATTGCTACTGGTATCTCCCACACTGGTGAGCAGTGTCATCACCATTTTGATGACCTGAAGATGAGAAAGAAGGGAATCTTGGACACCTGGTGCCCTAGAAATATGTAAGTATGTTTTCCACTGTTTTATCAAATTGCAAACTGAATGTCTGTAAAACTGGTATGCATAAGGGTGTGCTTCTTTTCCAACAGCTGCAGGTGAGAGGGCTTACAATGTTGAGTCCATGCCGGGTGCCTGGCCAGGTTGCACCATGAGTGTGGTAAGTATAGGTTTAGTATGCTAACTGTAGTCCAATAAGCAGGAAAGAATAAAGCATTTACTGCAAAAAAGTATACACAACAAAAACTGTAGTGCAATAAATGAGCAAGTAGAACTGTAGTGCAATAAATAGCCAATTAGAGTTGTAGTGCAAGAAATTAACAATAATAACTGTATTGCAATAAACAATAAACAATACCAATAACAGTAAACAAAATGGTGTACAGCAGGATTGTGTCATAACCATTGCAGTAGAGCTGCATATATTACTTGTCTATGGTAAGGTTGCCGCAGTTAAATTTAACACTGTCTCCAGGACAATATCAGTCACATAATACTCTCTGTTCCTCCTTCTCCATGTAATAATGGTATATGGGTGAGATAGCCCACTCTATGGTCAGATATTGTGTGTGGATTTCACAGACATTTATCAGCAATACCAATAAAGTTTTAGGCACCATTGTTGATACCTAAAGAATTCTGTTTTAATGAATGAATACATTATGGCTGTATTTCATGCATGTGTGTTCTACTGTCACTGCAGTTAACTAAAACACTACAATAGTTCTAGAATGCAAAACAAATTCAGTCATATAATGCTCTCATTTTCTTCCACTCCAGGAACAAAAAGTATGTGGTTGAGGTAGCCCATGTTATGAGCAGATATGATTGTGTTTACATTTCACAGACACTTAGCAGCAATACCAATAAAGTGTTAAGCAGCATTGTTGATACCTAAATAAATCTGTCTATCTCCAGTATGGCAGTATTCCTTGCATGTCTGTACTAATTTGCTGTAGTCAATTGTTACATTTTTTGCAGATGTCCCCTGCAGTCACAACTATTGGGTTCTATTCCCATGCCTGTCAACTAAGGCATGACAGATGTCTAGTTTATGTACTATACACAAACATGCCTCTCAAGTGTCATGATTTCTCATAATGTAATTAAAACTTCCTAATCTGTCTGTCACAGGATTACCAGAAAAATAATTATCTGGAATGCAATGTATTACCAAATCCACTTACAAAACACCTTGGTAGTTATAGAAGTCCACATTATGTGAAAGTGTTCTGTGTAGCTGTGTACCTGCATTTGATATGGCTTGACCCATACTGACCCATGCTAACAGCTTGAGAGGTATGCAAGTGCTACATCAGCTATATGAGAATTGTAGTCACTGCACTCAAAACCGACACTACACACATGTAGTGTATTTATTATCAGCGTTATCAGGGATATAGTCTGCATTGTTAGTAATGGAATGTTTCTCTCTCTCTTCCCACCCTTTATCTTCATTTATTTATTATTATGATTTAATATTAACATATTTGTTTAACTATATTTTGGTAAACTGTGATTTATTATTGTTATGTTTTATTATGATTCAATATTAACATATTTTGTTAAACTGTTTTGTTGGCCATATGGTTTAATTCTTACTGCCATTCTGTTAACATACTGACTGTTATGTTACTTAATGTTGTGTTACACATAATATGCATTAATATGTATTTGGAATAATAAATATGATGCTCCATTCTGTTAATACTAAATGTGGTTTGGTTATTACTAACCTTAACTTATTGCTATACCTCATTTACCACAGCACAAAAAGGTAGGCTGGTTCCGGCTGATCCGCCTACCTTGCCTCATCTGGCTGTGGCACCAGGTCCTAACATGTCTGGTACCCAGACTGGTGGTTCCCCCTCACCACTTTCCTATCTCCCCATTTTTCTTTTCTTTATATTTTTTAGCGCGCCGTTCCATAGCATTCCATGTCACTTAGCTTCTCTAAGCTCAGCTTAGTAGAGCTATACTGACTATATGTGTTTTTAAAATTGTATTATACACTTACAAAATAAACACCTGTCCCATATTTTGAACCCAAGACCATCACACCTGCAGACTACTGCATTAATCTGCCACTCCACACAACTCTTAATTAAAAACAGGTGGTTTAAACAAAACATAGTAATTGCCAGTTATAGTCATTAAGCATGTTTCAGCGGAGCTGCATGCCACACCCTGCCTTGCAAACTTGATTAAAAAGTAATGGAAAAAAATGGGAGTATAACTTTGGTTCTGGTGCAATAGTACACCACTAGAAAGCCAAAGACATAATAATGGATGTAAGTGAGGCCTGTGATCACAGCTAATGTGCCCTTTTATCTGCAACATATAGAAAAACACTTGCTAAGGCATTAATGGCAAAATACATGTTCAACTGGGACCCTGGTGCAGAAATACATCCATATAAAGCCATGCACACACTGATGGTTGTAGAAAATGTTTGTCACAGCCTCTATGTGTGCACATATATCTTGCAAATACACCTGCTGTAGCAGTGAGTCAGTAACTCAGTCTGTTAAATGCCTTGCAAACGTGCATTTTGCCACACACATTCCTGGGTTCAAATCCAGTGATTTGTAGCAGTGGAATTATAGTATTGTTATATTTATCCCCATGTTGCTCAAGGACACAACAAACATGTGGCCTAGTACTCTGTTAGTGATACTGTTGCCTAACATACTTACCTTAAACACATGCCTTAATTGGGCTGGAAAAGGTAGCCTCATTCTGGCTCTGCCTCTACAACAACACAGCTTCCACAGTTACTCCTACAGCTTGTTGTCCTCCAAAGTGTACACACTCTCTACCTATGCCTAGTACCTGCAGCAGCAGCTTAAGCCTGTAGCTCACCCATTTCTATGTAAAAGTTGCTGCTACAGACCTACCCTCTGCAATGAAGTAGTCTCCTCACCCCAGTAATGTCCAGCATAACATATCAGAAAGGGCCCCTAATCTACATGAAGGCCTTATATATATTATACTTTGGTTATATGTGATTGGCTGATGTTAGTGCAAATCAGCTGTGTTGACTGCAATTGCATTTCAGAACCATAGATTGGTTAAGAGTCAATCACCTGCTGATGAGAAGCATGTTAAAAAGGCAAGCAGCTGGCTATGGGGAACCAGTTTGTATGAGACTTTCCTCACACAGAACATGTGTATGCAAAATATTAACTATCAGCACATATCAGCTGAGGAGTACTGCACACCATCAGGTATGTAACCATTTTGTTTACATCAAGATGCGGATGTGTGAATATACTTACAGGGAATAGGGATCACAGCAATAATCCATTCTTAGAACTGTGATAATGACATGTCAGTGTTCTCCAGATTTGTTACACATACAGAGACTGTGCAATACCTCAAAGGTGGAATGTATATTGTCAGTGTGGCACACTGGACTCATGGGACTCCCCCTTTACAGTGGTTGTAATCACATACTGGTATTTGTTTGGCACAGTTTGTTTGTTTGTGTCTTTCAGCTTTTTCCCAGTTAGGGGTCGCCACAGCGGAACTCCTGTCCGCTAATGATTGGTAGTGGATTTTTACGTACTGAGTTACCAGCCCTGACGCACAACCTTCAATGAAGGCACACCCCATTCACGTATGCCTCCACACAGAAGACACTCTAGCTGAGAATCGAATGGGACACCGTCTTGCTATGAGGCGACAACGCTACTGCAGCACCACCACCACAGTCTATTTGTTTGGCACAGTTGTTTTCACATATTATCAGGGGGGGTTGGCCCTTGTGGACACATTGCAATAGACTCAAGTGTCAGCCATATGATCATACAGCAGTATCTGTCATGGCACACACAAGAATACCTGACTATCAATAGTATTCTACTTGTATCCACATGCTTAATATGTTTCCACACTGTGGAATATGACATGTAATCAAGCAGTGGATATTACCAGATATTCTGTCCCTGCTGTATCTCTACAAGGTGTACTTCCACTTATGTGATTCTGACACGTGTTCCCATGTTGTTGTCTTTCAGGAAATATGTATGCACGACACCATGCAGTTTTCACAGATGCAGAAAATGAGTTGATACTTATAGGGCTCTGCCAGCACCATAAAGTCCTACTGTCCAGGGGGGAGGCACAACAAGGAACAGCGGGAGGCATTGTGGGCTGACCTTGTCCATGATGTCAATGCCACAGGTCATCAGAGCAGGACATGTGAGCAGGTGCAACACCATACAATGGACATGATCAATGCTGCATGCAGAAGAGCTGCAGCTGTAGCCTGGGATCATGGCATTACCGGTGGAGGGCCTGCAGCAGAACATCCAGTCTCAGCCACAGATGAAACAAAAAATAAACACACACTGCTAAAGGTAGTCTTGCCAAAAAAGAACCAAAGTAGAAAACAATGCAGATGTACCACCATAGACATTATAAAATCTGAGATTTAATAAAACTCTTAAAAGACAAAACAAACTAAGAGACCATAGGATAAGCGCTTTTGGTAAAACTTTCTTCAGATCCTTTATTCACTCCTATCAAGGCAAAACTTTTAAACAGTGTTCAAAAATCATGCTGCTCAGGGGTGGTTCCTCTTCCATGGCTAATGGAGACAGGTCCTTTTGGTGGTAGTCCTCCAAAGTTACAAGTGGCAGGAATAAGTTCTGCTTATTCCCTCTTCCTGTTTCTACTTTTTATATTTATGCTCCATTCTTTCAGAGTGGGTTTTAGAGGTACCATTCCATTAAGGCCTGGTGATTTATCTGCTCTCAGTTTCACTGCTGAATCTGTCCCAGAGTGTGACATCCCTCTTCTGCCATCATTGTCATGGCACATCGTCAGTATGCCCGCACAAACCCAGTCCATGGAGACCACAGATATTCGGCAGTCAGAGGATGGTGACATTGAACAGGAAAGTGTGGTGACTATGGCTCCGGTGAGTGTAGACACTGGCCATAGCCAGAGAGCTAGTGAGGTCCCGCACAGGCGGATTGACAGGGGTGTTTATAAGAGGCCTTCTGTCCATTCACCACCTATTCCAGGTGTCACATCACAGGTTACTAGTTGCATGTTTCAGGCTGTTATGGAGGCACAGGCACATTCTAAACAGAACACCAGACATATGCTTAGGATTATGGATGCAGCGCAGTCTGACATCTGTGACTGCCTCAACCCCATTGGGGATACCCTGGATCAGTTCACTGATGCAGTGGACAGAATGTGGGCTGATACAGTTTCTGTCTTGGACCACACATTGCCTGTGCTGGAACATGTCATTGGAGTTGAGCTTTGGACTCGTGGATGTAGGTCAGCAACCCCAGCTGCAGAGAATTCACGTGGCCGTGCACAATCACGCTCCCATAGTGGCACTATATCCAGTGCTACAGAAGGGAGTGTGCTGTCACACCATGACATGGCAGGCCATGGATTCATGGTCCTGGTCATTCCTATGGGGGACACAGTCCCAGCAGACAACAGTCACCATCAGGTACTAGCACCACTTTTGACCTTGGGCATGGAGGTGCCAGTGCAACTCCTGGCAGAGCCATTTTCCGTGTTTGGGGCCAGAGATGGTGAACTGTCAATAATATTATGGATGGTCCAAAGCTGTCCAACATACACACATGTAGGGTTAGCACTGAGCTTGACTTTGTACATGCACACACTCACACACCATTGTCAAATACAGGTCACCTACAGACACACACAGCACCTTTCCATGGTCTATCTTACCTGCTTCCCTTCCTAACTCACACACATGCTGTCAACCGTTTGGGTCAGCCTTATCTCCAGACCACCACACAACACTTGTGCCACATCCCTGTCATCCTCGCCATCAATGCAGGGAAATGAAGCTATATGTCTGATGCACAGGGTGACTATATTAGTTAACATGTACTTGTGTATGCAGTGTTGTTTTGCCATGCCACTTTATAGTGGTTAATGACAGATACTGCATGCTGGTATTTTTCAGGTGTATGCCATATACATTTATGTACCTTATGTTTTATGGTGCTGTAATGGCTTTATAGTTACATGATGATAGGTGTGTCACGGACTTGTTTCTGTTTCTATTCAGGAGTCTGTTGGGATAACCTGTGGATACACAGTGGCAATAACACAGCACAGGATGGCATGTCAGCACAGAAGAAATATGTCTTCAACAAGGTACAGCACTACAAGTGCATGACTTCATAGGTTCGTATGTGTATAACAGGCTAACAAGGACAATGGTGGCATTTAGTGTACTCTTGCATCCCTAATCTGTGAACAGGTCTGCTACCCTTGAAAAGTGTCACCAAGGTTTTGGCAACTCACACACCTACAAGCTGTGGTGATGGCGATGACCCATCTACAAATATCCTGTGCCCAGTACAGACAGTTGCCTGACACCAGTTATGATTGTTGTTTTCTGCATCCCATTGTGTAACCTGCACATGATGTGTGTCACAGCAGATGTGTGCTTCACATGCATGGGAAGCCTGTTTCATGTTGGGTGTACTGTCTGTGTTACATCCTTTCTCTGCAGCATGTACTATGTATACCACAGTGATGTTGTAGGGGTGTAGAACAGGTGAGACGTGTTAGTCCTGTCATGGATACGTGGGAGGTACACAGTGGGATCCAAAACCTCCCTGTATGGAGCCATACACATCCCCTCCAAAGCATTTAGGAAACAGTCTACACACATACGGTTGTGACACAGACTGCATAGGACATGTTATTTACACTGTGTATTAGTGTACCATGGAACCTGTGTGGCTGCTACAGTTGTATGATATGCCTGTGTAGTGACATAAAAAGGGTGCCATTGCACACAATGACAGGTGTGATGACTGCCACATTCAGTATAGCAGTGACAGTTTGGGATTTACATCCCAAACCTGTCAGTATATGTTGTAGAACAGTGAATGCATCCCCACATCTTACCGATCAGTGAAAGTCAAAGGCTACATTACTGTCTGTGTCCATTACCCAATGTGTAATCACTCAACTGTGTGCAGTGTGTAGATACTACAATATTTTGCAAGGGTGGATAATTTCCCACAGGACTGTATGAGCACATCCCACTCATGCATGAATCGTGCCATTCCAAATAGAACCAAGATGTTCTCTTCCATAAAAAGGAAGCCAATCTGGTGGTCCCCTGCCATAAACAAACTTTACAACAAAAGGAAGAAACTGTTGCAGAAAAGAGGAAAATCCCAGGATGCAAAAAGCTCCCTTACCAGCCTCAGTAAGAAGCTGAGATCCCTCATAAAATCCTCCAAAGCTACTTGTGAAAATAAAATTGCCAAAGATTCCAAAGACAACCACAAGGCATTCTCTAACTTTGTCAAACATCTAAATGGCAATGCTCAGATCTCCTCTGAGTTATAACAGAATGGCATTAAATATACTGATCCCAAGGATATTGCCAATATCCTGGCAGATCAATTCAGTGCCAACTTCACTCCCCTCTCATCCCCTAAATGGCCCATCTCAACACCAGAAGATTGCCAAATTCCGGTAATAATGGCCACACAGGTAAAAAATGCACTCTCCAAAGCTAAGAATACAGCATCCATGGGACCAGATGACATCCCGGGCTGTGTATTACATGAACTACAAAATTAACTGGCACCTCACTTAAGTGTCATGTTTAATCATAGCCTAACCTCAGGCTTCGTGCCCACTGAGTGGTACACAGCTACAGTTATCCCACTCCACAAGGGGGGATCTACCTTGGATCCCGGGAAGTACCACCCCATCAGTCTGACGAGCCTGATCTGCAAGGCCATGGAGCCTATTATCATGGAACTTATAAATAAAGACATTGGCAACCTTCAAACACTGAACCCCACCCAGTTTGGGTTCATGAAGGGCCGATTGTGTCTTCTGAACCTGATTGACTTCTTTGAATCAGTCTCCAGAGTCGTGGACGAGGGTAAGGCAGTCCACACAGCCTATCTGGACCTTGCCAAAGCCTTTAGCACCATCCCCCACTTTGGAATCATAGATAGACTTGTTAAGCTGGGCATTAATCCCTACATCACTTGATGGGTTGCCAAGTGGCTTACTGACAGAACCCACACTGTAAAAGTAGCCGACTCCAAATCCATCTCCAGACAAGTGACAAGTGGAGTACCTTAGGGTTCAGTCCTGGGACCGCTCTTGTTTGGCATCTACTTCTCTGAAGTACACGCCAACACTAAGGGACTCTGGCTAACAAAGTTCGCAGATGACTGCAAACTGGGAGCCATTATTGAATCCCCAAATGATGTGGAAACTCTACAAAAGGGCCTTACAGTAACAGATGCTTGATACCAGAGCCATGGGCTCAAACTCAATGCCAGGAAATGTATAGTTATCCCCTTTGGGAAACAAACATGTACCCATGAATTACCACATAGGTGGCAGTACACTAAACACTGAAAGTGTGATAAGAGACTTAGGGACACAGGTGGACAGTGGTCTCACCTTCGATAACCACATTGCCACAACAGTCAGGATATCCTTCTATGTGGCACACCTCATCACTAAGGGCTTTTCATCCAGGAAAAAGGAGGTCATTGTCCCACTGTACTCATCCCTCATTAGACCCATTACAGAATACAATGCCCCGTTTGGTATATACCTCTCAAGACATATGCAGCAACTGGAAAGGCAGCAGAAATACTTCACTAAAAGAATCACAGGCCTAAAGCAGATGCCCTACACTGACCGCCTTAAAAAACTCCAGCTATACTCTTTCACATATCTACTCTGAGGCAATCTCTGCTTAACATACAAGGCCATGTCAAACCCAGAGCTGTTGGACATGCTACACGTAAAGAAATCCCAATCTGTCAGAGCCACATGCTCCAGGGATCTAAACCTTGTCATCACAATAAACAAAGTATGCTGGAGGGATATGTTCTTGACCCAGAGACTCCCCAGACTCTGGAATAGACTGCCCATACATGTCAAGCAGAGTGCCTCTTTGGCCCTCTTCAAAAGGAACCTTGACGATTGAATGGGAGAAAGGAAATTCACCCCAGGGATCACGTTAGTCACCCTGCTAGACAGGGGTCCAGGGAAGTAAATAGTATGGGAAGAAATAGCCAGGGAATTGTTATGGCTAGGCTTGTATAGGCCCTAGGGCCAATAGTCTAGTACCAACCTATGAACCTATTGTGCAGTCATTGGCATTCCATCTTTGTCAGTGGCTCAGAGAACACCTGACTGTGTTTTAGGCCATCCTGCATAACTGACGGTTCTGTGTGGGATTCTGTGACAGCTCCAAATATGCAGTCTCCTGCTAATGTACTCAGTCAGATGTCACTGACAGTGGCTGTGACTTCAGAGAAGGAATAGGTAGCTAAGCTACACCAATAATGGAGGATGGTGATCTCCACTGATGACTGGCATCATTGCAGCATAGGTCTCCCAATGCTATCTTAGACACTTGCCTATCCACCAGCTGACATAACACTCTGTACATGACGTACACAGTTTCCAGTAAGGCCTGTTGGCCTAATATTGTCATATACCTTGTCAGGCATGGTTGATAGAGTGAGACATATGCCTGACATTCATTGAGTAGTGTAAGAGTCAATGGGGCTCTGCTGTTTACACTTGGTAGGCATGATCTGTCCTTGAGCAACAGTAACAGTGTTTGCTCCAGTGTCAGCTGGTGTATGACAGTGTTAGTGCTCATATCCATGTTAACTCCAATCATGGCATTTCAGGTGACATGACTCAGAGATCTGGGGACACTGCTTGGCATTACATGCTAGATGCCCTCTGTGCAAGTAAGTATTGCAGTTACTTCCAGCATGTTGCATGAAGAGAGTCATGAAAAGTGTCTGTACAGAGCACAGATAAATGCATATGTATACATTGTGTTGCTTAGTCATGCTGTGGCTCACTTGCCCAAAGGATGGTCCAGGTCCTTACCTACAGTGCCCTGTAGCAGTGCCATGACATCCCCACATGGGGAACAAATGTATTGCATCATGTGTTTACCAGTATGGGTTACCAGGACAGCCCCCCCCCCCCCAATGTGAGGTCCTCCCTGGTGGATTTCTGGCCACAGATCAGTCTCCTTAGAACTACTGGCATGTACCCCCCTTGCAGAAAATACATAAATGTCAAGAAAGCAATTTATTTCCTCCCATGGGATGGTTAACATAGCGTGACTGCACCTCACCTGTCAGGTGGGATAGGCAAGTATGCAGAGCTCTATACCCTTGCATTATGTCAGCAGGATTATAACTGACTGAACTTGGCTGTATGTGACAGGAGGAGCACAAGCTCATCATGGCTCAGCAAACTTGACTGGTGGTCAACTGCCAGGCTGTACAATAACAGGTGGACAGTGCTATGTGACAGTTGGGGTGAGGGTGCCACCCTAACACTGAGGCATTATATCCTCAGCTAAAAGAAGCACATAGTGTTCTTGTGATGTTGTGTAGACACGGGGACAAAAGTAATCACCCACAAAAGCAGAACCACAATGCACAGTGCAGTTACATGTTTGACATCAAAGGACAGGCCCAGATTGTGGGTGATCTCGTAAGTCATGATGCCACATATGATGGGTCTGTACTCATACCTAACCTGTACTCCCACACTGTCTGCATCAACTACATTCTCTTGTCCTCACTACATGTGACATATGACATTCCTACAACCTGTTCATAACTTCCATATTTACAGAGCAGTTCATAACTGGCCTTTCACTGGAAGATACACAGCATCTATTGCACATGCTAACATTCCAGGCTGTATCCCACATATGATCTGACAAGGATTACTAACACTATTGGGAAACCCTTGCAATCATACTGACACCACTGGCTGCACACCAGCTGAGTGGACAAAGGCAACTGTTATACCCTTGCACAAAGGTGGTGCATCTACTGACCAACATAACTATATACCTCTTTGTCTACATATCCATATCTGTATGACTGTATGGGGCAATCATCATGGAGCTGATCAGTACACATATATGTGTTCTACACACAGTTGACTGTACACAGTTTGGATGTGCGACAGAGGGAGCATGACTGTTACATATGGTGGACATTTCTGAAGCAGTTACCAAGGACCTAAGTGAGGGTGCATCAGGGCGTAAAATCCCCTAGACTGAACCAAGCCATCTGAGATTTACAAAGCACCCACTTAGGCATCCATGATACTGTCATTGCAGGGGTCGCTAAGTGGTCCATTCATGACACACATACACAACATAGAGACATCTGCCTCCAATAGCTGACCTGTAAGCAGCAGTACTCAACAGGGCACTGTCCTAGATTCTCTACTGCTTGGAATCCATTTGACCACAATCACATGCCTACTGACTGACTGTGACTAACAGTGTTGGCTGATGTCTGCAAATTGTGAGTACTCAGAGTCTCTGTGGTATGTCATTATCCTGCAAGAGGGTAGGTATTGCGAACACATGCCTGGTGACATATTAATGACCATAAACTCCATGCAAATATATGCAGTATCATTTCCATCAGTTAGACCTATGTACCTGGTAAGTAGCACATCAGCAAAATGTGATGTACATACTCAGGGGTGAATGAACTAGGCCCACAGACCTGGCCACACAGGTTTACACCGAATGTGATTCAGATCACCATGTCTCTACGGTGGTGTGGAAGGAATCATGTGGCATAGCTGAGGCCACAGTCACCTGTAAGTGACATAGTCATAACCTCCAAGTATGTCTGCAATGATTATCATTGTCTCCTGTGGCATATAGACTACTCGGAGGTGATTTGTGCCTTACATATGGGGCAATGTGTGACCCTGTTTGATTGCATATACTGCTATATGTAGGAGGCATAGTAGATGGATAACTCATGGTAAGGACATTAACTCATACATAACATTAGTACTACATGCTTGCAGAAGAGATTTGTCTAGTA